>NW_009259718.1:729634-757262 GCF_000687185.1 Egretta garzetta | reverse complement strand
AAGGGAGAATGGGACTTTGTTTTTTTGGAAGGAAAACAGCAGTGGCTAAAACTAATTTTGTCTTTGGCAAGTGTCGCATAGGCTGACTGAGTCAACCTTTTCCAAACCCTAATTGAAAGCATTTCGGCAAGCTAGACACCAGCAAGCACTTGGACCAGTAGCCACGCACACGCATCTGTGTGTGTGCATGTGCGTGCATAGGTGCTTGTGAAGCACATATTGACTAAAAAAATTGCACGATTGACTAAAAGCACGATTGACTAAAAACTAACTATCTACCTTTGACACCTATCCATAGCTCTCAACCCCGCGGAACATAAGCCCCAAGTAAAATCACGCTGAGGTGTACCTTTTGTGGTTTTCCCAGGTCTATTCCTGTAACTAATGCCTTAAAACACGGTAACTGAAATCCTGCCCCTGAGCTACGCCACTCTTTACTCTGCTAGGTTTACATTTTGCACTTCGCTGAGCTTCTAGGTGAGTTTGGAGAAGCTTCTTGTCAAATTCCCTCTCTGATTCTCATACATTACTTCAGTGCAATTGTATATGGGTTCCTCTCACTGCCCCAGGGAACGCAGAAATCAAATAAAGAATGTTTTCATTTCTAACAAATCCGCCAAAGCATTTCTGTACCTCCTGGTTTTCTTTTCATATCCCTTTGCCCTCATGTTCCCTCTATTAAAAGCAGAGCCTAAATTCTTGGCGTGATGTGTCCCTTTAAATGACTGAAAAAGTGAGAATGAGATTTGCAAATCTCTTCTTGAGTCACAGGTGGGACCAAAAATCCGCCAGCAAGATACTTCAAAAAATTAAAGACAGCCTTAAAAAATGAATCCAAAAACACTGGCTGATCTTCAGTGCCAGTGAATGGAGCTTGGCGGGTGGTTTGGATTAAAGAGGTTCCTGAGGTTGCAGAGCTGGAAAATGGAAATAGCTCAGCAGCACCTGCCATCACTCCTGAGATAGGCTTCTCCCTCCCGGCTGACCACGTGGAAGATACACATTTCATTTATTCAGAAACAAGATCTGGGCTCAGGCTGCCCTTGCTCTTCATTCACCTGCACTTAAGTGACAGCCAGGGCATGTCTCCTTCCTGAGCTGGGGATGCTGAGACGAGAGGGATAGCTGAGCCCCCTGCTCGCTCCCAACATCCCCTGAAAAACCCTACTGTTGCTAACTGGCAACCAGTCTTCCCGTATCTGGCTGGAACGTGGAAAACCGCTTTAATTTTAGCTTTTTACGTGTAATGCGGGAGCATTGCTCAGGCTTCCTCCCAGTGCTGTCTCTTTTCATCACTCCTTCCATGACGCTTTTAGCTCCCAGCCCCAGGAGCTCTTGGGGTGGTGCAGGAGTGCCAGGGGAGCACCGGGGACGGGGGTCACACCAAGGCGCTTGCAGGATGCCGTGGGGGACAGAGCAGGGGCAAAGGGGAAAGGACGGGCTGTGGGTGTGTGTCTGAAGATCTTGATATGCCTGGGAGTAGAGAAGGGAAGCGAAGGTGGGGAAGTGAGGACTGGGAGATGTCACATTGGCGTGGGAGGGTCTACAGGCTTTGAATCTACCTTGGGAATAGGGTTTAATACTGACTGCCCCGCTGTTGTGAGTGCCTGAGTTTGGACACTCCTCATCGTCCTAATGAACTCAAATCTGGCTTTCATGCAAAGGGCTGAGGTGTGCTCTCAAACCAAGGATGCTTCCCTGGGTGCTTCAGCTCTCTCAGAGGGGTGGGTGTATTAGGTGGGTGCGTAGTCTCTCCCTCCATACTCTGTGCAGTATAAAGGGCTTTGCTTTCTTCTCTTTCTTCTTTCAGGACCTTTCCAGGTAAGGCTTCCCTTCTTTGCTCCTGTCCCAACATCACTTGGAGAAGATCCTCTTCCCAATGGCAGGAGTGTGCCGGAGGGATTGCGCCCCTCTCCCTTCTCAGCCTACCCTGTCCCACCTTATGCAACCCTTCCCCCTTGGTCCATGCCTTCCCCACCCTCCTGTAACAACCCCATCCTGGAACCCATCCCTATGCTCCACACATGCATGCTCCACATGCATGAAGACCTCAGCCTGACCCCTCTGGGTATTTGTGGCACATCCCATCTCCCTGTCTTCTGCCTGCAGAGCTGGAAACACCGATCCTGGCACCCACCGAGTCCCAAGCCACAGCGTGGGGATGGAGCAAGCCGGGGGACGGGAGGCTGGCAACCTCCCTGCGTCAGTTTAGGGTCCTATTCTCCCTGAGGAGTCTTTTCCTGCCACCTCTGAGCCTCATCCCCCAAGGGGATAGAAATACCTCCTTCTGCAGAACTGTGGAATGGCTGGGGCTCCTCTTTCCCAGCTAAATCCACCTTTGCGTGGTCAGGAGGAGCTGGCAGGTTGCAGTCCCCAGAATGAACGTTTCAGAAAGTTATGAGTGACTGAAAATTGGCAAACGGAACAAAAATGTTTAGCTGGCTTTAGCTGTAGCTGTCGCTAGCGCGACACCCACATCAGCAGGCAGAGAGAAGGCGAGCGCAAGAGACGGCGAGGTGCAATAAATACAGCGAAATAGTCTAAAAGCAAAGAGCTACCATTTTGCTGATACAAGCAGGTTAAAGTAGCCTCAAAATTTAGGGTCTGTGAAACAAGCTCTTTCTGAGCTTAAGACTAATAGCAATATTCCCTTGGGGGAAAAAGACCCCATTGATTGGAGAGATTTTTAACAGGGAAATGTTTTCTCTCAGTATTAGCAATGCAAATAACGGTGCAGTGCTAGAGTTTGGTAATGGAAGGGTGAAACCGTGTAGAAACCAACTGAGGAAAAAACAGAAAGCATGGCTTTTTTTTTTTATTTTTCCATGGAAAAGTAAGCAGAACTGAATGAGATGAAGAAAATCAGGCAGAATGTTTCAGGCTTTTTTATACAGGAAATTTCTATTGTATCACTAGCCAAACTTCTGGAGTAATTTTGGTGGGGTTTGGTGGTGTTTTTTTAAGGAAAATTTGCAAATTTTAATACGGCTTTCTTATTTTTACCACATGTTAAAAGTTTAAGGGGAAAATGAGGAGCAATCTTCTTGTTCTTTGAAGGAAGCACAAAGATAGGAGAAAAGACAGAAAGAAAAGAGCGAGTATGGATAAACAGAAGCAGCAAAGTGTCTCATCTCTGATACAGAATCCAAGAAAAAAGACCACTGGAATGGTCTTTCCAAGCCCTGGTGTCGTGTCTCTGTGTAATCTCTTCAAAACAGTGTAAACCTCAGTGATTATTAATGTATTTTGGTTGTTTATATGAATCTTGAGGGGGAAAGGAGGCTTCTGCCATTTTAATTCCTTTGTTAATGTCTTTATGAATGCAATTAGCACTTCATTCACGCTTCTTTGTTTCTGGATCCCATTACGATATGGCTTATGCCAACTCCTCTCTCCCAGGAGAGGTGAGGCACCAGGCAGCACTCCGCTCAGCTGTGTGGCTGAGCACTGACAAACTCAATTTACAGGAGAAGAGCGTGAGATGACACCGTGCAGTCGCTGTTGCTGTGGCATGGACGAATGGCCTCTTTCATTCCAAACAAGACATCACCTATCCTGGGGGAACGTGTCTGTGCATAGGTAAGTGAAAGAAAAACAAGGTTGATTTACCTGCCAAGAAAGTAACCTACCGCAGCTGGTCTTAAAACTGAAATATCTCGTTATTCAGTCACATTTTTACCGTTGTACCTCGCCTGCTTACAAGGTGCACGTTCAGTTGCTTTTCATTTCTAAATAGGATGCTAATGTCACCCCTTTTATAACCTATCAGTCTCTACAGTCCTAAACCAGGGATGGATTTGGCCCCTCAAATTTTTTCCTGTCTGCTCCGAACGGCTCTGACATGAGCTGAACGCCTCAAGGTCCAGCTCCTGAGGCCACATGGCTGGAAGCCGGACCTTTACATTGCCAGGGGCTTGGGCTCACTGGGGTCTGATCCTGACCTCCTGGTCCATCAGAGTAAGTTAGGAGGAAGCCCAAGCAAGATGAGAGGGCCCACAGTGGTATAAAACTGAAGTCAGAAGGAGCTCAAGCCTATCAGCCCACAAGGGCAGCTTTTTGGGGCTGTGTAGACATTTACAGATGCGGGGTCTGTCCGCATCAGGTGCTCAAGTGCTGCAGCACCGGTGGGCAGTGAGGAGCCTAGGTGTTTCTGAATAACCCTCCAGCTACCAACTCACACCTAAATACTTCTGGAAATCTGGTTTTGAACTCTTCCGAGACCGGGAGCCAAGGACCAGCCCTGGTTCAGGAGCGCGCAGTGTAACTGTGCATGGCCAGGAAAATCCGGAGGGATTTGAGCCTGTTGGAGCCCAGCAATGCTTCCAGCTGCAGGGTGATGAGCTTTTTGCCACCTCCGTCAGGGAAGAGAATGGAGGTGGATGCGGTTTAGCCACAGGACCAATTCTTTAAAATGACTACAAATATTCCACGGAGGGTGAAGACTTCTCTCCCCAGACAGCGGGATGAAGGCAGTGAAGCCCTGAGCTGTTCCTCCTGCCGAAAACTTGTGGGGAGGGGGACTGGGCGAAGCTGGTTTACAGTGTTGTAGACCCTTTCTCCCTCTTTTTACGCTGGTCCCACGCACTCTTTGCATTCCCCGAGTGCATCCCGGCACACAAAGCTCTTCGGCAGACACTGAAGTCCCGACGCTCCCTGTGGGCTCCAGATCCCCTCCTGCACCGCCCCCTTGTCCCCGAGGAGCCTGCTGCCAGGTAAAGAGGATGGCTGTTTCCATCACAAAGCAGAAGGGAGGGAAAAACTGTGGGCTAAAAGCCCAAGGAGAAGAGACAGGAATTCTTTATCGCTTATTAAATGTGCAATTCAAAACCTGGTGAATAGGGAGATGAAAAGCTCCTGCTGAGAAATGGAGAGAGAAATTGCATTTTGGCCTCGGGGAAACCTGTGCCTATAATATTAAAGATGTGCAAATAAATAAATAAAGGCAATAGCTAGATTTACGTGTCTAATATCCTCGCATGCCATGATCAATGTCGATATTTTACTTTTTTATGAGGTTCTCCAAAAATCTATGGCCCTTTCCTTTATTAATTGTAGATCCTCGCTGCAAAGGTCTTTTGCATGTCTCCAGCAACTAGGTCTTAGCTGTCAACTCCATTAAATTCTATTATAATATGGCATGATTGAATGCTCCAGTGGGATTGGCCAGCCAGTGTGTATTAATATATTATGGAGCACACAGAGGCAGGCACCAGCACCTCGCTGCATTCACAAAGATGCTGTTGTGTTTACATTTTTTTTTCCCTCTCTGTGCACACGTCGGCTGTTTCAGTGGAAACCGGCTTTACCATAAATTATCCCTTGCAAAGGAACAATGTAAACTGCGAGGGAGCCTTCCCTGGGACATGGAAGCCAGCGGTCGTCCCTCAAGTGAACAGATTCTCATTCTCTGCCTGGGATGTATTTGTACGACTTTAATTAGTTTGTGTTTGTACAGTATGAAAATCTAGGAAGCCCATGGTATTTAACGTTAGGGAATATTGAAGAGCAGAGGATTTCCCACCCTGCTGGTTAGAAACGGGGATGTTATGCTGCTGGGAAGGAGCAGAATCAGAATTCAAATAGACGGGATCACAGAATTTTTTTTTTTTTTTTTTTTTAAAAGTAGGATACACTGAAACATCAGCCCTGGCTGCCTACAAGCAGGGAAATATTTCTAATCAAGACAGTTTTTAATGGGGCAGAGGGGGATTGTGTGACATATTTTCCAAAGGAAGGGGAGAGGGCTTTCATGGTATAAGCGCCACATCCTTCCACACCAAAAGCTCTGCTTGCTGTCCCTGTGGGAGGAAGAAGTACCTGATACGGCTACAAAGCCTGTCTTCACAATCCCTGGCTTCTCTCCGAGCCTAAGCAGCCAGCTAGCGCAGAGCTCTGGGCTGGTGCGAGCTGAAACAGCCCCCTGCAAGCCGGTGCCCTCTCCAAAGGCGAGGGGAGTCCCTGGCATCCCACTCTGCCTCCTCCTGCCCCATCACATTTCCTGCTTCATCGTCTCGCACCCAGCCTTACCCTCACTTGCAGGGGTGGAAAGGGTCAAATCCTTGCACCTGTTGGATATTTGCACCAATTCAGGCTGACTTTTTGCTCCAAGAGTCAGGCTGGGGGCTCAGCTGCATGCATGCCTAAGCAGTCTTTTAAACCCCTGTAGCATTCAAAGGGGCCTGGCCAATCATACGTATGGGTAGTGGTAGACCTGTGCCTTCTTGGGGCAGTGCATGTAGGGTGGATAGGATGTCACCTGCAGTGACACCGTTTAGACCATTTAATCCCACCCTCAGTGCTTATTTGCAGCCTGAAATGAGCAGCCCAGCTTGGGCACCTTCTGCTTTTACTAGGAAGGCAAAAGAGCAAAGCAAGACTGCAGGCTCTGACTGAAAATCGGTTTATTTCAGAACTGGGGTAGAGAAAAGATGTGTGAAGGCGTATGCAGCTCTCAAACTATGTGTAGCTCCATGAGATCTCTACTTGTCCAGGGATGTTCTGATCTGATGCATTTTGTAGTTAGCAGCCATAAGGCAGCACTTTCTAAGTCTCTGGAGAGCTCTGCTGGGTCACCAACCTCTCAGCCCATCGCAGCCATGTGCATTGGTGCTATCAGCTTCCTTTGCCCATGTTCACACTTGACATTCCTGTCTGCTGCCACGAGCAGGAACGCGGCCAGGGCAGCACCAGCCGTAGCACTGCGATGGACGAGCTTTGATGAGCATTAACGCTGTGGCTGCAGCCAGAAGAGAGAAGATGTAGCCCGATTGCCTTTTGGGGGTCACACTGAGGTCAAATCAAAGTCTAATTCGTGTCTGCCCACCCAGGATATGGCTGGCAGGGACTCGGGCAGGGCTCTGTGTACCTGGGTGGTGCACTATAGGCAAACCTTGTGAAATCCCTGGCTTACTGGGGGGGCTGCCACAATGACATTGCCTGAAATGCAGCCTCCTCCTCCTCCTCCTCCTCCTCCCTTGATTCATGCAGGATCACATGCTGCACTGCGTGGTTTCAGTTCCTGTGCTCCTGACCCACTAATTGCCTTGGCCAGAGATGTCGCCTTGCCCAACTCAATCTGCTTTTAAAGACGAAAAACTCACTTAATTCCATAATTCATCCTTAGCATCACACTCCACTTGCTTCCAAACAGGAATCATAGACAGATTGATTGATCTGTCACAACGAGGGCTAAAGATGGTCTAGTATTAGGGGCTGAGGCCAGGGAGAAAAAGATGCTGCTCATACTAATAGATTGCAATTCTTTTCCCAGAGGATATCATTGCCTTTAGCCAATTCAAGAGACTAACCATCCAATTTAGGAGAATAAAAATAATCATTATGGTTACAACAGTGACCAGGAGGGAAGGAAAAAAAAAAAAAAGAAGTAAAAAATCAAACCTTTCTGAGAAGCAAAAGGGGAAAGGGGGATCTTCTGCTTTCCCAAAGATGTGCTTCACCTTTGTGCCTGCGCCGTGCATAGAGGAAAACCAGTCTGCTTTGTTCCTCCTGGAGCCAAGTCAAGGGGCAACAGTGTAAGACAGACACACAAGCTACGCTTTCCTAGATCCAAGGAAGATGTAAATGCGTAAAATGTGATGGAAGAGGTTGGATTTTTTTTTTTTTCCCTCCCCTCCTTTCTTTTTTAATTATTTCTCTCTCAGGAATGGTCTGACAGCCCCAGGCTGGAGTATGTGTCTCTCCCAACTACTCTGTCACCCGGGTAACCATGGAGACCATGACGATCGATTAGATGCCATCTGATCTCAACCTCATAAAAAAAAAACCCCAACCACGTGCACCCATGCGCGCGCATATGCACACGCACTCACCAAAAAAAAAACCCAAACCCAGGCAGCAGATGGCAACCAGGCCACTAGACCTGTCTCCAGAGAGAGCGTGCCGGGGAGAGGGACCGAGAGACACAGGCGGAGCGAGATCATGAGGGAAAGGGGGGGAAAAAAGACAAAGAAAGAAAAGGTGGGGAGGGGGGAGACAAAGAAGCAAAGAGATTTGGGGGGAGAGAAAGGGAAGAGGGAGAGGTGGGAGCAGGTCCTCGGCTGGTGCAATTTCTGGGGGACCTGTTTGGGTGGAGCAGCGACCATTTACACTGCCTGTGGGTCTGCCTTGCTTTGAGGATGGAGAGTGAGGCTGAGAGAGATCAGGGAAAAGGAGAACAGTGTAAAAATACCAGGTCAAATCCAAGGGAAAGCCCGTGGAAGCGCAGTAAATGCCCCTTTGCTCACTTTGGCCCCTTTCAACAGCTCACCCCCTCTGCAGCTGGTCAGGGCAAACGAGGTCTCTCCCACTAAGGATGAGAGAAGGGAGTCTAACAGAGATCAGAGCTCCCCACCCCACCGAGGCCAGAGCGGGTATAACCTGAGAGCTCCTGCACTAGCTCCCTGCCGCCAAGAGGGCTGCTGCTACGCTCTGGTCACCCACACCTTGAATACTGTGTTCGATTTTGGGCCCCTCACTACAGGAAAGACGTTGCGTTGCTGGAACATGTCCAGGGGAGAGCAACAAAGCTGGTGAGGGGTCTGGAGCACAAGTCTGATGAGGGGCGGCTGAAGGAACTGGGGTTGTTTAGCCTGGAGAAGAGGAGGCTGAGGGGACACCTTATCACCCTCTACAACTGCCTGACAGGAGGCTGTAGCGAGGTGGGGGTCGGTCTCTTCTCCCCGGTAACAGGCAATAGGACGAGGGGAAATGGCCTCAAGTTACACCAGGGCAGGTTTAGGTTGGACAATAGGAAAAATTTCTTCACCGAAAGGGTTGTTAAGCATTGGAACGGGCTGCCCAGGGAAGTGGTTGAGTCCCCATCCCTGGAGGTATTTAAAAGATGGGCAGACGAGGTGCTTAGGGACATGGTTTAGCGGTGGGATGGCAGGGTTAAGCTAACCGTTGGACTTGATGATTTTAAAGGTCTTTTCCAACCTAAACGATTCCATGATTCTATTTGGCATATGCACACTCTGAGGGATGGAGCCAGAGGAGCCACCTCACCCCACACCTCACCTCTGAGGACCCATGGGTGGTCTGACCAGACACATTCTCACAAGCTTGAACATGACTGGCAGGAGTAAAACTGCCTGAAGTCGTTCACAGCAGGGACTTCTACAGCTGTACAACACCTACAACAATTGGGTCCCACCACCTGCTGGAGGCTCTTGCGGAAATGCTGAGTAACCAGATAAATCATAAAGGGATCTTGGAATTGTAGGACAAGTGATGGGACTGAGATCCCAACAGCATATCAGAAAAAAATCAGTGCTTTGACCACCACTCTGTGGGGAGATACCAAAACGAGGCAAGTTAGAGCCTCTCTGAAGTCTCACAGCAAGGGTCCTGGGGTCCATTTTTCTGCTGCTGTTAGTTGGAGAAGAAGTGGAAATGCGGTTTTAACTTGAACTGATTTGAAAATGAGCAGGCCGAGAGCAGAGAAGCAAGGATGCGAGAAGCAGAAGCTCAGCTAAGGAGAAGGCCAGGCCAGTATGTGACTGCATGGGCCTCTTCTGGAAGCCAGGTCTGGGATGTGTGTGATCAGTGCTGAGCATCTCCATCTGCAGTCATCAGTCTGGCTCCCTTTAATGGGGAGAAACAGATCCTTCTGGTGGGTACTTCACCTCACCCTACCACAAATGTCTGAAATAGGCCAGATGAGTTGCACCATCATAGTGCCCCCTTTTCTCCAGTGGGTGTAAAAGGAGCCAGGAGAAACTATCTCCGATGAAGCGGGGAGGTAAGAAGTTAACTGAGACAAATCCCACTCCAGGTGTGTCAGTGACACCAAGGCTTTTGCTAAATAACTCGTCTCTCTCCTTACCGTCATCCTTTTACAGACACATACGCAATCACATCTCAGCAGGCAGGAGCTGGTCCCTAGGGATACCTTCCCAGGATGCTGTCAAGAATGGTGGGCACCCGTGTGGATGATACCTTCACTGTGAGGACATTGCCAGGTGAGGAAAATGTTCAAAACATGTTGACTCCAGTGAGTTTGAAAATTGCTCTCAGGAACAGTGGACACCCTGAAAATTCAGTAACTGGCAGCACCTATTCACTAAAGTTAACCATACCTAGTTTAAATAGGGAAATGAGGATCGTCCTCTCCTGAAGATGGTACCTGTCTGGTGGTGGGTGGGGTGTGGAGGGCAGGGGGCTGATGATTGTCTGCAGTGGGACTTCTTTGAGACCAGCTCTCAAGAAGGTGCTAACTCACCTGCACTTTAAGGAGTGGGTGAAGAGGACCAGATCTGTATTCATGCTGCACAGAGATCAGTCGTATGCATGTTCTCCCTTTCCTGGGGTTTCCTGAAATGTTCAAAACAGGATACTACCTACACTGATATCTAAGGTTGCTTCTTAGGTTGACATTTACCCTAGTTGAGAGAGCAATCCAAACTTGAGTGAAGAACACTAACCATGAACACTACTGAATTCAAAGAATAGTTCTGCAGATCCTCCAGGATGGCCTACAGCCCAAATCCTTATTTTCAGAATTGTCAATTTTCCCGTTTTCTTCTCTGAATCACTGCTATTAAAAGAAAGCTTCATCTACCTATCCCCAAGTAAAGATAGAAGGGAAATGAATCAGAAAGCCAAGAAGAGGTTGCTGATGATGAACTGCACCCATAAAGTATTTTCCCCTAGATAACTTCAAGGAAGATGAAAGCACAAAGTCATCTTCTGTTCTCAGCTGCCCCTCTGAGAAGTCACATTGAGTATTGCTGCAGCCAGAAAGTTACTCTTGTTTTGCAATGGAGAAACTGAAAAGGTAGCATGACAAGTCATCTCATAGCAGTCTGACCAAGCCTAATGTAAGCCACCTGACCATACTGGTGGTTCCACTCGACCTTACTCCATCATCAGGAATGTGTCCTGCACCTGTCTGAGTGTAATGTGGGATAGTGTCACTAACCGAGGGATGCAATTGCTCTAAGGCAGCTAAGAGTCCAGCTATCATGTGTGTGATTCTTGAAATGAATGGGAAACGGATCAGGCATCCAGAAAGGGCTGAGTTCCAGGACTGCTCGAGCAGTGTCATGTCTAAAGGTTGGTGCTGTTTCAGAAAAAATTTGTTTAATGAAGTAGAGTACTAGATTCAAATCAGAAAGAGCCAAGGAACATTCTATGATCTGTATTACACAGGACAAAAAAAACCTCAGGACATTAGTGTCCCAGTCCACTTCTCTGCCTGGGGGTAAAATGCTTCTCCCTTGAAATCAAAAGCAAGTTATTCTGCGTTTCAGTTTTTACTCCCTGGATTTTCATAGCAGATGGGTAATGGAGAAATAAGGGATACGGCCCATGTTATCCAGAAATGCATGGCACTGACCCAGCCTGTCTTGAGGCGCTTGTCTTCCTGTTCTCTTGCAGAGGGAAGAAGTTGATTAGTGTTTGGTGTTTTAAGCAACTTCAGTACTCGTGACCAGCTCTTGTGACTTTTTTCTGGGATGCCAGGCTCAAAACCTCCTAAGTAATTTCTGGGTTCAGAGAGAGATGACAGAATTGATGGATCTGGTTCTGTTAAGAGTCCACCAGGGGCTTGTAGCAAACTTCCCTGCTCTCCACAACCTTTCCCAGGTCGTACCAACTGGTGGAGCCTAAGAGGGGGACCACGGCTTTACCAACATTAACCACACCATAAGAAATGCTTCAGGGCACCTCACCAGCAGCAAGGACAGAAGTATGCCCCAGTGAGAAGGATATTTTTTTTTTAAGTTGGCATCAAGTTGGGGATAGGTTGGCAGGGTGGAAGCATGTTCAAACATTTGCTAATTACTGATGGGTCTATCTCTCAGCAGAACCAAGTATTCATTATCCTCAGGGTCAGAGGGCAACATTATTGCTGCAGTGTTTTGTCACCAGGCTACCGTGTTGAGAGGTGGCAGCATGTGATATGGTATTTTTAAGCAAATGATTCAAAATCCCACCTGATTAGTAAGCAAATACAAATACGGGCTCAATTCTACCTCAGAGATACTGCAAGAGGAACAGGAACTGGACAATGGGCTGAATTTGGACTGTCAAGTTGACAGGGGTTTGCTTGACAAGCAATCTGTGTTTCTCTCTCCTGCCTGCCAAAAGATGACTGGAACACCCAGTTTGGAGCAAATCACCAGAGCATTACCGAGGGAATTTTCTGAAATGCACAATAATGGAAATCAATATTCCATAATGACATAACACAGGACTACAAGAAAACCGGCATGTTTGGTGTCCGTGACAAATTCTGAGTGGCTGACTTCTCTGGTTTGGCTTAATTGCTGTGAATTACATGACCATATCCTTAGGAACAGAACACAGAACATTTTGATTTGGGTGACCATAGTTAAGTTCCCAAAAATCAAGAGGCACTGAAACAAATATGGCCTCATCTTCAGAGCTCCTGAACATCCATAAACCCTCTAACCTTAGCTGCTGTGGAAAATAAATGACATTTTTACTTAGATGGTAGGATCTGAGAGATTGATTTTATTTGCTCAGGTATAAGAATGTAAGCCACTGTGCTTGCATAGGTAATTAGCAGTGCCTGTGGGGATTCCTCTTGAAATGACACCCATGATGGACCCTCATCAAACAGAGCTCACTGTTCTCACTCTTCAGATAATGGTTCTTTTCCCACTGGCTTAACTGCGAGAGGAGGCAGATCTGTCTCACAAGATGGTACTTCCCTATGGCCTGTTTTCACCTGTCCTCATTTCCAGTCTGTGAGCCATAAGGCTTCAGCAACACTGTGGAATGTACCCTCCACCATTTTTTTTTTCTTTTTCTGTTTTCATCCAAACTCGGTGTTTTCCCACAGCTCTGCCTCCTCGTCCTGCATCTCATTTTTCACCTACACACTTAGCCCAGTTACCCCAAAAGACTGTGACCGTTCCAGCCTCCTCTATGCCAAAAGCCACTCCTCCTTCAGATAATTTCTCAGAGCTTTTCCAAGTCTTATTTAACCACCAAGGCAATAAAAATATTCTTACTCTGACCCCAGGCTCTCAAACTCAGTGGCATCAGCTCACAAAGCAGGACAAGGACCGATTCAATTTAAAGATCTCCAAAATGGCCCTTTTGCCCAGTGAACTCATTGCAAACACCTGATTTCCACAGAGACAAGAACAAACTATAAGGGAGAAACTGAAGAGCCATATCAATAACCCTAGACTGGACAAGAGGGTTTTATTTGGAGGATAGAGTATGTGTGGGAAGAGTACCTAGCTTGGCTAGGCAGTGACCAAGGGAGAGCAGAGCCTGCAATTATTCACAAGTACAAGGAAAGTATTGTGGGGGTGCAGTAAGGAACAAAACAAGAAAGCATGCACGACATAGCAGTAAGAAAATCTGAACTGGACTCTTAAAGACAGAGGTTGCCAATGAGTGGGTGGCCAGGCACCGAAAGCCTGATGTCAGTGGAGGACCCTGGTGGGCCACGTAGTGTGGTGGCACGGTATTACCAATAAGAGGTGTGGGAACTCATTAGCTTCCTGGGAAAACCACTCCTGCTAGCACTCCCTGAAACAAAAGAATCACCGAATTGAATGGAATGGTACCGAAATGCTTCTGAGTATCTGAGTGATGCTGCAGCCTTTTATCGGGCTGATACAGCTCAAGTAGTAACAAAACAGACGAGCTTTTGAGCATGTGTGCCCTCTTCAGGTCTGACACAGGGTGGGGTGCTGGAGAAGATCTCATGAAGCACCTGTCTGCAGGTCCAGGTTTTGAGGGTGTGAGAAGCACTGTTTGATGGAAAAGCCTCCCGTAGGACACAGAAGTCCTGCTGGCTAGAGTATTTAAAACTAGACGAAACACTGGTAAAGGTACTTCAGTTTATAAGCATATGCCAGGAGAAAAAGGGAACAAATGGGACTCCATAAAGCTGTTCTATCTCTAGTTCTCATGAGCCCCTTTTCTATTTCATATTGCCCCATGCCTGCATGCTATATACGTAAGCAGAAGGATGACCCTACCAGTATTTGTAAAATGTCAATTACGCTTATGTCCGGTTAAAGAAATAGTGACACTGATAATAGTAATAGTGTGAACTGGGGGCTCTGAGGAGACCCAAGCTCTGGGCCAGAATAAGCGGGGCTTGGGAAACCTGTTATGAGCAAGAGCCTTCAGTCCGGGCTGTCCTTCTGAAAAGGGGGGACAGCAAACACTGGAGCCTGAGTTTTGCTTCTGGGTCTGGGTGGTTTTGTGGTTTTGTTAAGAAACTAGTTAGAGTTTTACCAGGTCTCTGTACTTGCTCAGCCATCCTGGTTTTATGACCAAGCTGAAAAGCAAGAGGGACGCTTACTCCCAGCTGCTCAGGATGGGCCAAATTCACCAATTTCAAGCCCTTTTAGGTTTATTTGCCAGTTGGCTGGCCACAATCATTGAGACCAGCCATGAAACTCATCTTTAGATCCTTACATTTCAATAGCACAATCCCAGATTTTGTTTCCATCTCAAGTCAAAAATCATGCAGAATTCCTAAGTGTGAATAATTCACATTAGGGAATGGTGTGACAGCCAGTTAGATTAACACACTCAGGTAAGTTCCCCCCTCAAGGATGCTCAAAGCTCGACATGACCTGATCTTACTGCTAGGAACTCTTCTTTCCTTTTTCCCTTTTTAAAATTTTTTTACCTTCTCCTTCCTCTTTTCCTACTCCTTTCTTCTTTGCTTTCTTTTCCAACCTTTTCCCTTCTTCCCTCCTTGCAGTACACTGTCATCTCTTCTGGCCCTTAGTTAGTTCAAAACCCCATTTTATCCAACAGAGCAGGATTCGGAGAAGATGACCCAGAGTGCGTGCTCACGGCTCCCAGACCTCTCTCAGACAGAGCTTAGCCCAACAACTCTCTTCCTCGTACAGCCTTTTGTCAAGGCTTGCTCTGGATCTGATTCCCCCCAGCCTTCAAGACTGCATCCTGCCGGTTTGATATCATGCAATGCCAATTATTTCAGCTGTGACATGTGAGGATAAAGTTGTGGGGGAGGAGGCTGAATAAGTCCCTGAGAAATCACACTGGCCAGATCTTCAGAAGCACTGAAGAAACTAATTCCCTTCAAAATCAATACTGCAATGCCGTTGAGGAATCAAAGCAATGTACTTGAGCGAGAGCAGAGCTGCATATACCTGTGAACAAGTGTCCTGATCACGTACACCATGGTGCCTGATCCCCCCTCCCTTGCAATATTACAAGTCATGAGGAAATTAATTGCAGTCCACAGGGCAGTGCAATCATAAAGCATGGGTAAATGAGTGGAGAATCAGGGCCAATAAAAATACACTCACGGTGATCGAAACACTCTTTGCCAGCCCATTTTTTTCCTCTTCTATTTTTTGTCTTCTCCTCTTCATGCTTAACTTCACTTCTCAGGCTTCCTAGCACCGTAATTATTATTATTGCTATTATTATTATCATTGTTGCTTTGTGGGCTGAGAGTTGCAGATCTCAAGAATAAAGCAGATGTCAGCAGCTCCGAAGGATCCTATTCTATTACACAGCAGAACAAATGAGTATGTCAAGGAAGGGCTCTCCAATCTAACAAGAAAACAGCACAAACAGACACAAAATAAATAAAGAAAGAAACCCTGCGGGGACAGGCAGGCTAGTTCTGATTAGATATTATGCTAACATGATGCCTACTTTCTACGCTAACGGTGTTTTAATACATTTAAATGATACTGGGGAAATAAGTCATGAAATAGGAGAAGAAGCCTTCATGTCAGAAACGATTAAGATTATCCAAGGGGACCAGACTGCCTCTCTCATGGAAACGTGGCTCATGGTGTGGGATTATGAATGTAGCCCAAACGGTATTTACATAGTGCGCCTGACGCCATCTCATTACCTTTGCCAGTGATTGCTTTTCCTGGCTGCTGGAAGAGCAGTTCGGCTGGCGAGGAGGCGGCCAGGGCCAACACCTGCACCATGGCAAAGTCTTAGCCTCTGCTGAGGCTCCAGGAGGCCCCTGGTTTTTTGCAGGGAGATGCTATGGGGGAGACACCTGAGCAGCCAAAAGAGGGGCTGGAGCCAGCTGCCACATTAGTGCCCACACTTGTTGCTTGCAGAAGGTGCGTGCCCGCCTCCGCCTTTCCTACAGAGGGACCATGAGCAAAGCTGAGGTCTTTAGAAATGCACATGTCCACAACAAGGCCATGTTTGCATGAGTCCTTAGAGTATTCTCCCTCACAGCTTTCTGAGAAGGGAGAAAACCAAGTCTTGCCTGACTCAACCTGTAGCCTTTCATCTTTCTCTTCTCCCCAGCTGCCTCCCCATGGTCCCCCATCCCACAGATAGGAAGATCTCTTCTCTCTCGAAGGACTTGCATAAAAACCTGAATACTCTCATCAAGCTCCATGCAGCGATGTTAATGTCTCTTGTAGAACAGCGGCCTTGGGAGACCCTCCACCTCCTGAGTCTTTGCAGCCCTGGTAAATGGCCATTAGCTGCAGCCCATAGTTTCCTTCCTCCTGTGACCCATCCTGTAATTTTCCTTGAGATAATAAACTACGAATGAAAAGTGTACTTGTTTTCCAGCTATAGCATATAGAATATGGATATGGGTATGAAATCCCAAATCCATCAAGAAAGCAGAGACTTTTCCCTTTAGCACCTAAGGCTCTTAAGGACCCAGGGCTGTGCTGAAGCCTCCATACCCCACGAGATGGAGTCTTCTCAGGCACAGAGCAATGGTACTGATCCCGATTACCAGAAACTTGATTCACCCAAGTGCTCTGACAGACGAGCTTTGACAAACCCAGCAGCAGTAGTTTAAGAACGTCCTGGTGACCTTCCGCCCATTATTCCCTTTGCAGATTCGGCAGATGGAGAATGTCTGTCCTCCCACGGCTCTGCCATGGCAGAGTCTGGTGCATTAGCTTAAAAGCACTGAGAGACCAGATGATGAACTGGAGATGCCGAGACTTTCTGTCACAGGGGCAATAACTTGTGGCTGATGGACGAGGCAGACAGCTGGATATGAAAGTAGCCTAAACTGCCACAAAAAGACTTGCCAGCTCATCTGTCAGCCCTAAGTGAGCGGTGAATCAAACTGCATTAGCTTCTGCTCAATACTGCAGAGCAGCAGTTGTCAGGAAGATCATACCCAGTACACACAGGGGGGCAACTCGCAACTCAGTCCTCATTTCAAGGGATTATGGAGAAAGTGAGCACAGAAGAGACCATATGTCAGAAAACAAGAAGAGGACTTCAAGATGGCCTAAAACACAACTTTATTTCTTTAAACCTAGACCCTGTATGCAAATAAACTATGACCAATAGCAAACCAGAGTAATTGCAGTCTAAAACCAACTCAGAGGTTTGATTTTGTGGAACTGAGAACTTGGGGATGCTGTGCTGCATAAATTCCCCCTGCAGAGACTACGGCTACCACCAGACCGTGGATGAATTCCCTTGGGAATGTTCCCCAAACACTGAGGCCAGTGAATTACAGCGTCGGCAGTCCTAGGAGTATGATCTCGTTTGGTTTAGCAGAGCACCAATAGTTACTGCTCTATCCTAAGCCAGCTCACAGAGGTAGGCAGGGGCCTGTTCTCCTCTTGGACACAAACTCCTGACATCTGAGCCTTGGTGCAGAGAGAGGATTGGATCATGTTCCCATCTGTCCTCTACCAGATTTCTTCTGTGCCTGCAACTCACCCATACCCCATCTTCCCTTGCCCATAGAGCAAGACCAGTGAAGCTATTCACCTTTTAAAAACACTTTGAGATCAACAGGTGGAAATCTTCTCTGAGAACAGTTGGTATTGCGCTGAAATAATTCAGCAAGAGTTTCTTGGGGCAACGGGCACAGCCCTGACAGGGATAAGAAAGGCAGCTGAAGTGGAGCTATGCAGAGCCAAACATTTAACCACAATCTGCAGAAATGGAAGCATCTTCTCCCCCTCAGCCTTCAACATCAGGCGCTCTTCACCACCTGGAAATGCATACACTTGTTAAGCCATGTGGGCTTTTAAGTGCTTTCCAGGGTCCTACTATGACCTCTAGTCTTGTTAAAAATCTTGTGAGTAACTGTGCACAATGAAATTAGACATCATCAATATGATGCAAGATAGTTCGTATCTCATAGAGTTTTGAGCTCAGGACACCGCATGCACATTCAGACTTCTCTGCATCTAACAGCCTCCAGACGTATTTTCAAATTCATCTGAAAAGGAGGAGGGCTAGAAGCACTTTTTTAAAGGAATGCTGTAATTTTACATAACCGTGACTGCAGAAGAACTCCAGACTCCCTAACGAGATACAAGGCTTATCCTAACCCTGCAGAAATTAACACATAGGCAACATAAGGAGTAAATGAGGATGTAAATTATAACATACAATTTCATAGACATGCAATTTTTCTGCTTTCCCCCCCCTTCTTTAAATGTAGCCCTAAAGTGGAGTTTTCTTGAGAAGACAATCAGAAAAAATGGAGCCTGAGAGGAGTCTGAAGAAGCAGCCTTACAAATATGCCTATCTGGACATGTATGTATACACACACACACACATATATATATACATAAAGAGTTACTGCCCTAGGAGGCTTCAGTAGAGTTCCTATAAATGTCAGGCATTGTCCCAGATACAAATAGGAATGGTCTGAGTTCATGAGGAAATCCTGAAAAGGTACTGGAGGTTATTTTATCCTACAGGGAGACTATGCTCTTGGCTTGGACTGAGGCCTGCCCAGCCAGTCTTCGTGGTAAATCTTCTTCCCTTCAAATAAGGGACCACCCAACTGAGGGGTTTGAGGCTAATTTATAACGAACAGTAACAAATAACAGCATGGGGAAACAAGGGAGAAAACAGAGGGTGCAGGCAGGAAAGATAAAGGCAGGCAACTGAAAGATCTCATTGAGAAAGATATGAGGAAACACGTTCAAGAAGAGGATGCAAAAACGACTCTAGAGCCTACAGCAGGAGACAGAGGTCAAAATTACGGGAATAGAAGGAGAGGAACGTCCAGCAGTTTGTGACACAGCTGGTTTAAGTTCAAAGAGGATCTCAGAAATCAAGAGGGCAGCGCTGCATGGCTTCAGTGGGATGGGGGAAGGTGGTTAATGGAGATGACTGAGAATGCAGAAGACCCAACACCACCTTCCATAGGCTCAGGACCTGAGAGCCAGAGGTCTGGAGGTTGAGGGAGAAGCAGCTGCCAGAGTACAGAGGTTAACGCCTGCACAGAGATGGAGCCTAGGATATGGTGTGAACCTCTGTGGGAAGAGACTGGCTTTTTAGAGACCTGATTGTATTCCCTGGAAATATTTTATTAGGAAAAACAAATTGTTAGGCCTGAGTTCCTTCTTGGAGTAAATCGGTTTGCCTCCTTTGCCAGGAATGACCATACAACTCACAGGAGCCAGCGTAAAGCCAGTTACAGCTGGCCCAAGCTACACAAGTGGAAATAAATTGGTCAGTCTGCACCCCTGAATGCTCTGCGCAGTAGCGATACCCTTGCTCCTTGTCCAGTCATTAAAGTAATTTGAATTTTCATTATGCTTTTTCATTATTAATCAGTTGGGTTTAGTCCCTGTTTACAAGGGAGTGAGAACACAGGGAGCGCAATGGGCTGGGGAGGGATGTGATGAAGAGCGTTACAAACTTTCTCTGTGCGAACATAATTAGGGCTGATCCTAATTAACACTGGCCTTCCCTTGCCTAGCAGCATTCGCCTGGGGATCTCAGACACACTCCTCTTGCTTCACACTGTTTCTTCTGCTCCAGGTTAGGAAACTCCCCCTTTTCTGGGGACAGAGCTGAGGCATGGAGACCACTTTCTGACTCAGTTGTGGGGCTGGGCTTAGACCAAAGAAGTCCTGGCTTCCTCTTCATCCAGCATCACCCCCAAAGACCTCTGGAACTCCCACCCAGGCATATGACTACTGGGAAGGAAGCGCAAACAAGCAGCCACTTTGGGAGCTGCCTGTGCCAAGCATGGAAAGAAAGGGGATATATGACACCACCAAAAGCACTGTTATGTCACCGTATGAATCTATGATGCTTCCACATCTCGAAGAGTACATTCTGGTCCTATCCCCACCCCAAATGACAAATGACATAGCAGAACTTGTCACAGTAAAGGAAGGGCAAAAAAGATGGACAAACATCTGCAGCTGCTCCCATGCGAGTAACTACATGGATAAAGTAGCAAGTAATTACATAGACTTGGAAATTTTGTGTCTGGAAAAGAGACTGATGAGGAGAAATATATGATAGAGGTGTACAAAAGCAGGAAGAGTGGAAAAGCTAATGCACGGGGAGAGAAGAGCAGAGAACGGTTGTTCATTTTTCCTAGAAATCACGAAGTAGGAGGCAAATGACGTACAGCATGTTCGGAACAAACAAAAAGGGGGGTGGGGTGGCGGTGTATGATTTAAAAAAAAAAAAAAAAGAACAAATTAATGGAAAACAAATCCTTTAGGGATTGTTAATTCCCCCTCAAACCACTTCTGACCCCAGGAAATAACCAAGTTTGCTAGAAGACAGGAGACCATGCCTGGCAACGTTACTCACCTTGCTCTCACCCTCCTCCTCTAAGCCTCTGTTACAAACCAATGCCATCGTGGGGCAAGACAGCCCTTTGACATGGCACAACAGAGCCACTCAGGCATCTTTAGGCTGGTGAGTAGCTGTTCTTCCACCTGCCTGTCTGATTAAACTGCTCCTGGAGAGCACTTACCTGCTTGCCATAGGCCACTTGCAGTATAAGGCAAACCTTAAAATGACTTTTTGTGACTGCCTGGTTGCTAGGTGCCCGTTGTGTCACTCCTACGGACGTGCTCTTAACCTATGAACTCTGTTTCGTATGGGCACATCCTATTTTCAGGTTGCAACACTAGATGTTTGCATCAGCATCTTCCAGAGGGCTCAGCGCGCCCGCCTGTGAGCTGCCCAGTACTGGCCATGGCCAGGGAATGGACGCTGAACTGGGCAGAGGACCTGGATTCTCCAGTGAGGCAAGTCCTTACACTGCATATTTCACATGGCAGGGTTTTTCTTCCCTGGTCAGCTGGTCTGGTCTGCCCAGTTATGATCCCCAGGGTTTGTTTTACAAGTTCTACTTATTCCAAGTGAAGAAAGAAGACCTGGGGGCTGGGATGCGCGGGATCAATGGAGGGAGAAATATCTGCTTGTGGAATGCAGGTGGCTTCAAAATCTCCTGGTTTTTTTTTTTTTCTTTTCTCCTTTTTCACAAGAAAGAGCATTCCCCATGGCTACACACACAGACATCAGATTTAAAAATAGCCAAGTTCCACCTCGACTGTGGGGGAGTGAAAGACAGAAGACAGATGCATTGGCTGCCAGCTAGACTTGACATCCACTTTTTCTTTCCTCACCCTCGCAGCCAGCAGTTGCACACACGTGCACAGGTAAGGTCCTTGGTCCACTGTGTCTGCCTCCCCCTCAATTCACTAACTGCTACACCCCAACCATGCATCTTTGGGAGCTGCATAAGCCCAAACACCCTATTTAGTAAGCCAGGCATGTACCAAAATCCCCAAGTTCCCCCTATTTGTCCTGCTTAATTCACAAACTCCTCACTAGCCGTTTGTGCACAGGACTTGGTAGTGCATTGCAAAGGTTACCATTCGCATCTCTGTTTCTGGCTTATTTTGTTAACTGCTTTAGTGCCTGCTCCACACAGCCGCTTCCCGTGGCTCAGAGCTCTGTAACAAATGTGTGTGCATGTGCATGACTGGTCCTATCTGCAGACCCTGGCCCAGGTCAATGTTGATCGGCTGCTTTCAAGGAGCCAGGCCTTGGTCTTGCTACCTTCCCCCCACTTAGGCAGTAGGGAGATTCCTCCTCTTTTCCCTAACTGGCTATAATCCACCCACTATTTATACTTTCAACCAAATGCATTCATGGAAAACATAAGGCGCTGCTGCCCACATACTCAACGCTACTCGTCATGTACTCATCAGCAGTAAAAGCCACAGCAAACTTGCCTAATTTATTTGCAAACATGTTTACAAGCATCTCTTTACACATTTACTTAAATTGCATGGCTCACAGAGAACCCCTTGCCATGGGAAATTACGGATGCTGAAAGTTTCCATGAATTCAAAAAGCAGCTTGACAAATTCACAGAAGAGAAGTTCATCCAGTGCATTAAACTGCAATTAACTGGATGTCAGGAGAATATTTGGGGGAAATACCACCATAGTTATGTTATTCTCACAGGTTTCCCAGGCATGCTCTTTTGGTCACCGTTGAAAACAAGATACCTTTGGTCTAGCCCACTGTGGCCATTCTTAGGCTCTTACATGTGTTTTCTGTGATTTTACTATGATGTGATTTCTAATACACCTGTCCCAGGAGCATCCGGGCTGCATTAGAATCTTACAGGCCCATTGAAAAGTGTGATACGCATTTCTTGTTCTATATTCAGAGCTTGGCATGCTAAGCATCTCATTGCTGGGCTAGGATTATGGACGGGAAGAATGGGAAATATCCCAGAGCAGAACTACCTTAAAAGTAAAGCAGGCTTAGCCTCTTCCACTTGATGACAACCCGTTCAAGCCTGTTCAGTCTAACAAAAAGAAGGCTGCAGAATTTATATGGCCACTACTAATGAATACTGACCTAGGAAGGACTGACAGATGTCTGGGTTTACTCAGGAATGTCTCCTCTTTCTGCTGAAAATGTTTGCCCAGGTGGAATTTTCCCATTTGTCCAAAATTTCCGGATGTCTGACCAGAGCAGCAGCAATAGTTGCAGCTGGGCTCTGCATGACTGGGAAGTCCAAGCTGATAACTGGTGTACACAGGCCTATCAGCTGTACAGCACCCATGCATACATGCCTGTTTACTAAATCCCTACCTAAACCTGATAATATGATAACAGAGAACTCTTAATCCAGGGGGCCAAGGTATAACAACATCCCACAGCTGGATGCTGAAGGTGGGCACGCTCACTTTCTGTATCAGTGTTTTCAACAGTGGGGAGAAATTGGCTGGTGGAGTAACTTACCAAGGATCATAGTGAATCCTCTACCACCAACAATGTTTAGACCACACACGAATATTATTTCTGAAAAATGCACGCTCCTTCATACAGGGAATGAATAGGGGAGTCCTGTGGCCCCCGACCTGCAGCGAGATGGCCTTCGGCCTTTAAAAACTTCTCACCATCCTTCCTCTCCCGAGACACCCTACCCACAAGAGAGCTGTGAATATTAACTGACATTGCAAGGATGATCTTTGGAGGTGTCAAAACAGTATGGCAGTGAAAGGTCCTGAACACCTGGCTCATACAGTAGCAGCCAGAGCTTGATCTTAATGTCACAGCTCGTTGAGTCCAATGGGCAAAGGGAAAGACTGGAACCAAAACAGAAACAGAGGGACACGAGCCAAAGGCTGCAACTAGGTAAGAAGAACCAGGATTTTGTCCAAAAGCCATAGATTTCAACCACTAGGAAGCCTGAGGGCTACTGGTTTAAACATAGCAGCCAGACCCAGAGACAGCCACGCTCATGCTTGCAGGGGGGCAGCTGAGAGGGGCTGCCTGTCCAGCAAATGCTCACAGACCTCAGCCAGGGTGGCCTCAGCATCCAGACCTGGTAGCCCTGGTCCCTCTGTTCGTGGCCCAGAAGGGAAACAATTTTTTCACCTTCCCCAGTTGCAGGCTGTTCCTGCCAGCAGCCTCAAAGCTCCCAACCCGTTATTAAAACAGCCTCAATCCCACTGCCTAGAGAAAGCAAACATGACCGGTGGAAAACAAAAAATATCACCCAAATGTCCAAGGAAACCACGAGCAGAGGCACTGAGCTATATCCAGCACAGATTTTTCAAAAGGACAAGGATTTTCATGGCTCAGCGTTCTAATTTGTTTGACCGTTTATTTCCAAGGAACACATCCAAGAGTGACAAGCTCCATTTATTTCAATGGGCAGCATATGCCAGCAACGTGAATGGTGTATGCTATAAAAGAGAATGGATGTTCTCAAGCATCCTGGAAAGCTGTCCTTTCGACAGATAGAGGACGTGTCGGTAATGGAAGCGCAGCTCTGCCCTGACAAGCAACGCCATAAAAGCGGCGTTGTGGGCTCCCGTGTTTGATGTCTCCCTGTGGCGGCCCTGCGAGATTTGCTCAGGCTGCAGGTGAAAAATGGTTTTCCTAATACCTGCCCCAGTGCTGGAGAGCCCAGCTGGGTTCTTTCGTTCTTCTGCTTTGCCAGGCCAGAAGGACATCTCCTCAGGCAAATGGTTACTCCAGGGGGTTAGTGCTGCACCCTTGCAGACTTTTAGTGGGTACATGCCAAGCCAGGCTATTCTCATGAATGATGCTACTTTCAAATGATTGTGTGACATGAATCTGAGATGTTCACACAAGCAAGTGCCCCCTTTCCATAAAATACCATCATGCAGCAGCGCTGTTTTCAGTCTTATTTCTCCTGACTACACCCTGAAGACAACCCTCTTCTGAATCTTGCCTTTCCAAAGCCTGATCCCACTGGGCCCCAAAAAGTCCTGGGCTGCAAGTCTCTGTCGCAGATTCAGCATTGCCTATCACTTGATGCTGTATGGTGGCCTGTGATGCTTTGCTGCAAGTCTCAGAGCAGTGGGCGGCTTTTATCAGCTATCATTCATGAATTAACTAATATTAGTTCCATGCTAGGTCTTATGTAGTGAGCAGTTCTGGATCATGTGGTCTTACTGGTTTGTCAGCAAGCCCTGGAAGTCCAAGCAGAGTGATTTTCTTCTTGCTTTTCAGCGAGATGGTCCCTACAAAGGTGGGACGTGGTGGGTTTTTTGCTACTGAATCTTCCCTTGGCCACCTTTCATTCTCATTAAACTTACAAGGTTGCTGGGAGGGAGATGGGAGTTGTGTGAGCTGCAAGGCCATCCACAAAAAATCAGCTCCACTTCTCCTACACCTCCAGCGCTGGCAGAAACGTCTCAAGCCAGGTAAAGAAGAACAGATGCTCATGGCTCCCCTTACAGACCTCCAGTGAGGCAAAATGTAATTCCAGATTCTCCTCCAGGACATGCCTGTCCACTTGTGCTTCAAGATTCACTGTCATGGATTTATTCTGCGGTGAGGTCACAGCCATACAAATGCCCCTGGACATCCACTTCACAAACTGGAGACCCTTGTTATGCCTCAGTTTTTCTTACTCACTTTCCCTTTGTCAGGTGCAGCTCAGAGACTGTGGTTTCACCTGTTCTGGAGAAGCCAAACCAACGCTATTCGTACCGCTGAGGTCACCTTTGATACCATTTGGGAATTTCAGCTAGTCTTGATGCCATTGAGGTACTTGCTTAGTAAAGAGACCAACCATAGTCTTACGCAGGCCATGACTGTATTTGGGGATACGAGTCACAAGGTGGCCTTGCATCTAGGCAGCTTCCATTGGGACCATCCTGATTCCCAACACGCAGGTCTCCACTTGCATCAGGCTATATTCTAATAAAAAAGAGAGAGAGCTTGAGGAAGAGCTTTAGTTATCCCTCCTTTGCCAAAATGGAGTTGGTTTCGTTTCCATCAACTGCATTTTTGCCCCAGAATTTCTGATCATTTCTGATGGCCTCCATGCCTGGGCCAGCTGGCCCCAGGAATGTTGAACGCTGGAAATCAGGCTCTTCCTCCAGGTGTGAACGGTGGGAGGCAGGAGACCTCTCCACTGGGAGAAGGCGGCCCTGCCTCTGGGCTTTGTGGCTTTGCTCAGAGAGGAGCCAAACTCACAGCTGCAGCATTTCTGACTGGCTTCTTAGGGCTAAAGATACAGAAGCTACACCCTGACTCTTGCGGCTGATGGGAGAAGATCGGTGGTATCCCAGCAGGGCTGTTGGGGTAGATGCCGCAGGCCTGGCATGCACAGGGCAGGGTGGGAACCTCTAGGTCTGGGAGCGGAGTGGTGGGGTAATTGGATCGCAGTGGCAGTGAACAGTGCTTTATGAGGTGTCAGAAACGCCCACTCAAAACCGAAGGGCATCGAGAAGCAACTGCTTGGTCTTTTCCTGGAAATTAAAAACAAAAAGCAAGCCATGTGATGACAGCATCTGCAGCAGAGAGCGGGGCGGCTCGCATGAATTAGCAGCTTGCTGTCTGTTACCTATGGCAGCCTTAGCCATCTACTTGTTCCACCACCTGCGGCTTCTGCGGGCTGAGGCCCCAGACTTACACCTTGGGCAGTACTGCAAGCCAGAGCCCCCAGCCCTGAGCCCCAGACAAATAAGATCTGGAGAAGGTCTCCATCACAGCTTGCCCCTTGAAGTGTGGGACAGTGGTCATTTGATGGAATGGGACCTTGGGTCTTGCAACACGGAGCACAGTGACCTTGAACTGCTCAGACCCTGATCTCCAAAGAGCGCGAGAGCTGAACTGAACAGGGATGTGCCACAGCCTCGGTGATTTGCATCTGAGCCTTCCCGGCAGCGGAGCTGAGATTTTAGTTACTTCTCTTCACAGTGGCAAAGGGGTTTACCAAGTCCCTGTGCCTAGGAGCTCCAAGCACCAAGGTGACCCCCCTTTCCATGCAAACCAGGTACCTCACAGCAATGCCTCCCCACTCTCCTCAAGCTCGGAAGGAGGCTTTCTGCAGACCTAGGAAAGGCCCTTGGCAGGGCTGGCAGAGAGGTGGGCGAGGGCACATGCGTTTCAGACCCTCCCGGCCAGAGGCTGCACTGCATTTCTACCTTCCATAGCGGGTCTTTGACCAGCATGTCCCATGGCAGCCAAGGACCACCTAGCCAAGCATCTCCAGAAGCCCCACTGGGGCTGTACTGGATATCCATGAATCCAGTGCTGGTACATGGAGTCAGAGCACCTAAACAAGTGACAGCCTCCTGCTGCCTTGGAGACCTGTTGCGGGCAGGGGAAAGGAGAGAAATTGCCGCATTTCCCTGGATGAAATGTCCATGAGGGTCCTCTCGCAGGTGTTTATTTTGCTAGTGGGCCAGGTGACATGCAGGGAGATTGTATTCTTTGCCAGAATATCTACAGTTTTCAAAAAATGTGACAAAACCCCAAATTATTCAGGCATGTTACTCATTCCTGTTGAGGTCCTGTAAACCATACCAAGAGCAGAACCTCTCCCCATTTAGGGATCTCCCAGCCTGTTGCATATGTTCCTGGATGAGCCACGGGGACCCCTGCAAGTGTTTTCCAGCCACCAAACCCCCACCCATGCTGGGACCCAGAGTGGAGAGAAGCGGCTTTGGGGAGGCCAAGCACCCGCAGCGCTGCCGGTGATCAGCGGGACCAGCTCTGCTCTGTGCAGGAGACCACTGCCTCACCCACTCCTCCTGCTGCCCCTTTTGGGGGGCTCTGGGAGGGAGCCTGTCAGCACAGGCTCCTGGCAGAGAACAGTCCTCAAGGGAGGAAGATGATTACACTGAGAAAAAGTGGCCACAGCCCCTGCTTGGTGGGATCTGCAGGAGGGAGATGGGGAAAAGGGGATCAGAGCAGAGAAGGGGCTGCCGGCTGGGAGGGGGCTGGGGTGAGGTGGCAGCAAGAAGAAGTCACCTCAGTGACAGGCACCCCCTGGCTCCAGCACGAAGGGGCCTGGTTCCATCCAGGCCCTCGTGAGCAGAAAAGCCACAGACCCATGGCCAGCTCCCTCACCTCCTTGTCTGTGTGCTGGAGCAGGGAAGGGGGGGCAGAGGGACAGGGGTCGGGGCCTCTCTGCCCCCCTGGG
>NW_009259718.1:728597-729447 GCF_000687185.1 Egretta garzetta | reverse complement strand
AAGGGGGTTTCCGTGTTTTTTTTGGGGGGGGGGGGGGGGAATGGGACACGACAGCATCGGGAGAGAGCATGGCTGGGGACTGCATATCCAGAGGCTAGGGCTTATATCATGGGCTGCTCTCAACTGTTATAATTTGTGGCACAGATTCAGCGAGAATCTGATCTGCTGAAAATATTTGGGCTGTGAAAACTCCCACACTGTGACAGATGTCAAGTCCAATTAAGTGACTCGTGTCCAGGTTTCTGTCCAATAGGCTTTCCCATTAAATATCAATTTAAGAGGGAAAAAATGCCGTCCCCTTTTCTCCCAGCCTTTATCTCTTCCGACCGTCTCTAGGCTAAACCCTTTGGTACCAGGAGCGGATCCGCACGCATCTCCGCTCTGTCTGTCTGTCTGTCTGTCTCGCCCCTGCCACCTTCCGCACCCCTCCTTGGCTTCTTTGCCGCTCCGGGAGGGGTGGGAGGAGGAACCGCACTTTTCTTTTTGTGCGTGTGAGCCTACCGCACCGACCTTCTCTCTCCCAGCCGCTCCGAACCTGCGCCGAGATTTTCGTTTGTTTTGTTTTGTTTTCCTTTCCTTTTCGGCGCTCGCATTTCTTCCTTTCTTTCTGTCTTTCTTTCTCCTCACTCGAGATATGCAGGAGGAGTTGGGAAGCTCAGGGACGGATGGGGGTTTCGTTTATCCTTTTTTCCCCCCCCCTCGCCGGCTCTTGAAGGACCAGAAGAAGAACTAAACCAAACATTTATTTTCCGACGGCGGCTCCCCCTCCTGCCCCTCTCCGCCGGACCGGTGAATTGACAAGACCGCACGTTGCACACCCCACCCCCCCCCCCCCAAAAAAAAAAATAGG
>NW_009259718.1:724099-724390 GCF_000687185.1 Egretta garzetta | reverse complement strand
GGGGAGGGGGGACGGGGGTCGGGGCCTCTCTGCCCCCCTGGGTCTGGCAGGGCTGTGGCTGCCGTGCCCCAGGATTGGGGGTGGGTGGGAGACAGGGCAGGGGGACTGCAAAAATAAACACACTGGAAAAACAGTCTGACGGTTCTCCACACGCTGGGTGTACATGATGCAAATCGATGTTTAAAGCTTATTTATTAGCTTGCATGCAAAATGCCAGCGGTGTTTTTCTAGATCAGTGGGTATCCAGTTTTTTTTTTGAGGGGGGGGGGGGGGGGGGGAGACGAGCGCGCG
>NW_009259718.1:722578-722996 GCF_000687185.1 Egretta garzetta | reverse complement strand
ACCCCCCCTCCAAAAAACCGACTCGCAGCAGCTGCCGGTGCGTTGCAGCCCGCTGTCCCGAATTAACGGGCGGAGGCAGACTTTGATGGGGGAGACGCCGCTTTTTTCTGCCCCCGGTGCATCGTAACTAACTTAAGTTGTTATTTATACTCCGCAAACAAGCACGGCGATAAAACCTCTCCCAGCTCCGGAGCGCTGGAGGCCGCGGCGAGGGATGAGATCTGCCTTCCCCAACCCGAGCAGGACACTTTTCCGCTCGTGATTCATTCGATTTGATTTCTGATTTTTTGATTTTTTTGATTTTTTTTTTTTTTTTAATTTTTCCATGCTCCGCTCCCGGAGGGCCATTTGAACTGTAAAGGAATCGCCGAGGGGGCGAGGGGACCCGGAGAGAGAGGCTGGCCAAGCGACGCCGCCC
>NW_009259718.1:721590-722478 GCF_000687185.1 Egretta garzetta | reverse complement strand
GGGGAAAGCCTCTTTCCGGCTCGGCTCGCCAAACCCTACCGTCTGGCTAAACCCAAACCGAACGGGAAAATTCAACGCACACCGCAGAGAAACCTTTAAGCAACTTTCTCCGGGAGCCACCTCTGTAATTGCGCTGCAAATCCTCCCTCCGTCAGTGTGTGCTTTCGCACAAACCCCCTCGCTTGGATCTCAGCCGAAAGGTGATTTTAAACCTTTCCTTTTTATTTTTTCCCAAGAAATCGCTGATAAACCTGCGCGCTGGCCGGGTTCATCCCCTGCCTCTTGGGCCTGATTAACGCTCCTTATTAAAAATAGAGGAAGGCAGCGTTTCCCATGGCCCTGGCAAGCGGCGGCCCTTTCCCAGGGAAGCAAGCGCTCGCCTCTCTCCTCTCTCCTCTCCTCTCTCCTCTCCTCTCTCTTCTCCTCCCCGTCCATCACCTCCTCTTATTCCTCCTACTTACTACTATTATTATTATGGCTTTACATTCTTTCTATTTTTCCCCAACCGGGTCTGAGACCCGAGGGGGACTTTGCCGGGAAACTTTACATGGAAATACTCGGCAACCTGAATTTTATTTTTCTTTTTTTTTTTTTTTTGGGGGGTGGGGAAGGGAGGACGTGGTACACCCCCCTCCCTCCGGCTCGCCTCCCCACCTCGCTCGACACCCCGGCCGTCCACGCACCCGCCCATTTGTGCCCAAGGTTATTCACCGCTCGCCTGATGTATTGTTTTATTACATGCCGGCATGTCCACGGCCGCGCTCGGGTTTGTATTGCTGTCTGCATGACAGATGGTGCTCTGTGAGGCCGCAAGAAGATACGATTCAATTTTCTTTTGAAAGGCACGTCCGCGTTTATTTATTTATTTAGCATTTCTCTTCCCCCCCC
>NW_009259718.1:717302-720156 GCF_000687185.1 Egretta garzetta | reverse complement strand
GGGGGGGGCCGGCGGAGCGCCCCGTTATTCCGAAGAGAAGCGTAAAAGCGGATTGTTTCTTCAGGCTGTCAAGTGCCCCTTTATATATATCCAAAAACATCTACTTGTGACCTTAAACGTGTGACCCATGGGTGCGGTTAAAAATAACTATTTTTTATTTATGGTAGAAGGAGTCGACAATTTATTTTTTTCAAGATTTATTTATTTTTCAGAGTGGTGGCGATTTTACTTTGGGTACTTTGTGCCAGTTGGTTTCTATAGTCGGGTGTTTACACTTTCTCCTGTGGAATATTATGTTTAACTTTACGAGTGTTTGCTGGGATCGATACAGTGTTCCTTTATCCTTTTTTTTTTAAAGAAAAAAAAATTGTTTTTTCCCTCCAGTTATATTGCACTTGTGTACGACAACCCCCCCCCCCCTTCCTCCCCGTTTATAAGTATATTTTATATATATCAAGGCATTTGTTCTTGACCTTTTTTCCTTTCTTTTTTTTTTTTTTTTTCCGTGTGGGATCGACAACCACTAGCACTTAACCTAGGAGAGTTTTTTTAAAACTTGTCGTTATTCTGATCTATAGCTATGTCTGAAAAGTACTTTGCAAATCGTTTATAAGGGAAGTAGTTTCTTCGTGGGTGTATCCGTGCGTGTGTGTGTCTACATGCATGTGTGTGGGAGTGAGCGTGGGCGTGTATGTGTGTGCTATATTTTTAGGAAAGGACATTTTTTCCTAAAAAAAAAAAAAAAAAAAAAAAGAAAAAGAAAGAAAGAAAAGTAAATCCAGGACTGCTTTCCTTTGTGACAACCAAAAAAAATTCTATAACCTGAAAATGTTTCATGTTCTTTGCTGTGAATCTCTTAAAACAAGAAGCGCATTTTAGGGACGAAAGAGGAGAAGAAAAAAAACCACATCTGCTATCCAAAGATTTTAGTCTTTTTCAGGGTTTTTTTGTGTGTCTCTGTTGCTTTATATAATGCAATATTTTGTAGTGAAAATAGATAAATCTGGTTTCTATCCGATGCGTTTTTCATATCTCTCATGAATGGTGAGCTGTTTTGCATATAAATAAAAGTATCAAATAAATGCTGGTTTTTTCCTAATTATTTTTCCCTCTTGGTCTCTCTGTAAGATGGCGATGCGATGCCCTTACCAACAAGGATTGCAAAGCCTTCTCCGGTCGTGCGTGGGAAAGCTTCAACAGGTTACCCGGGGAGGCTGGGGCTGCCGTCCCTCCGCTGCCGCAGCTCCCCTGCTCCAGCTGCTTGCAGCTGGCTGCGCCGCCCAAACGCGCAGGGGGCACAGGACCCCTGCTTCCACTTTCTCCCGGCCACGACTGGCATCTGGCCGCACGTTTTCAGGGTTCAGGCTGTAAAACCGAATCCCATGCTGGCAAGCACCTGTTTTGCCACGTTGCTCTTCGAGGCGTCCGACTTTGCAACCAAAGTGTGCGCGTTTCGTCCTGCCCGAGTGCACTGGATTTTCTTTCTCTTCTTTAAAGTCAGTTTGGATCCCTCTCTGGCCAGCTCCAATTCTACTGAAACCAAGGAAAAACCTTGGGCCCTTTCCCTGGTTTTGAAAACCTCAACCACGCTCCTTTATACAAGGCTTTGCTGCCAAAGCCTGTCATTTGAAACACGCCACAGACACAGACGCCAGAACAGACAGGTCATTACCTGAGTAACGTGAGACCTCTGTGCCATCGCATTTATTAAATCCTTTTCTTGTTTACCACAAGGGGTTAATTTTACCTGTCATTTGAATATCCCCATTGACTCCGGAGGCTGCCTCCTCCATTGTTATTTGCTGGAGAGATAAAAACCTTCTCCCCCGCCCAATTTTTATAGCTGACACTTTGCACAGTGGCTTAATTAAGTGTGGGCTTGACCAGCTGAAAAGCTCCATGCAGAAAACCTCGTCAGAGAGGCTGCTAATTCCGTTTTCTACCAAGGCACGCTTCCCGCGTCCCAAGGGAGCATGCACAGGTTTGGTAGCTGGATGCAGGGTTCTCAAATCCTGCACTTTCGGGGCTAAAATAACTCCACCAGCTTTGGAGCTGGTTTTCTTTGGGATGGGCTTGTTTCTTAGCTTCTGTCAGCATCTGGACGACGGGTCAAGTTTGACGCTAAGTCACCTGAGCGATATTATAAATCCTGCCATCCAGCAAGCCGTCATGACACCAGCATTTGGGAGGACTTAGTTAATAAAAAGATTAACATATTATTTCCTTCTCAGATCTGGGAGGCACATTTCAGGGAAGAGTGCTCTGCATCACCATACCGTAAAGTACGGTGTCTGCAATCGCTTGGCGGTTGATTGGAGCACACAGAGAATGGGATAAGGGGCTGTGAACCCAGCGTCCCCCCTGGCCACACTCCCCGCTCTGGGGGTGTTGCAAACGCATCAGGTCACAGGTTGAGGGACGCTCAAGTGAGGTCCCTACAGGGAATTTTGCTGCAGACCCAGCAGCGGCTGTTAGCCCAGGCCCTCGAGGCCCTGGCCACGGGACCCTGTGCCCAGGTGATGAGCCAGCGAGCCCCCCGTGTTGTGAGCACAGGAGGGCGTGGTGTGGAGTTGTCTGGGAGCAGCTCAGGCTTGGAAGTAAGAACATTCCCTGGTTCATCCCACTCCTACCATCCCCTGGGGCACTGGGGGGCCTGCTTGCACCCAGAGAGAGGGCAGGAAGGCTTTTGCTTTTGGTGGTGCCCACAGGATCGAACCTCAGGTTTAACCCACAGAAGGGTCAGGGCATTTGACGTGAAGGTGTGTCCTTTCCTTCCAAAGGCTTATCTGATGGAAGAAATTGCTTGTCCCTCCAAGCCCTGCCTCACTTCCATCCTCTCACCACCATGACATCA
>NW_009259718.1:700707-717276 GCF_000687185.1 Egretta garzetta | reverse complement strand
ATCTCTATGTATGCCTGCTGGCATCAAGAAGGAAACACATTCTCATCCAGCAGTTGATGGCTGTTGAAAACAAAATGTAGGTTTTGCTCCCCCATCCCACCCCTTTTTTTATTCCTGAGAAGGATCTGGGTAGTATGTACAAGCTACAAGGCCAATGCAATAAAAAGGCTGCATGGCTAAATGCTGAAAAGTCTGGATTTATGAAGAGCGGGTAAACAATCTCATTGCAACCCGGTGTTAGATAGCGACAAAGTCTAATTATCTAATCAAAGTTACTTTGCCTACATCTATGTTCCCTCAGCAATCCAGGAGTGAATGACCTTGAATGACAATATTCTAGAAGTAATGGGGTTGGAACTGCTCAATAGAAGTTTATATCGTGCGTGGCCGATCCAACAATTGTCAGGGAAGAAACACGGAGTTAATATTTGCTGTTTCTTTAGGGACTAAAGCTAAGATTAAAGCTACATTCAGATACCTTTATTTCACATTTAAAGAGGAGCTTATCCTACAAACCGTGAAAGAAAGCACACTCACCGACAGAGAAGGCAGAGCGCTACCTCTGGACCTTCAGCTGAGGCTAAAAGAGGTGCTTTAAGCCTGACTCGATCTAATATACAAGAACATGGCACGGAAACCTCCAGCGTTCACTGGGAGGAAGTACTTCCGATGGATAGATCTAGAATATCCCAGTACAAGGGATATCCAGCACAGCCTTAGCGTAAGGCGGTAACGCCTATTATGACACATTTGCAGACCTAGAGGAACATACAAAGACACGGGGCACAATACCCATTCACGTTGGTGGCATCAGGAACAGGGCCTCTAAGGCGTTCATCTGAACCCTAGAAACAACAGTTCTTGACCCTGATACAGCAAACGAGGAGAGACAGCAAGCCAAAAGTAACTTCTACAAATAAACATACTGATTTCCACGGGACTGTGCTGCTAAGGCGGAACTGTTTCTATGAGTACCATGTACTTTCCTAAGAGATTAAAGGATCTAGAGCACAAAATATTCCAAAATACAGACTTGCATTTGTGCTGCTATTAGATAGGCGCATACAAAAGGGAGGATTTCTAGACACAGACCACCACTCCCCAGCAAAGTGCACGCACGGTAGGTGCACATTCAGGATCACACTGGCCACGAAGTAGTGCCTTATTGCTTGCATTAGAAAGGGGGTGAGCCGGGTAGGATATTACAGCTGATACAGCAGAGAAATTCGGAGGGTCTTGGATGTGATTTGATCTCTTTGCTGTATTTCTAGCAAAGAGTGTGTTTTGAAGAGGACGCTGTATATGAAATTCAACAAAGAAATGGATCTTTGCCATTATACAGCCATGAAGAAATACCAGTGACATTCTATCCAGCTATTCATGTATCTATCCATCTAGCCATCCGGTAACCCAATTAACCCAGTCCTTTTAGGGTGAATAAATATCTTCTAATATCAGCCATTATTTTTCAGTACTCTCAGTTTATTCTCCAGGGTGGGACAGATCAATAACCACAGTAGCAACCGACCCAAAAGGAAAAGGCAATCTCCTGGCACTTATTTATTTCTTCAGAGGAGATTTTGTTTTTCCTGCCTCTTCCCCTGGTGACGGATTTTGCCTTTCCTGCCCAGAATGGCCATGTTGTTTTATCTTGGGCTCTATTTGCATGTGGGCTTCAGATTCGTCTTTGGCTCCTTGCACGGTTTGGGATGAGACCCTCCCGTCCCCAGAGAGGGGGGCAGGTGTTGCTCCAGTCGAGCGAATGGAACCAAATTACAGGACCGTCTGTCGCCTCCTCTGGGAGCCGGCGGAGGGAGGGGAAGGAGGGGAAGGGAGCGGGATGCCGTATGACAGAAAAGAAAAGCAGAACATCATACTGATGCCGATAAGAGCTTGAAAACATGAGTCACCCCAGCCCACAGCCCCACCCAAAACCAGGCAGCAGCCACCTGAAAGAGAAATGTCAGGAGCAGAGACAGAAATAAATTGAGTCACTGGGCTGGAATAACTCCGGCTTAAAATGAAAGAGAGCTCAGACCCTGTCCACTTTCAGACACACATGCGCAGGCACAAAGTTGGGCCAGCTAACGCCGCTTTTTTCTCAGCTCCCTGCTGCGTGCTTTGATGCCTCCCCTGTGTCCCTCCAGAGCGGGCTCTGTCCTCTGCCCACCATCAGTCTCCACCAGGTCTTCTCAGACCAGCTCTGCAAGCCTCCCCTCCTGCCTCCCCTCCCTCCAGCCGCTCCTCCTGGCCTCTCCACAGCCACCCTGCCCTTCAAGGTCCTGGAGAGTTGCACGACTTGCACAGAGGTCCTGATCCTCCACCACCACCAGCCCTGTGCCCTGGGGTCTTTGCTGCCACAGGGAGCTGCTTTGTGCTCCAGCTCAGGGGCAGGGTGACAGGGCTGGTCTCTTGCTTCCTCTCTAGCCTCTGCAGACTTTTGCCCAATCGCTCCGAGAGTGATGTGACAGAAGGTATATTCTTCTCACACCTACCTGGCTGCTTCAGCATTCTTAGTGATTTAATACAACACCCCCTACCCCTTGGTTTTGGTGCTTTTTTCCTCCCAAGCTTTCCTACATATACACACACACTTACTGCAATGATAGTTCTCGGAGAGGCAGGGCAGAGTCACTTGGAAAGCAACAGGTGACAGTTGTTCTGCTGTTCCTCACTGAAATGTGAAGAAGATCAGAGAAGATAAAGCTGCTCTGGGGAGAATTCAGAGGAGACCTGGGAGAAGGAATGAAAAAAGGTGTCATTAGAAGTGCTTAAGTCAAAGCAAAAGCAGCGCAGGTTGAAAGAGAGAAAGGCAAGAAGCCAAGTCATGTAGGTGGAGGGATCACATCAATCAGAAATTGGGCATAACATGAGCGATTCTGCATGAGGGTGGTGGGGTGTACAAGTGAACCTGGGGCGTGTGCAGGTGGAGCAATGAGAAAAAAAGTGCATGAAAAGGCAGGAGACAAACATGAGAAAAGATGGCAGCAGAAAGTGTGAGGAACGAGGATATGAGCAGCTGGGTAGAGCTGCTAGGATGGGGAGAAGACACTCCAGCAAGCCAGAGGTAGCAGCTCGCTTTGGGGGGTTAGAAATGAGCTCAATCCAAGAACAGACAGACACCAGGCAGGGACGGAACTGGAAGGAGTCATTAATTAGACATTCAAGACTACTGCAGAGAGATCACCACAACTTTGATCACGGCCAGAGGGATGGACCAGCACAGGAACATGTTTTCAAGGACCAAAAGACATGGGGTTTGAAATATAACATCTATCCTCCAGAGAAGTCCTCTGCCTTTCACCTTGCTCAAAACTATTCTCTGCAAGGAAGTGGCAGAAAGATTTGCAAAACCCAGGGCTAGAGCTCAACCCGGGCTCATAGACAAGATAAACACAAAGAAAGACAGAAAAGAAAAGCAGAGCAGAGCAAGAGAGAGCAGAATTCCACACAACATTAGAAGATAACTCTATCCCACATCTCAGACTCAATATTCCCAACATTAAGGGTCTTCTGCCATTTAAGCAATTTCAAGACTTAAGATAGGCTTCAAGACTTTCCCAAGAATTACTCCTATAGGGTAGAGCCACACACCTGTATTGGACTTTTGTTATTTCAGGTAATAAAGACAAGGACTGACCACAAAAAATTGCAGAAAGACTGTGCAATACTGATAAAATAGCACAAGAAAGTTAGTTGAAATAAAGAGACAAGGTGATGCACACAGGGAAGAACATTTCTAACTTCACATATAACTGATAGGTCTTGAGCCAACCATAGTAGCAAGATGTTGTAGTTATGATATATAGTTTCATGATAACATCATCTTGGTTCTTGGTGGAAGGGAAAAAGAAAATGAAACGTTGGATATTACTATCTTTGTAGAGAGAATGAAACAGGTGGAGAACGAGGCAGAGCGCATCATTATGCCACTGCATAAAACCAAAATAAGTCTGCATCCTGAATACCATGTGCAGCTCTGGTCCTCCAGTCTAAGAACACAATAAAAGTCCAAAAGCACCTGAGAATGGCAGCGAGAATAAGCCAAAGCATGGAGTAACTTCTGTACAAGAAACAACTAAGTGAAAAGGACTGAGTCAGCAGTGTTTTTACAGAAATCTGTCATATCCCAGTTAAGAATGGGATGGTGGAAAGGGATTAGTTGTTCCCTGTCTCTTCCAATATAACTTGATAGTGGGAGGCATCAAATGAAACTGTCAGGTGCCAGGCTCAAAACAAACAAAAGGAGGTTTCTCATCACACCATGTGCAGTAAAGCTGTGGAGCTCCTTCCTCGGGATGTTGTGAAAGCAAAAATGTTACAGAAGTTCAAGGGCAAAAGCTCACGGAAGAGAAATCTGCTGAAGATTTTTAAACATGTAGAAGTTGCTTCCAACTCAGGCTCTCCTCAAGCCATAAATGGCTGAAGGCCAGCAGACTTCTAGCAGGAAGTATCATATATACCGCTACTATTGTGATATTCCCCAGGCATCCGGTTTTGGCCCCCATTTGAACTGGGATGCTGGGCTAGAGGGATGTTCAGTCTGGCTCAGTGCAACTGCTCTTACATACATCTTCATGATCTGAAGGAAATGGCTCTTTGACAGATGCCAACTTCTTTCAAGCCTCAGTCTCCTTGGACCCGAACACAAAAGCTCTCTGTATGGCGAGTCCCCAGTGGGCCGATGTGACAAGATAAATACGATCGTTTAGATAGGGAGGGAGGAGGACTTGTTCCCTGGGGCAATAAGCAAAACAAATGTGGTTTTCCTGAATGCCAAAGAGTTGGATTTTGATGTCAGATGCGTAAAGGTAAACCTATAGCAGTTCCACTGATCTCAGTGGAGATACTTATGATTGTCACTAGAAGGATCCTGAAGATAATCATGGTACAGTAGGATGGTCAAATGCAGGATGGGGTCCTGCTTTGAATTTCATCCCAATCTTCTTGTCCTGACATTTTTTTCAGTCCTTACTTGGACAGGACTACCTTCTGAACAGGTAGGTCCTATTAGTCAAGGTCACAAGTTCTTACCTTGCTTGAATTTCCCCAAGGAAACTGAAGCTCAGGAGTCCTTAAATCAAATTAATCTAGCAAAGTGCTTAAAAGAAGAAAGGACTGATTTGAGACTTGAGAGTTTAGATTCAGCCATTGTGGTCACCAAAGCCTACCCAAATTGGACATACTTTAGATTCAGGCTGCAGAGAGGAGAAAGAAACAAGGAAGAGGAAAAGGGAGGTTAAAATGGTGACATAAAGAGGAAGGAGAACAGGGGAGTACATGAACTATGGGGGGAATGGTCGATCATCTTCTAAGCTCATCCCGTTGGGGCTTCTTAAGTATCCAAAGGTGTCTCAGACAGACAAGCAGTCTCAGACACCGTATGTAGTTATTCAGACAATCCCAGTATAAACAGACCAGCCTAAATTTTGTGGCCAGAGGCCATCTCCAGTATGAGCCCAGTTTTGCTGCTCAGCTAGGTGTAGAGTCTCCAAAAGTGGTTTGGGGACAGTCATCCCTGATTCCTTCATAGGGAGACAGAACATAAAAAGGAACCAGAGATTTAGAAATTATCTTTAAAGGCAAGAATCGCTTTCCTGTACATAGTTATATGACTGCCTCAAGGTCCACACTCTCTAGTTCAGCCTGTATCAGAGAAAGCACGGCTTTCAAAGAAAGCATTTTTAAAGAACTGCGGAGCAGCCACCCTGGCTCTCCCAGTCTGGGGCTCCCCACACAAAGCTCATCAATGCCAAAGGATTTCTTGAGAAGAACTACCAGATTTCTTGACCCATGAAGTAGCTTCAGACAATACACAAAGTAAATCGGTGCAAGACTTCCCTCCTCCATTCACCCTGTAACAGTATCCAAGATTTGAACCTTACTCTGTACAGGTGCATTTACCTCATTTGACCTTTTCTTGAATCACTCTTAAAGCAGCTCTCGATGGTAGGTTTACAGTGCATGCTTGACCTACAGACACTCATAACACCTCTTCTGTACCATTTCAAGACATTGAGGACTCTTGCTACCAAACAACTTGCTTCTCAGTAGCACCCAAAAGGTGAAAGTACAACATGAGACAGGATTCAGCGTACAGATTTGCAAGCTCCCAGAGTGCATAGTGTTATGAGGGGCCAAGGCCAGGGTCAGGTCCCGTCAGTCGCACAGGGATTCTAGCAGAAGGCTGCACTCTAGCTAAATGGTAGAATCCCCCTGTAACCTTTTTAACCATGCAGATGGTGTCAGCTGTCTCTTAAATATTTCCATCAGAAATAGAAGTTCAGGTGAGAGCCAGCGCAGTATGAGATATTGAGGCAGAGCCTAGTGGGACGAATATTTTGAAGTCTCAGAATCTGAAACCCAAGGGGCATTCATTGGCAATCTCAGAAGACAGCCCAAGGACTAAATTCACAGTGAAGCTTGCATATGGCCTAAAGCACAGTCTCTCTAGGGTAGGGTTAAGCCACGCTGGCGGGATGGCACAGAGAAACCTGCATTGCTTGCTAGCATAAACAAGCCGTAATAGCATTCATTGCCTTTCTGCTCAGACAAACCGCATTTAATTACCTTGCGTCCAAGTTGCAGTAATCTGGATGCAGATAGGTCTGAAGTAAATTGAAAGGAAATGGATTTTACGTGACAATGTAGAAAGGAAAAGCACATTAAGATAAAGATGATTAGGTGGATTGGAAGAACCCTGTAAAAGATAATTGCATTCAAAACAATAGCATCTTCAGCAGGGGAATTTCTGTCAAGTGAAAGTTATACTACTGTCACGCTCAAAGAAGTGTCCACACCAGATTGGCTTCTGCTTCCTTTGCATGGTGGCTCCTTGAGTTTCTCTAAGAGTTCCTGCTTCTGGCTTGACTGACACCAGCAAAGCCATTTCTCTGAATCTCTGAATCTCACAGCCAGTCTGGTATTTCTCCCTGTCTCACATCCTCCTGGGAGACAACATATGCTTCCCTTTTCCACCCTTTACGTGTTTAGACTGCAAATGCTCTATCAGCAGTGTAAGGACCTGACCCACCCAGCGGGAGAATTTGCAACCTGCCCAATCCCACCCTGTCTCTGAAGCTGACCAGTCCCATCCAGCTCCATCCCACCACAAGAGGTATATAAACCCTTGGCTAACACAGGTGCTTACTCAGTCCCAGGAGGTGACTGAGCTACTCTAGTATGTGCCTCTGGAGAAACCACAACTGGCTCTCACTGTTTGAGAATAGTCGCATGGGGATCTAATCACTGTTTCTAGCAGTGACATCTGAAGCAGAGAAAGGGAGCTGAGCAGGACTGTGTTTGCCCATCTGTAGTCAGCCAGCTTGTTAAGGTGTTATTAGATCCACCTACCAAACCAGGAGCCAGCTTTCAAAGCAGCTCCAACATCCCAGGCTGTTTTGATCCAGAGCTGTGGGTTAGCCTCTGCTTAGCCTCTGCTTTATTGCTGGCCACTGCGTTATGAGGGCAGAAACTCTCTAATTACTGAGTGTGAGTAAAAGGTTGCACCCTTCAGCAAGTACTCAGAAGCAAGGAGGTCACCATCATCCATTCCTGGAGTGGATGGTACAGTATGACGTGAGTCTCCATACGTGCTGCACCACAGCTGTAATTGCCTGCTTGTCCAAAAAAGCCCGTTACTGATATGGTTCCCCATATAACCGAATCCCTGCTTGACACCCCTGCAGCACAGAACTTTGAATAAGTACATACAAAAAGTAGAAATATCCAGTTAGTCTCTGGATTAGCTGGTCCAACAATGCTTAGTCTATTGTGTCTTAATGTCTCCTTTGAGAGAGCAACAGCACGGCTGATAAGCAGCAGTGAGTCTGCTCATTGTGGTCACATTACGTCAACCGCCTCATCATGATTCTGCTGTCTTGGTCTGGGGACCTTCCAGAAAAGATGGCTGCCTCACTCCAGCTTCATTTTTACTGGTGTTGTGAGAAGGTGCTCCTTATTTCTTCACTGTATGCATCTATCTGACAAGCCTATTTGACAACAGTCTTCCGTGGTGGTAGGGCTAATCCCACCATTTGCAACTTTGCCTTTCATAATAAGGATGCATAATAGCAGCTCCTGGGTCCCTGAATCACACATTATTTGTTTTATCTTGGCCTTTTGTATGTTAGTGTCCCCAGGGACTCTGATTCCCAGCATTTTCGTCAGGATTTTTCTTGTTCTTCAGTTTCCTATTGACCACATGACAACGCACGCTATTGTGGTACCATACTGAGCTGTAACAGTGCTGAGCATCCATCCAAATCTGGGTCTGTGTCTTTAGTAAGTGCTTTAGTAGCTAACTCAATAGACTGGGGAGTACAGATATTCTGGTGTCAGGTATATTGCATCCAGGAAAAATTGCTTCCTTGCATATGGAATCCTCTTGATTGCTGACAATCAACTGGTTTTGGAATGGGTCCTTTATACCTTTTCAGAGTCAGCAGTATTTGCGGAATGAGTTTTTGCTTCAGAGTCTTGTTCACTTCAGCCTCTGTAAACCTTAGGCACAGTTGGTGCCCAACACCTGTGATTTCTTATTTTGGGCATCTCATGGCTATTTTCCTGCCTTCCTTTTGGGATAGCAGGAAGACCAACAGCACGTTAAATGTGCTGTAACCTTGCTGCCATCCTCCTGTTTACCAGAGACCATATCTGCTGAGAAAACGCCTGTTCTGGGGCCCCATTGAAGTCCAGGCCTGACATAACCAGCATCATCCTCAATCTCTACAAGTTTGATTGCTGTCAGTCGTACCCTTGATGCTCAATACAGACCAACCTTTCAACCCTTGCTCTATTTTTTCTCCTTGCGGTTTCACACAGACCCATATTTCTGCTCATATTTAATTTATTTAATAAATCTTACTATTTCACTCATGGCAACCCTACTATTTCTGTTACTTATCTCCAGATATTGACAAGTTTCATCAGCTTCCTTGATGCCACTGGCCTTCTGATATGAGCATGAAACACTTTTGGCTCGGCTCTTTGACTTTTTCAGTTCCTGAATACCTTTGATGTATCCCTTTGAACCTATTTTTCTTGTCTACCTGTCTGTGTTAACTTCTCTTTCAGGCACATCACTTCCACCATAAGAAATATACAGTTCTGCTTGTTCAGCTGGAAACTCCATCTTTTTCTGAAGTTGCTCCAAGCCACCAGTTGCTCCAAGCCATCACAATTTATCTGTTCTTCCTCGCATTCAGATATCACCTCTGCAGACCTAACTGTCTTTATACCACCAGCCTTGCTGCTATTTTCCTGGGAGGGGGATAAGATGTGAAACACAGCCTGAAAGACAGTCAAAGGAAGGGATGTTTCCTAGAAAGGGTGTTGAACACATGCCAACAAGCACTCTGTTTTTCTAAAGCCTTGTGCCTGAAGCCTGCTGATACATCACATTCAGGTAATATATTTGGGGATCACAAAAAATGTCTCTGATGGCCTGCAGTGAAAAATATTCCCTTTAGTTTATTTGTTTCACAGCAGGAACTAAAGAAGAATTTTATCTATTTCACCCATGACAGCAAATATCTACTTAGTTGACTTTTCTCCTTGCTCAGTGACTCCCGATGCTGTAAGTCTTCCTGGCTACAATTTTGGCCATTGGTGAAATGCAAAAGAAACTTTTCCGTGTGCACCTCTCAGCTGTATTCCCACGATCTGTGCTTCACACTCTCTCTTGTGGCACCAAGCACCAAAGCAGCCCCACATGGTTTAGCACATTGCAAGGAAAACGCAGCTCAGGGCTGCATGCTCCTTTGCTCCGTAGGGACAGGTCAACGCACAGCAGTCATGCATGCCAAGGGTGGACAGACAATTTGACTGTTAAACTGATAAAACTCTATTGGGCAAGTGCAAATGAGATTTACTCGGGTTTTCTTTGGAGGCTTACAATCTGGCCAAACTGGGACAGTTTTTCAGGATATGACAGAAGTCATATCCCCCGCAGTGGAGGCCCTTTCAAGCCAAATTTCTAGTCTCTGCTCCACAGAAGCTTTAGATCTTCTCAAAGAACGGCACTGCAAGTCAATTTTAAACTACAGATACATCTGTTTCATTTTCTTAAGCCTCATTCCGAGAAACTGCTTTTGAACTGCTTCAGATTAAACTGAGCTCCCCCAATCCAAACCACCAGAGACATCAACCACAGTGGATCTCAAGCTCAAGGGTTATGTTTGGCTAGGTTGTAAGACATTGGGAACAGATTCTTATAACGCAACCAGCGTTGTAGAAAGTGTTTTCAAAAACTCTGTTTTCTTGTTTTCTACAAATAGCTGAAAAAAGAGGAGCTGAGAGCAACCACCTATTGATCTGTGCCTATTTGCAATGCTAAGGGTCCTATTTCTGCCACATTCATTTTTCTGTCTTTTCAGTAAACCATCTACTACTGTGATCCCTTTTCCTTTCAACCTCTGCATACACCCACCAGCTCATTAATCCCTAGAAATCACCTCTTGCGGTTACTTGATGGATGAATTCAGCAGAGGCACGTCCCGCTAATATATCAATAGTGCACTGTTAGGCCAGGCTCAAGGGGTCTGCTTTCGAATGATAGGCAAGAGAGTGGCCATAGTGTGCACTCTATGTGTAAGATGGATCCCCTGTGAGAAGAGGTGTAGGGAGGAGAGGGGATGTGCTGCCCCTGCAAATTTTCTACATTAGATTAGCCCCTGGCATCGACGTACAGAAGCAGGTTGCTCCCGATTGCTAGGATTCAAAAGGCAATGGACACAAAAGAGCAGTGCTGGCCAGTCCTATGATCCCCGCACCTTGTTTAATCCTGCCCTGGAGAAAAATAACTGATGACCGCTGGGACCGAACAACTCCTGTCTGAAAGGAGCATGTACCTGCCTGGCTTGGAGAGGGAGATGAAACCCGAGGGAGGATTTAATCCATAAGGAAACAGCTCCACCTGTGTGACTGAAACGAGATGTGAGACACTTAGAAATATTTCTAAAGCTTACACGAGCATAGCCGCTGCTTGTACTCATTACTTTTAAAATGTATTTATTTGCATTTCTATTGGCATGAGCAGGTCAGCTTCGGCTTGTTCACTGGTTTTGATCTGTTTCATTTTTTCTGGCTCCCTCTCTTTGAGACAGTGGGAGTCAGGCAGCCCGCAGTTAAGGCACCCGCACACACGTCGATAAACTTGCTGGATTGGTAGGGGATGATGGACGCATTCGGTGGGTTCTGTTGTGTGCCACTTCTGAAAATAAGGCAGTGCCACTAACACAGCACTAGAAATCTCACTTGAAATGACTGTTTCTGGAAATCTTGGCCAGGACCAGACCTTGTGTTTTGCAAAACTCTCTCTTCTCCTCCCCAAGACTGATTCTATTACTTTGCTGTGTTTATTGCAACCTGGGTGCAATTGGTTCTCATGGTCAATGTCCCTTTAACAGTCCTACACTGATTACTCACTCATGTGCTAGCTGCTCAATGGAAAAGAATCAGTGAATCTCACTTCTTCAGTCGCCAAAGATTCCCCTGCCTCCCTTTCCGTCGTTACATTTCTGGAAGCTCTTTTCCTCTTTATTTTAGTCCTGGGTGTCCCCTGAGCTCCGTGATTGCATTTAAAACAGACACAACGACATTATGAAGCATTAAACTAATGGCATTTGAGACCATTTTTCTCCCGTAAACCATTACGACGTCCCTGGAATGGCTGGCAGAGGGCTGAGCACCAGCACTGCCATCCAGGGCTGCATCCCTCTCTGCCACTCAGTACCCGCTTTGGGATTCAAGGTGCCATCTCTCGTGCTGCTCTCGCTGTAACAGTCCCCGAGAAAGCTGTTTTGATCTTCAGATGAGTTGTTTGGCACGACCATAATGACAAATACGCGAATGGGGGGTTAACCATGAATTGCAAAGTACCCATCAAATCCCCAAGGTGGAGAGGAATATATCTTCCTTCACACCCTTTTGATGTATAGTTAATTACACGAATCTGGAACTGTTACCATGTGCAAACACAGTGAAAATTGACTTTCTAAGCGATCCCTGTCCCCTCTGCATATGTCGCTTGCTCTAGCCCAATACCGTGCTCTGTCTGTACACACACAAATATACAATCAGAGCTGTTTTAGACTCTTTTGTGATAATCCAGCTTTATAAAATGTTAGAGGGATAGAACGGAATGTAGCATCCTTCAGGCCTGATGCAGCTCTTTTTAAAAGAAGAAGAAAAAAAACTTATTTTATATTGGTTGTTCTTTCTTTTGCCTGAATAAAAGCTTTAGCACAGCTTGAAAGGGTTGCATGTGCTGAAATGTAGCCCAAGGATATGTGTTATTATCCATCCCCTCTTGACCAGCAGGGTCTCGGCTCTCTCTCCCTTTCAGCCTTTTGTTTGAACAGATGGGATTGGGGAACGAAGGGAAAGAAAGGCAGTCTGTTCTCATTAACTCTCCCAGTACACAAACACAAACCTGAGCACAGGGGACCTACAGAACAGGACAGCTTCCACTCCATACACATCCACTGAGACCATATGTACCCGCACACAAAGGCAGACGGAAGACCCACATCGAGCCAGCTACTAGGCATTTACCAAGGATGACTCCTCACCAACTAATTAAATTTTTTTTTTTTTTTCAAAAGCCCTCATAGGTCATTTCCTTTTTATTCAGCTGCACAATTTTAAAAATAACCTTCAACTGATGTGGTGTTGAGGCTGTTTTAAAGGAAAGATTGTCATCAAATCAGCCTAAAACCTGAGCTGGGAGCATTTGTTGTGTCTTGGTCTGATGTGAGCTACATGAAGAGGTTTCAGGCTGAACCTGCCAGACCAGGGACGAGGTTCATCCCGCCCAGCCTCCTGGCAAAGGCCAAGGCTGCTTCTTCTGGAAAAGGTGCTCAAAAACCTGCTGTCGGCCATGATGGATTATCTGTCCTTTGAGAACATCTCCTCACAAGATCTGCAGCCAGGGTAGGCTGTAACACTTCAAAGCTGAGTTCTTCTGTTTCCATCATGGCTTTTGCATATTTTTCCATATTTACTGACAGAGCTCTTGGAAGCACCATTTAAACAAATATTTGATGCTTTTTCTGAATTGTGCATGGTCATTGGCCTCAGTGATCTCTTGTGGCAGTGAATGCCTGCATGGGCAGCATGTGGAGAAACATCTCCTTCCAGCAAAGCTTGACTCTTCATTTGGAGAAGGATGAGCAGCTCCAAGCTCTGCAGGCTGGTTGCTCACTGCGCCATGACAACTGAGCAGAGGTAGCCGCCCGCAGCCAACTTCCTCAGCACCTCGCTGCATGCCACACATCCATCATGGGTGTGGGGCACACACAGATGGCTACCGTGGCACGGCTGACACATGGCAACTCATTAAGCCTCCATACTGCAGCCGCACGCTGGGCTCAGACACCATTCATAGCCACGGCAGAGCAGGTTTCTGCCCGAGCACAGCACAATTCTCCAGACACAGAGCTTCTCCTGTTTTCCTTCCCAGGTGGTGACCCTCACTGCAGCACTGAAAGGGTTTTTCGACAACTTGAATCTTGCCACCTCCTCCTTCCTCTCCAGGTCAGCTCCTGGCTCAATTTGTGCTCACCTGCCCTCCCCAGCTCTAACGGGGTCAGGCCTGAAGGGAAGATATGCCAGACGTCTGCAGCTGCCTAACAAGGAGCCCCCAGATCAGAAGCACGACAGGCACTTGGTAGCTCTGAAAGGAGCACCGGCAAAAACGAGTAGAGTCAGGAACCAATTCCCCAAATAGGCTCCTTGGTTAAAGCCCCTGACTAATCTTTACATTTGATCATATTTCCCCAGGAGCCTCACTATACCCTAACGAATATCATGTCTTTATTTAGCTGTCGGGTAACAAGGTGAGCAAACCTTGAGAGTGGCTCTCCTCCAGCTGCAGTAGGCTGCTGTGAGCTGGAGACAAGGCAAGCTCTTTCCTCAAGTGTATAAGGAAACACCCATGTATTATGTCCAGCATCAGGTAGATCTATATTTCATTACAGCCCCGGGCATTTGACATGTAGTCTCAAGAAAAGAGAGCTGTCATTTTTTCCCCAGGTATTGTGAGCATAGGGAACACAGACCAGAAAATGAAGTGTTTCTCCCCGCAGGGCTGTTTGCGGAAAGATCACGGCAGGGGGCGGGGCAAGGTGGAGAAGCATTAGTGCCTCTGCTCGCAAGCTCTCACGTGCTCTCTGGGCATGCAGAGGCAGGTTTCCATAGTCGCACACCTCCTTTGAACATCATTGCACCGACACGTGCGCTTCAGGTTATTGCCAGCAGACAAGCGGCTGGCAAGGCACCCTCTGCTGACTTTTTTCCATGCATAGTTGCCCAGTTTCCACAAATAAGAGCAGCAGGGGAAGAGCCCAAATGCAGCCCCCCTGCTACCCAACTTGCACAGAGTGAGCTAAAGGCTTACAGGCGGCTCTGCAGGTGGTGGTTCCAGGTTGCACGTGAGCTATATCATGCAGGTGGAGGCCCCCATGCTAGCTCCATGCCAAGCCACCTCAGGCCCAACTGCTCTTATTAGCTGAAGCACAGCTTGTGTCCTGAAGCAGCATGGTAGCTTCAGCGTGGTGCAGAGCACAGCTAATAAACCCTGATGGGCCCAAACCAGCAGCGAGCAGGCGCAGCGCAGCCCTCCTTGGATCACTGACAGTGAAAGCAGCGCAAGTAGCATGGCGAAAGGAGCTAGGGCCAGGACACATCACTTGGTACAAAACAGTGTCCAAGAGCAACCCCTGTCTGACTCTGCAGCACATCTCCCAGCGCTCCCAGCCCAGGACAGGAGCAGCAGCGCACCAATACCTGTGGTTAGCAACATTCCCCCTAAGGTCTGCCCGCAGCTCAGGAGCAATGAACATCAGCTTTAACTGCACAGCGCTTTAGACAGGCAAAGGTTAGCAGAAGAGCGCAAACCACCAACCGCCATTTTCAGCAGCCTGTAAGAACAACATCGTTATCACTAGGCTGACACTTTGCCCATTCGCACATCTGCATGGCACCAGGAAGAGAAAATAGATCCTGCTCTTAAAACCCCACTCAGCCAACCAAGGAACACAGGCCCCTAAGCTTTCTAAAGCAAAACACTCGAAGTTTGGACTTGGCAAACATGATACGCCTCAGCAGCTTTTACTCTTTCCAGTGAGGAATGGCAATACTTTCAGCCAGGCCATTACAACTTGTTTACAAGGGAAGAAAATTTTAAAAGCTGAACAATCCAGAAAATCAAAACTTAACAGTCAGAAGGTGACCAAGGGTTCGCCAAAGTCTAGGAGTATCCGGGTTCCTTAGTTTTCCTCTGTCTTTTTGGCAGAGGCACTTCTACCTGTTCAACCTTTGCTTTCATCCCATACCAGAAAAGCAGCCTGGAATTTGAAGTTTCACATCTAACAAAAGCCCTTTGCAAAGAAACAAGTTTCGGATCAATGAAAATATTTTGCTTCGCCTTAAAAAAAACCCGCCTAGGTGACAACCTGCTTGAAAATGAAATATTGAAACAGAGTATTTCAATGATTTGGAGATGTTCCGCCTTTAAATTACCTGTGGGGGGAACAGTGCCTGTGTACAATCAAAAGGAGTTCACGGTGCAGCTGCAAAAGGCAGCAAACAGCTTGGGCTGCGAGTCGTCCTGCTTGAGTTATGCTGTGTCATAGGAAGATTTATCAAATTCCTCTCTTTGGATATTTCCAAGATGTCCCAAAGCTATATATATATAGGCGAGCCTGATAAGTACAAAGAGATCCTACTTCTGGTACCTATACCTTTTCCCGACACAGCTGCTACTAGCCAAGCTTGGAAACAGGATGCTGAAGGACAAGCTCTTTGGTCCAATAAAGTTGCCACAAAATTGCATATGATGTTTTGCTCTGTCACGTACGAGAGTCTCTTTCAGACCACTTGTGCCTCAGAGCGCAGGATAGCACTGTGCTACCCAAGCTTGCGCAGCCACGGGAGAGATCAGCCTGTGCCAGGCTGTGTGCTGGTGCCACCAGACAACTGCTACCTGAGCTCCATCCTTTGACACTTGCTTGGGTCAGCAGCTGTCAGCGGCTGGATGAGCCCTGCCGTACCCCAGCTCTCACATAATTTCAGATGAACAGGAAACGGACAAACACCCAGGATACTGCCACCAATGGGGCTCAGGGAGCCAAATCCCAAATGCCAGTTAGCAGTGGGGGGGCCGCCAATGCCACCATGAGCGGTTCTTGGTCCTGTATGATCTGTCAGTGTAGATATACCTGTTCATACCCAGCTGAAAAGGACCAAGGGGTCACACATGGAGGCCAAGAAGAGTGCCCTCATTGCAAATAATGCCACCCACATTCTGGACTATGTTAGGAGGAAGGTGGCCAGCAGATTGAGAGAAGTTATTGTCCCAATCTGTTCAGGGCTGGTGAGGCTGCGCCTAGATATTTTGTCCTGCTTGGAGCCCTCCAGTTCCAGAGGGATGTCGAAAAACCCAGCAGTGGCAACGAGGATAGTGAGGGGCCTGGAGAATATAATAGAATCATAGAATCATAGAATGTTTTGGGTTGGAAGGGACCCCTAGAGGTCATCTAGTCCAACCCCCCCGCAGGAGCAGGGACA
>NW_009259718.1:697985-700375 GCF_000687185.1 Egretta garzetta | reverse complement strand
CGGATCATTTTTGTGGCCCTCCTCTGGACCCGCTCCAACACTTCCATGTCCTTCTTGTGTTGAGGGCTCCAGAGCTGGACGCAGTACTCCAGGTGAGCCCTCACCAGAGCAGAGTAGAGGGGCAGAATCACCTCCCTCGACCTGCTGGCCACGCTTCTTTTGATGCAGCCCAGAATAATGTGTGAGAGAAGGTTATAGGAGATGGGCTTGTACTCTGGTGAAGAAAGACTACTAGGCAATATAATAGTAGCCTACACTTATTTCAAAGGGAGATCCAATGACGATGGAGACAAACTGTCATATAGCCCTAGTCACCCACAGGCTGAGGAGACAATGTGGAGAGGCTGGAGGAAGAGTTCAATGGGACAGCTCCTAAAAACAGGTGGAGCCACTCAGGAGCCAGAGCAGCGGCAGGCGGAATGCCACTGCCTTCTCTCCTAAGTTTTCCTGGGATCAATAGCCAGAGGTCTCAGTTCAAGTCAAGGGTCAAGTGTTTTCATTGAGCTTCAGAAGTTGAGATAACTCCTCTGTGCGGCAGAGGCTGCTCCAGAAATCTCTCAGCTGTGTGGGGATGCTTTTAAAATGGTCCTGGCTCTAGTTTTGCATTTTTTCCCTCCATCTCCCTGCATAATTCCTCTCCAAATAAATGTGGCACCATGACCATCCTAATCCATCTACAGTTTTTAAACTTGGATCACAGCTAATACAAAGGGGCTGGAGACAGCAAGTAAAATACCGTATGTTAATTAGCTTTGAAAATTGCACAAGTCCAAAGCCAAAACTTCCCTTCATCTGAGCTCTGCAGAAGTGCTGATAGGGATGGAGATCTGAATCTTGTGCCTGGCTGATCCAGGTGCTCCTAAGTGGAAATCCCCTATCGATGGGGGAGGATGGGCTGGCTGCTAGACTGCAACTGTTAGCTGCTGCCAGTTCCCAGTGCTTAACTGTGCCCAGCCTGCCACTTGCTCTGTTGTCACTGAAATAGCTGAAGCTGGGATGTTCAACTTGAATGGACCTTCAGCTTTGCTGCTTGAACTAATTTCTACCTGACAGCTCTCTCTTGCTCCCAGTTACAAGGAAAACCAAGGCACCCAGTGTAGCTCTTACATGGACTGGTACAGACTGAGGCTTAGGTGCCAAGCTCTGAAAGAAAGGGGAAACTGGGGTGGGTAAGGGAGGCCAGATGAAGATGGGCTCCTCCTTGCTGCAGGGCCCCACTCAATGTCATCAATAGTCACAAGAGCTCAGCTCCGCAGCAGCTGCCTCTGCAGCTGCGTGTTCAAGCCTTGCATGTGAATGGGATTTAGGGTCCTCAAGAAAATCTTGGTCTCAGATGGTGGGTGCACAGGGAGGACATCGGAGAGAACAAGCAGCCCATCTTGTGAAATAAGAGGGCTCAGCAGTGGCAGCACTGGCAGGAGGAGCAGTGGCCCCTCCGTGCTGTCTGGACTATTTCCCAGAAGGGACGGCAAGGCCTGCGTAATCAGGCTCAGCTGGTAATCAGGCGAAGTCCAAACTAGCATAAAGACTAAATTATCCCTTAGTCCTTCCAGCTCAGGGGAAAGGATATTGATAGGGGAGGCGAGGGTGGCTGCTGGACTGTAGCTGCCAGCAGCAGCCCAGGCAGACAGAGCAACATCTTTCCACCTAACCTGCCCCTCGCCCCATTGTCATTCAAACAGCCTTCGCCTGGCGTGCAAAGGGCGCATGCAAATTGCACACCAGCATAGCTGCGGGCGCCCTGCGGCCCTCGGGGGGGGGGGGGGGCAATAACGCCATCTGTGTCTGCCAGCGCTCAGGGAGAGCTGCCTGAAGACCCTGACTTTCCCCTTTCTCCAGTTCTCTGCCTAGAAAAAAGGGGGAGTGGTGCCAGGCTGTCTGAGTCGGCATGACACGTGGGCCGGGCCAGACTAGGCTAAACCCAAGTCCAACTGGCTGAGTAGCATCTTTCCCACCAGTGCTGGGGGAGTGTGCCATATCCCGCCATGGGAGAAGGCAAGGTTCGGCCTTTCTGCTGGATTCAACCTTGGGAGAAGGCTTCATCACACCTTTAAACCCCATCAGACCCATCCCTACCTGTTAAAAAATCATAGCCCTCAAAGTTACGCATCACCTTTCTGTCATAAGATTTAAATTTTAAAAAGTAAGATTTTTGCAGGTGTTTTGGTTGGGAGAGGGCGAGGTTTTTTTACACTCTGGTTTTCCGACCCTCTAAACCCCCGCCGTGGTTCACGACATCAGGCCGCCCTCCGCAACTGGTGGGGCTGGAGGAAACCCTAGGCTTCCAAAAAAGGGAAAGCCAAGATCCAAATTCCACGCTGGCGGTCACCGCCGAGGTCCCCCGATTCCCAGCCGCTCCTTCTCCCATGGCAGCGGGGGCGACGACGACG
>NW_009259718.1:684358-697743 GCF_000687185.1 Egretta garzetta | reverse complement strand
CCGCAGGCTGGGGGCGGGGGTGTGGGTTGCGAGGAGAGAGGGGGTGACAAGGGCCCTCGCGCTGCCGGAAAGGCGGGAGGGAGGGGGACAAAACAAAAGTAAAATCGACGGCATCTCTTTGTTCAGCAGCGCTTTCCTGAGAGAGGGCGTATTTGTATTTCTGGGTGGGTGGCGGCTCCCTGCGTGGACGTCCGAATAGCTTTTGAACCGTGGGACGGTTTTATCTAAAGCTGATGAAAATGGGGAAGGTCTCAAAAACCGTGAAATAATGCCTGGGGGCTGCGGGAGGAGGCGGAAGCTGTGTGGCGGCCCGTCCCACCCAGCCGCCCTGCGAGCTCAGCCCTTGCTTGAGGTGATGTGGTCCACCCGGCAATGTCCATCCAGACAGACATCTTCACGAAGCAGGGGCCTTGTCTACGTTGCCCCATGAGGAACCAGCGCCCGCGCGGATGCTGACCGGGAACACCGCTCCGGCATCCTCATGCGCGTCCCTCACCCTTTGCTGTGGCAACTGCGTAAGGCAGCAACTCTCTCCGTCCTGAGCTTCTTGCAGCACCCAGCGCTGCGGATGTCTGCTCTCCGACCCGGGCTCCTCCGGGCTCTGGGAATGCAAGCGCGAGAGACTTGCTGTTTTCCTGTTTAAGGAAGAAAACCCCATGGGTGGCTGTAGGAGAGGGCCAAGGGCAGAGAAGGTGAAGGAGAGCAGGCTGCAGGGAGAAACAGGGGAAGCTCACTTGGAGGATGTGGTCATCCCATCACCCGCTTTGCCTGTGTCAGAGATGTCCCCATCTCCTGCAGTGGCAGTCACACCGCCACATTGGTGACACAGGGGGGCTACAGCATATCCCACCACCTAGGAGACCGGAGAGCCACCACAAGCTTCTGACAACTGGAGCAGAGTCACTTTTGAGCTTCAGAGTTTGGGTCCTGATTCAGACCTCTGTGAGAGGGCCCTGGGTCTGCGAGAAGGCACAGCCTTGATCAGCTTGAAAAAGGCCCCCCAGAAGAGACTTCATTGATTAGAAATCACCAGCGTGCGTGCAGCTGATACTCTGCAAAAAGCTGTTGGTGACTGGATGTACACTTCTGGCCAGCCCAGCCTACCCATCACGAATCAGCCACCGACAGAAAAGAGAGCAGAATCCTGTTACATTAATTGCACAGTATCGTTTGACAAGCTCTATCTAGCTAAATCTTGAAGGACCTCCAGGAGTTGGGCTCTGATCCAGGAAAACAGTGACCCACATGCTTAACTTCTAGCTCAAGGGCAGACCTAATGGGACGCAAAATTAAGCACAGGCCTAAGTGTTTTCACTGGGTTGAGGGCTATATAGGCTGAGCCTTCAGAGAAGGTCAACACCTCGCAGCATGTCAGGATCAGCAGGGAGACGGATGGAGTGCTGCTCCCCAATTTGACTTATGCTAATAAATTCCCTACCCATGTCCAGTAATTTACAGGCAAAAAAAGCCAACCTGCTGTCACTGGGTAGCTGTAGATAGTAGCCAGTCATCATGTTTGGTTCACTAGAGTTCAGCAAGTGAAGTCCCTCAGGGCCTGGGGACCGTGGGCAGGTTCACACGCTCCTGCACCCTTTCCCTGGGTACCAGGCTCACTGTGTTTCCTTCACAATGTTCCCAGTGGATGGGGGGAGTTTAGGGCCCTGGTACTCCAGCAGTGCTCTCCCAGCTCCTATCTGAGACACAGATTAAGTACAGAAAGGAAATCTTGGATAAAAATTAAAATATTGCAATTAAAAATGTAAAAAAAAAAATTTTCACTGTTTTATCTGAACAGTTCTGTCAAATTAAAACATAATTGTGAAGTCCTTTATGTTACAGGATCTGTGCTTTCTGCCACTGGAGAGTTTTAACTGGGTATTTTTCAATTAGCACTTCAATTAATGTCATTGAGGGTCTGCCTGAGATGATTCTCAGGTTGTCTTTCCCGTTTTGGCATGTGTGGTTCTGGGGGCTCACGCCACCAGCGTAAATGATGCTGTTCAGCCATGTACTCCTGTGCACATTCACAAGGCATGGAAGTCAAGAGGACTTCCTCAAGTCCTAAGTACTTGGGGTCTTCAGGAGATTTGAAAAATGTTCAATGAATCATTGAACCAGGCCCTGTCCTGAGTCATTTAGCTGCCTAAATCTCTGCTTTGCCTGTCTAATCCAGACAAACAGTAATCAGAACGAACTGTAGGAGCAACAAAAAAATAGAAGTTTCTTGTCTTCACAAGACTAGCCTTAAATATTTAATGGCCTGTTTAGACCCTGAAAATCTGCTACTTGCTAATGAAATAGTGATCCAGAAACGACTGCGGCCTGAAACTGGTCTTTAAAAGGGCATTGTGTTCATAAACCTGCAGGCTTCAGCTCAGACAAAATAGTAATATGAGTAGTCTAGAAAATGTCACTTTATGGCAAGGCAGACATTTGTGTCTTTGTCAAGACGTCCCGGATAGCATAAGAAAAGCTCTGTAATCCTCCTGGGAATCTTTCCCTCTGTACTAGACTGAAATGGAAAGAAAGAAAAAAAAAAAAAACCCAACCCCACAGAAAAAAAAAAAAGGAAGGAAAAAAAAGACAAGAAAAAGGTCTTGGCCAAGGAAGATTGGTTATTTTTACTATTTTAAAGCTACCTTTGTGTTCTGCTACGGGCTGGTAAGAACTGAGCACAAACTGCTGTGCTAGATCATTTTAGATCCTCTTTTCACATATGACATTTGCCTGACTGCGCTAACTAAGAGTAACTCCAGCTCGAATTACTCCGTCCCTGCCCTGTATATCCACACCTGCTAATCTGGGGAGCTTTGTAGGAGCTTAGTTGCAGCCTTCAGCGTGCGGATGCTACACGCAGCCCTGACGTGCAGCTCCTGAGCGGCGGAAGAGCCGCGTTTGCAGTGCCGGGTCCTGACACTGTGCACGTGCTGCGAGACAGAAGAGGACGAAGAACACCTTCAACCAACAAACTCGCTTCTTACCTAAAACCTGTCACATCCTCTGAGCTGACTCGTATCTCCTGTCCACCAAAATACCCCCCGTTCGGGGGTCTCCAGCCTTCACTAGGGCCACAGGACTCAGTAAGGGACCTCTTGAGAGCAACGTTATCATTTGCTCTCCCTGTCAAACTATGAGGAATATCTGAACATTGGCCACCAGCTGGCATCTGGTGGTATGATCTTCTCTTTGGGACAACTCTGCTTGGAGTGTACCATGCTGTACAGCTGGCAGCTGAACAAGTACGTCCAAAATCATCTTTGATGAAGTCACAGGAGAAGGGTCCAAGCCATATCCTGTGCAGGAGCCATACTCCAGTTTTTGAGATCCTCCTTATCCATGGTGCCAACTAAAATGCACTTGACGAAGAAAATTCGTCCCTTGCCTAGAGACAGCCTGTCTCCCACAGGGATGTAGTGGCTCACACTTTCCCTGCACCGCTAGCAAAGCCACACACCTCCCAGAGCTTATGCTAGAAACCAGGCACCATATCTCCTACGCACACCCTTTGCCCTCTCCCTTCGCCTCCCGCCGGATCGTTCTGCTGTGCCCCCCACCTGGCCACCCCCAGGTCCCGTCTGCTGGCGGGTGGGAGGCCCCTTGGCACGTGGGGATGGAAACAGGAGCACACCCTGTGGAATGACTCCTCGTGCCCGGGAGAGAGCTGACCTCTGCGAGCTGGCACGCCGCAGCAGAGGCAAGCATTATAAATATGAGCTAACCCAGCAGCCCTTTATGGAAGCCATGACCCAGGCTGCACCCCGGGGGCGCTGCCAGGTGGCGCTTAGCTAGAAATCTCAGGTTAGAAAGGAAAGCAAAGCCACGCTCTGACATGACACCCTGCTGGCCCCGGCTTGGAGAGACACAGCTACTGCCTTTTCTCCAGGAAAGTGCTGGCTGCATGGTTTTGGGTGTGTTGGGCTTTTTTTTTTTTCATCCCAGGACAGGGCTGGTGCGGGAGGCTGCTGCTGGGGACTTTTCCTTCTCACAGGGCTCCTCTGAGCATTCAGCCTCACCAGGTGGAGCCTCAGCCTCCGCGTCCCAGCCTCCCGCCATGAGGCTCAGAAGTGCTCCGTCCCAGGATGAGGAGACTCTTCAGCAACACAGGCCGGTGTCTCTTCAAGCGTGGGTGACAATTTCTAAGGAGAGGTGCAAAAGGATTCAAAAGGAGCTGTGAAATGTTTCCTCCTGCCAAAAAGCTGCTCGCCACCCTTAATTGCGGGTAGCAGCTCATTTTCAGTAAGGCAGAGACATACTTCTTCCCACCGTCAGCTGCAACAGCAGTTTTCAGCTATCCCTAAGGACCAAGGCGAGGTCTCCATCTTTTTGCTTACTTCCACCATATCACCATCACATAGCCTGTGGTTTTCAGGTCCTTCTGTGGCTCTTGACAGCAGCTTTCATGCTATTACTCAAGCACTTCAGCTTCCATTTTTAAGCAGAGAAGGTTTAATAAAGAAGCTTTTCCCTCTTCTGGGGCTGCAGGTAAAAGACTTGAGCACAAGCACCCAGAAGCTGCCATGCTGGGGAAAAATGTCACAAGCAAGACACTTCTCAGATCTCCTGGTTTCTAGGCTGACTTAACGATCTGAGGGAAGGGGATACCTGAGCTGTTACTTCTGAATGCTTGGGAACACTGTGTAACTGTACTCCAGCTACATACCAATATCCATGGTGGGTTTGCTGCCAGCAGGGCTTGCTCTCATAGAAGAATTTGAATTAAAAAATTGCCTGACATTAAAAAAAAAAAACAAAAAAATAAACAAACAGAAAGGCACAGACAAAGCATGCATAAAGGACTGTCTTGTAAGACCTTGGTACTGCCTGGAAAGCTATTCACCCTAGAAATGCGTGTGCCTGGTGGGTGCCAACAGACTCTTTAGAGAGATTCAGGGCTGGCCCAGACTGTACAAAGTCCTGTTAGAGAAGCAGGAGGTCAAAATGGAGCAGAAATTCAAGAGCAGCAAATCCTTTCTGTCCCCTTACAAAATTAAGGAGCGCGCTAAGCTTGTGCAACTCATCATCCGAAAGGAATGAGGTTCCTGGTGGCTCAGTGAGCTCACCCCAGCGCTTCCCAGCCCTACCAGCTGCGCCTCGGCAGGCATCACGGTCCGGGGCCGCTGCGGAGAGAGGAAAGAAGGTTTTGAGAGGCAGCGCAGGAGGACGGGAGCGAAGGAGAGCTGAGCTGCCACGCCAGTGCAACAGGTGTAAATCTGCTGGGCACAGCTCCGTCAGCAGCAGCCGGCGCCGCGCCGCTAAATTAAACACCCCTCCAATCATCAAGATGTTATTAAATACGCCAGTGCTCTCATGGCTAGGAGAAACCTGAGGTGCAAGTGGCACCCCAGACCTAGCCACCCCAGTCCTGCCTGGTGCAGGAACCTTGTTTTAGACCCTGGCCCTGGAGGGTCAGGTGGAAACAGCCGCTGGTGGTTAAGGCGTGCAGGGGTGCGTGCAGGCAGAGACGCAGACATGCTCAGACATGCCGATCATGGCCAAAACTAGGCAGGAGTCCAGTGATCCCACCTCCTCCAAGGAAAAGGCAGGGGGACCGATGGAAATGGCCAGACTGTATGTGCTCCAAGGGCTTCCAGAAGGGAACGGACTGTGTCAGACCATGTGGTTTATTTCTTTTACCTTATTATTGGTAATTATAGTATTACTACATTATTAGTAATTGTTGGGGTGCCTGGGCCAGAGCTCAGCCTGTGCCCATTTACACCCCAGCTCTCGGGGGACCAGCACTGGGCCACGCTTTCACACCAACTCAGGGCTTGGCTCTGGATGACCAGGTTCTCACAGAGATTGCCCAGAGCTCAGCTCTCAGCATCTCTCAGGGGAACGTGCCTGGCCAGGTCTCCGAAACAGCTCTCCTGAAAAGTGAGCCAGCAGCAGTTTTGTCCCCTCTTCAGCATGCCAAAATCCTCAGGAGCCCGGACCTGGTCCAGGCTCCCTGCCTGCCCAAAGCACTAACCCCCATCAGTCTGAGCATCTTGCAGTGTTGTATGTTCCCCCGACCCTGCTGTCACCATTTAGGTGGAGAACTGAGACATGGAGAGATTTTTCCGAAGCCCTGTGGGAAGCCTGTTGGTGGCGGAAAACTGGAACATCCATCTCGGACCCACAGCCACCTCCTGTCCCTCCTGAAGCACCCATCCGCACCTTTCCCCCAGGGGGGAGATTATGCCCCCTGTCTCAGGGGCAACTGCTTTAACTCATCAGTTGTGACATCACAACACAGGAAGGCAACACAGAGTGGGGGCAGGTGGCAGTGACATGCCATGGGATTTGTCCTGGAGGAGTTTTTCAGTGTGTGGCACTGGAGTTCTTCCAAAGTTGCGTGTGTTAGAGGTATCCAGGGAAAAAAAAAGGACCAGCTCAGTCAGATTGGAATTGTTATGCAGGCATCTGCACTGACACCAGAATGATTTTAGGAGTGCGTACATCAAAAAAAGGTTGAAAGGCCCAGCGCCAAATGCATGTCAGACCCCTCCTTGTCCCCAGGTCCTGCAGAAGGTGGGCAGGAACCCACTGTGGGCCGCAGCGTGGCTGGGTCTCCGCTCAGGCTGCTTTCTGCAGTGTGACTGGCAGAGATCTGGGGCACGTCTGTAGGACCCTGCCTCGTTGTGATCTCTGGCAAGGCAAAGATTTTACTAACCAGGCTATGGCTAAGTCACATCCCCCTGTTTTCAGGTTAGATAGAGCCAGAAGGCCACATACTTGCTCAAAAGTCTCTTCCAAACACTAATCGTTTGCCCAAACAAGGCTGCCTTCCTGTGGCTCTGAAAAGGCATTGCCTATCAGACCCAAACAGCCACAAACAGAGCTCCCCTGTGCCTGGTCCCGCAGAGGCGGCTTCCTACAAACTGCAGGCATGGGTTTCCATTAGAGGCTCGGTGAATAAACCTGGGTCTGGCTTCTTTAGGCAGGGTGCCTAAAGTTACTCCATCCTAGGAGAGAGGAGTTTTTTCAGGCAAAAGCACAGGGAGCTATGGGACAACTAAATGTAGCCCTGCACGCTTACCAAGTATGACTGGGGCCTGCAGTTTATAAAATGGTCTTTCCTGGAATATTTTCAGGTCAGTGTTCTCTTTTTACCATCTCTCTGCTTACTCGTTAGTAGGATCCAGGCTTCTTCTAACATGTTGAACACAATGCAGGTACCTCCAGCCGCAAAGCTGTTGCCCCAGCTAGGATCCATATTATGCCAATTCTAAGCTCTTCTTTCTTTGAAACTGTCTGGGTGTATCTGTTTGCTGGCTCCTGTATAAGCGACAGAAACAGTGCAGAAAATCCTCACATCCCATCCTTGCTACCTGTGGGAAGCCCCCCCGCCCCGAGCTTTCCAGGGCGGGTTGCATGTGGATTAGCCGTACCCTGCTCCCACAGGCTGGCAGAGCTCCCAGCCCAGCTGGGAGGGGTGGGCTGCCTCTGCGTCCTGCTGTAGGCTGTCTGCAGCCCTTTCCAGCCCACCCGATGGGTCCCCCAGCCACCACAGCAGGGTGCCTTCCGACATTCCTTGTCAGACCTCTGCGTGAAGAAGCAGCCTTGTCTGCTTCCAGCATTTCTCCTTATGCTTTTCATTTTTACTTTATGGCTCTCCTTCCCACCCATCTCCCTTCATGCCAATGGACCCATTTCCATTTGACCCCAAGTGATGTCTGAGTTAAATCTTTTCTTGCTGTGTAAGGTTCATGAGCCCATTAGAAGGTAACTATCCCAATGCTTCCAGACAGCCCCGGTTTTGACCTTCTAAAGTACTTTCTGGGCCTGTATAAGACACAGGTGCCAGACCAGCTCCCAAAAGACAGAGAGGTGCAATGATGCCCATAAAGTGGCACAAACCAACTTTGTCTTGGGCGATACCATGTCTAAAACCGACAAGACTTTTTTGAAATGTCTGTGTGGCTGAGAATGTCAGGACTCCCAAGTCATCTCATTGACCTTCCCTTTACAACTTCTATATAATTTTGTATAAGTGTTTTTTTCTGTGCTGTGTTTTATTTTCCTCATCAAAAGCAGTGTCTGTGTCTCAGAAAACGGAAGGTTTTATAGCATCTTCTTATCACACAGCAGGTCTTGGGACACCTCAGTCAAAATATACAAAGCATCTTCAGGTGCTGCAAAGATCTCTGGCAGTTTAAATCAGGAAAAAAAGGGAGAGAGTGCAAATGATACAACTTCTCTGCCTTGTACTTGCCATCACTGACATGACCGCATTGGAGTACAGGCAATGTGAAGCACCATGAAGGACTTGTTACCTTTCAGGGCTGAAGGGAAGAGAGAGAGAACTGGGTTTTCTTGTGCTGCAGAGCTTTCCTTGAGATGACAGTGATCCCCTCGAATCTCCTTAGAAAGGTTCAGTGCATCTCTGCGGCTCCCACCCTAAACAGCAGCAGTATGCTGCAAAGTAGTATGAGCTGTGACCTTGCTTGGCTGGCTGGTGGCAAAAGGCCTATTCGCTGCATACTCCTATCTTGCAAAACATACAAGCTCTTAGAAGCTTCAAAAGAGATTAGCTGAAGCAGAACCTTAAATCCTGAAGCCCTGGAAAAAAAGGCTCACCGAAGCATTTGGATCAGTGGTGGCTGGGGACCTCTTTTACCACGTGAGATAGAAAGGACAATGAAGGTGAGAACGGCAGCGTGGAGAGCAGCTGCAGCGGCCAAGAGGGAGAAGCAGCAAATGTATATCCCTGATTTTCTAATACAAGTAGGAAAAAAAATCAATGAGAAGGAGATTTTTATTTATCCCACATCCTTGCCCCGCATTTCTGCAAGCCTGAAGCAAAGGGCTGAGTTTGTACAGTTTTTAACACTCGTATTACTGTCGCTGGCTACCTATCCTCTCAAAATTAAAAAAAAAAAAATACAATCCTACTGCAATGCATGTCAGGGGTGGTTTTGCAGCCTAATCCCCTGGAGCCAGGATTTTGCTCAATGAATATACACCAAAGGGCCTAGAATAGTGGATAAAGCCACAGCAAGCTTTTCCCTTAATTCTCTCTTTCTTCGCCTGAAGTTTTGTGGCCAATTCTGAAGGTGATTTGGACAATGTGGGCACCTGACCATGTGGGCAGGCATTGAGCCCTATCACTTCATTGCTTAGAGGGTTTTCAAGTGGGTGGCTCTGGGATGGTTAGCCAGGGAAGAGTATTGTACTGGTTTCTCGAGGCAGGACCAAGAAATGCAGAAGCAGAATGCCTGAAGGAGTCAATGGTTAAGGAGTTGGAGTTGGAAGGTTGAGCATTGCAGTCAACTTATAGCAGAGACTTAACAGATGCCAGCTTGGCCAGGGAATGAACTATTTGAGCTTAGGGGCAAGCGTCCCAGGACACAGTGCTGACCAGACTATTCCCTTGCATGGCACTGGCCACAGAAACAGATGTGTTGCAACCACGGCTAGCTAAATGGTATCAGGAAGACCTTGGACTATGTAGAAAGATAGCACAAAGTATTTGTAGTGAACCTGTGAATGCAAAATCCAAGATTTCACAGAGAAGCTCTTTGTCCCCCTCATCCTCCCCTCCTATGGGGAACTGCTATTGCTCCTACCCTATGGGGGAGGATCTGGCACATAGAGAAAACTTTTACCAGTGTCCCATAGAAATGAGCCTTCAGCAAAACTCAGGTCCCCCAAATCCATGAGGTCTACACACCATCCTTCTCTTGATAGTGAGCCTGCCCCAAAATTCCCAACCTTAACCACTATCTGAGCGTGGATGGACAGCTGTGAGCTCCCAAGGAGATTTGCTTCTGGGGCCGAGATGGGCACGTTTCAGTGTGCTCGTATTGGGACCCAGAGAGATGATGAAGAAAAACTCAAAATAATTAGGGCCTTTGTCAGGGTGTGGGAGGGTGTTTCAGTCCCAGCTCTGCTACTTGGCACCCTACAGGCCCCTGGGGAAAAAAACAGCTCTGTATCAGACTCAGGCACTTCTGTTCTGAACATCCCAAAACACGTGACTCCAGGATTTCAGATCTGTATCGGCAGAGTTAGAAGGAGAACATCTGCTTTGACTAAAGTTCATTAGAATTAAGAAATTCAGGTGATTGAGGCAGTTGGTCAGATTTTGAGGAATCCATCCTGACTACCTCCGTGGGTTCATCCCTTTCGAAGGCAAACACAAATTCTGCCTCCTGGGAGACATTTAAACCACTTCTGACTTAGTGAACAAGGTATCTTGAATTTCAAATAGATGCAGCTAGAGCTAAAAGACCACAGAAAACATCCACTGGATTTAGCATTAACGGTCCCACTGATGTTTTGAGTGGAGAGACAAAGCGATGGACTCTCCAGTGACTGTGACATCCAGTGTTGGTCTACTGGAGGGATTCCCTTGGGAGCAGAAGTGAAGCCTAACAGTCACAAACCTTCGCTACTCATACCACAGGCAGATGAAATAGATGTGTCTGGGGCTAATGAGGCAATGCTTTTTGTGAATAAAAAGCCTTTTTGTGCCTTTTTTTTTTTTTGATAGCAAAAAGAGGAGAAAATGAAAATTGGATTGCATCTATTTTTAGGTAGATTAAAAAGTTATTCAGACTAGAGAGAAAGCACCTCAAAAATAGCTTGAGCAATATAAAAGTGGAGCAGTTGCTGAAGATCTACAAGAATAAAAGGAGAGCAGGAGCCTGGGAAGCCAATTTTGAAATAGCTGTGAATGTTTCATTTTTACAGCCCTGTCTGATATGCGCCTGCTTTAAAACATACTTTGATGCCAGCGGAAGCCTGCTCCTGCACCTCAAATCCATGGGGTCCTTCAAAGGCAACCAACCAGCCTGATGTACGCCTGGTCATCCCACAAGTTAGTTCCATGACGAAACATTCAGCAAAAGCCTAGCCAGCCATTGCCACCCACTGTGGCACAAGTCTTGTGTCTCCCACTGAAAGCAATCAGATGTATCCAGGTTTGTCACATCTCCCTCTGAAGGGTGCCTCAGTAGGAAGCGTATTTCTGAGGCTGTCTTGCTCTGGCTTCTACCCACATTCCTCAGGCTTCATCATTAGGACTTCAGGTCGCGGGCAAACACTGAAATTCTGAAAAGGCAAGAGCAGAAACTACTGGGAGGAGGCTTTGGAAATAAGACAGACTTGGAAGCTGTTGTCCACAGAGTTTCAGTCAGTAAGCCATGGGCTGCTCAGGTTGGAAGTGAAAGCTTAGGGGACGTGTCACCTAGGAGATAGATAGGTATAATCTGCCCAGGGAAGTGGTCGAGTCCCCATCCCTGGAGGTGTCTAAAAGATGGGTAGATGTGGCGCTTAGGGACGTGGTTTAGTGGTGGACTTGGCAGTGTGAGGTTTATGATTGGACTCGATGATCTTAAAGTTCTTTTCCAACCTAAGCAATTCTATGATTCTATAATTGCTAAGTAATGCTCGCCTTTCACCCCAAATGTTGAAATAATCCCAGCCATACAATTAAATGGGAACAGCTGGTTGGGACAAGAGTTGCATGCACCGAGAAGGGAACATCATCTCCTCCCTGGTGTGGATGGAGCAAGGCTGTGGTGGAGCAGCATGCAAGGAGGAGGCCTGATAAGGCCACTTGTCTGCACATCGCTTTGGGCAGAGGAGGAGGGGGGAGAGACCCATGCCCCCTGTCAAGCTCTTCTCTGCCAGCCCCTCAGCGTGCCTTCTCCGGCAGGTCCGCGTCAGCCCCGGTGCTGGCTGGCGGCCATTTGGCCTGCCTCCACCTGCCTGTTGCTGCCAGTCATGGGGCAGCGGTGACACCCCGGTCAGAGTAGTGGAAGAGGTGAAAGACGGTGCCACCCAACCCTCGTCCCCGAGGAGCGTGGCACGGGCGATGCAGCAAAGCAGCAGCGTGTGATGAGGTCCTGGGGAAGGGGGAACCGGTCGCTGTTCCTGGGAAACAAAGAGGAAGGAATATGTGGGACCACTTGCTGGGAAACGCAACAGGGTTGTGAGAAAAAAAAAAAACCCTCTGGGCCAACACACGCATCCCAGGAAGGGAGGCCAGCAGCCATAGTGGCATCTGTCCATCATCTTGAGCAGAGCCCTGCCTCCTGCCCCAAGTCACCGGCCTGGGCACGTGCCTCCTGCCCTTCATCCGCCTTAGTATGATAAGGTTTTAACCACTCGCCTGCAATGTATGGGGCTCGGTAACTGCTGTGGGCCTGGGAGGTTGCAGCATAAGCTAGCTGCCCTCTGCTTTGGTCCATGGGGGCCAGCAATTCTCCTGGTACCCTGCAAGCAGAGAAGGTGCTTCGGAAAAGAGTTTGAATGTCAGCCAGCAGCTCCAGCCTATGCCCCAGGCGGGAGGAGGAGGAGAGGGTCCCACGAGCACTCACCTCCTTTGCTGCTGAGGAAAGGGGACTTTTCCTCTAGCGGTGCAGATAAACCTCTGAAACTCTTTAATTCGAGCTCTGTTATCCAAAGCCTAATCACTGTGATGCCCCAGGGGTTAGAAAGAGAGATACCCTTATTAAAAAATGCAGTAAATACCTTCTATTTTTGTTAAGCCCTAGTAGGACAGGCTATGCCTTGGTTCCCTGTAAAAGCGAAGTCTGTCCCTTCAGAAACCCTGCCTGCGTATTCCCAGCATCGACATCTTCCACTCCCTCCCTGTCACTCGCTCCCTCTCTCTCAGATGATGCAGAGTGCCAGCAAGTCCCTCAATGGTGTCATATCTGTCCTTTTTATTCATTGCAGGGTTTATTTTTAGCCTGAAACAACTGCTTCCTAAAAATGGAGTTCCTAATGACACGGGAGCTGGACACAGCTATGTAAGGTATCCAGGGCTTGGCCTGACAGCTTCTCCTGTCTGTCTCTTTGTTGTGAGCCCAGGACAGCAGAGTTTGTTGCTCCCCACCAGCCTTGCAGAGTTTGGGCTGATCACTAGGAAGGCAGCAGAAAGAGAAACTCCGTTCGAACTTCAGCTGGAGCCTTTGGTCTCCCCCTCTTCCCAAATTCAGAGGGAGAGGGACGTTTACCTGCCCTCTGCTGCACTCCAAGGGCTCCCCTATGAAGGTGACTTGCTGGATCCTGGCAGGTTTTTACCTGCTTTTCTGCTGCAAAGCAGAAGAGGGACTGAATTTCCCCACTTACGATGGGAAAGACCGAGTGATCGACCTGAACGAGAAGAACTACAAGCAGGCCTTGAAGAAGTACGACATGCTCTGCCTGCTCTTCCACGAGCCCGTGAGCTCTGACAAGGTCTCCCAGAAGCAGTTCCAGATGACAGAGATGGTCCTGGAGGTAAGCGCCGCTGCATGTCCCAGCAGGGGTGTATACCACAGCGTTTGGAGCTGTGGAGAGGAACTGCAGGACAGGACAAAGTGTCTTGTGCAGGGGGCAGGTGAGCACCCAAAGGTTTGGGCTTGTTTACTTGGATTTGAGTTAGCCCCCGAGTTCTGCGGAGCCCAGGA
>NW_009259718.1:673056-684290 GCF_000687185.1 Egretta garzetta | reverse complement strand
ACCCGGGCGATAGCGAATAACCTCGCAAACGCCAGCAATGTGAACTCAGCTCAGCTGAGCTTTCCCAAATCTCAGCACAGATCTGACTTCGTAGCTTGAAACTTTTAGATACTTTCTCATTCTGTGCAAGCCAGTACCCCCCTTGTATTCTGGATGCAGTCCCATTTTCTAGGAGCGGTCAGCCAAGAAGCCTTACCAAACTGTGCTGCAAACGGGCGTCCTAGCTCCCCATCTCAAAAGCTCCCTGTAGGTGTAGAATTAAATCACTTTTGCTTTTTCTGACACTTGGTTGCCTGCTTGGAATCAGTCTGTAGATGCTTGTTAATGAAACAATTCACATCTGTGCTGGAAAAAGAGTGCTGTTAATTCTTTGGTGAAAGAATGATTAATTAATCCTCAGTAAAATAAATCATGGTAAAAATTACAAAGGAGATTCATAGCATTCTTTCTTGTGGTGTAGCTGTAATCTAGGGAATCGTACAGTGGCAAGCCTGGATCGTTAGGTGTTCTTTTCCTACCAGGGGCTTACAAATATTCCCTCTTAACTAAAAGACGCATTTGGAAAGAAAATGAGAATTGCACAAAACCCACACCAGCTTTATTTGTCAGATCCAGAGAGAAAATGCATTGCAACCCTAGGAAGATAGCAAATGTGAATTAGAAAATACACTTGCTGAGGACCTGCAGAAGTCTAATGTCAAGTTCAAAGTCTGCTGCCTTCCTCAGCCAGCCTGACAACAAGAAAGATCCAAAAACTAACCAGATTTTACTCACCTGTCAGGAAAGAGTTACTTGCTCCAGGTGAGCAATCCAATAACCTTTGGCAAAGAAAAGAAAAAATAACGCTGGAACACCAGTTGAAATGTTTATGGTTGGTAGTATAATTGCACTGTTATTTAATAGAATAGCTATTTCGTCCTCAATAGATGGCAAGTGGTCGCTAGATACATATTTATAGAAACCTGACAGAAGCAGGTATGTGTTGTGTACTGTCAGTATTAGTCCCCATGACACCTATACCCGTGTTAAGAATCAGCCCTATCAAGGGTACGAAGGCTGCAATACAATCTGGCTTAAGGCTTTTATTTTGCAGGCTTTTTGATTCAGCAGTGAGTCCATTAGCTTAGGACTCTGGTGATTTGGTTTCCAATTGCCTCTCTGCCATGGACTTCTTATGTGACCTTGGGCAAGAGATTGAGGATGAGATCCGCAGCAGACTTTACATAATTGTAGCGCTCCGGTCCACTAATGCCCAGCTACCTGCTAACTGTGCCGTGCAGCAACCTGCACTTGTTGGCTTTGACCTCAAAATTTCCCAAGTGCTTGCAACGCTGATTCAGTGCATGTCTTGAAGTGTCACAGTCGTCTGCCCCCCGCCCCCCCCGGACTGTGACAGCCCAAGTGCAAGCGCGATCTTGCAGACTGAGCACTCCTTTGCCTCTGTCACCTGAGGGAATTAAATGAGGAGAAGGTCTCAGAAGGAAAGAATCATAGAATCACAGAATTGTTTAGGTTGGAAAAGACCTTTAAGATCACCAAGTCCAACCGTTAACCTAACCCTGCCATCCCACCACTAAACCATGTCCCTAAGCACCTCATTTGCCCATCTTTTAAATACCTCCAGGGATGGGGACTCAACCACTTCCCTGGGCAGCCCATTCCAACGCTTAACAACCCTTTCATTGAAAAAATTTTTCCTAATGTCCAACCTAAACTTCCCCTGGCATAACTTGAGGCCATTCCCCCTCATCCTATCCCCCATTACCAGGGAGAAGAGGCCGCCCCCCACCTCGCTACAGCCTCCTGTCAGGCAGTTGTAGAGGGCGATCAGGTCTCCCCTCAGCCTCCTCTTCTCCAGGCTAAATAACCCCAGGCCCCCCACCCGCTCCTCATCAGCCTTGTGCTCCAGACCCCTCACCAGCTTTGTTGCTCTCCTCTGGACATGTTCTAGCAACTCAACGTCCTTCCAGTAGCGAGAGGCCCAAAACTGAGAGACTGTATCCTGCATACGACACAGCCCAGCAAGGTGCTGGTGGTCCCAGTTTCTGAACTGACCCAACCATGGGAGCACTCCTGAAAGGAGTGGGCAAAGCAGGTTTTAATCTGCTGCCTCTTGTGATGGAACACGCCTCCCTCACCTCGAGCCATCACGTATGGTGGAGGGCCACTTTCAATCTCCCCTGCCAGAGCTCATCCAGCTGTGGGACTTCACCACAGTTTCCCCGGGCCAGGGAGAGGGAAACAAATGGCTGCAGCGGCTCCCTCGGCTGAACCCAGCTCTCCTGTAATCCGAGCAAGTACTTGGAGGAGTGAGCTGCTGGGTAGGCACAGGAGCCGTGATGGAGCCTCTCCTTCCAGCCAAACCTGAGAAAAGTTCACCCAGGAAGGCTTTATGTATCTAATTTTAGTAGAAGGTTCAGAGCTCTGAGGTCTGAAGGTCCCTTATGCCTGAAACAAGGTATATAAGAGGCAAATGCTCCATCCCTCGGTTTTCCCTGCCTGCCAGTGTGGTGGGGTTCCTGCTGTAGGGTGCAGCCTGTGGTAAAGGTGCCTTTCTGGAGCCCCTTGTGTTTTTCCATCTTGCTGTACTGAGAATTTACCTGCTGTCTCACAACAAGACGGTGCTGCTTCCACAGCCTGGAAAACATCATATCCTTAGCCCCCACTTCTGTAAAATGGTCCTGGTCTCCACCATTAGGAATAATAGGGAGCCTTCATTCAAAACGCAGGCAGGTATGGAACTATGCAAAGATCTGAGCTACGTGGTTATGGAAAATTTGGATGAAAAGGGCAAGCAGCTAAAAAAATTGTTAGGGGAGGTGGCTGACAGACAGACCTGGTGGGGGGGCTCATATCCTTAGGAAATCAGCCTGACAACCTGACAGCACATGAGTAAATTTAAGCACGTATTTAAGGACTTTACCAAACATAACTACAAACAGCAGACTGAGAAGAAAGTGATATGATAGGAAAAACTTCCTTCCTAGGACAAAAGCCCCGCCTGCAGGACTGACTGACGCTCTCAAAAGCTGAGGGTGCACACCAGCTATCATCATAGCGATGCCATCCTTAAGCTGATATTACAGCAGGACAGCACACCGGGTCTTCAGCTGCCCTCACCCAGACGCACTGGGAACTGTCACCAGATTGCCGCGCAGCCCAGGGTCCCTTTCCAGTTTAGAAAGGGAATGAAGGTGAAGACCACCATGAAGCAGTCCTGGCAGGTCCTGCCACCTGCACTGCTGGGTGCTACCTGGTGAGGACATGGTCTAGGAACAACCGAGCCCCTCTGGGAACGACAGCAGCTGCTGTCCTTTGTGTATGGCAACAGCTCCAAGGATGGCAGTGCCAGCCTCTCAGGTCGGGGTGGGAAAGCTGGGGGCTGCTGGGTTAGTCTGTCAGGAAAACAGTCAAAGCAATCTTTGGAGATGCAACTGCCTGCTGCTTTCTGGCTAGGGTGGAAAAGGGTTGGGGAGGGATTGTCGTAAGACAACCCAGGGCAGAGGCAGCATGAGAACAGGCTGCTTCACAGCTCAGGTTAAAGGGCTCTTCTCCTTTGCTTCCCTTTCTCCTATGATTCCACTCCGCGCCACTGACTACCGAAAAGCAACTGCAGCTTGAAGTGGGGAAAAGCCTCCGTACAGGGCAATGCCAGAGGTTGCAGCAGGCAGTCCCACAGCTAACAGTAGCTGTCCCTGCACTGTGGCAATGTTCACAAGAGCCCCGGGAAGTGAGCACAGCGAAGAAGCAGATGAAACAGCCGGGCACAAGACTTCATAATAAGCATCTAACAGACAAATCAGAAAAAAAAACCAACCCAACTCCTTGTCCTGAAAGGTCTCAGCTTTAACAAAGAAGGGGCAGAAGAGGATGAGACCAAAGCAGTGAAGCTGAGAAATACCTGTTCTGCTTTTCTTCTCCTCCAAAGCTCCCCTGCCGTAGTTCATCCTGTCTCATACCACCAGTTCTCAGACCTTCTTCCCTCTTGTCACTGAATCTCCTAAACATTGGGTTAGTTTCACCTTCCAGTGGGCCAGCCTTCTGTCTCTAGGAACCATGAAACCAAGAATAACGAGCATTGGGGTTAGGGGCTTTCCTTTTGCATGGGAGAAGCTCTCTCCAGCAACTGAGATTGTCTCGCTACCGTAGCAGGCTGCCTGCGATGGCAGAGCAGCATCTCCCTTACCCTCTCCCTTGCTGAAACTCACTCAGTCCTGGGTCCCCTGCCATTCTTCCCTTGTTGTCTGTGTGCCTGAGTAATATCCTTAAAAAAAAAAGAGGTTCGTCAAGCCCAGGTATTTTAGGCCCTTCAGTGCAACAGTGTCCCTGGGCTGAAAATTCATGGTCAGCTGCCCTAGCGCAAACCAGTCTGATTAGAGGCAAGAGAAGAGGGACGTGGTGCTCCCCTTTCCAGATGAGGTCTAGGATCAGCCCGGCCTCTACTAATAAATGGCAGAACAAAGTGAAACTCCTTAACGTATCTGGCCAGTTCTGTAACACAAGGGAAAATTTCTCCTATGAACCTGGGAATATAAATCCATGGGTTTACGTTGCATGAGATCCTCCCAGTGCCCCACCACAGCCAGTAGCTACCTGTGGTGTGAGAGGGAAAGGTAGATTTTGAATCCAGTAAAAAGTGAGGGTTAAACTGTGTGTAAGGTCTACCTCCCAGGTAAGGTCTACCTACCATTTGAGAGCAAGGATTTATTTTCAAGTGTTGAAAGCTCTGCAGCTCAGGATGGAAAAACTGGTGCAAGATCAGCTGGTTTTGGGGTAGTTCCACCCACGTAGTCTTGAAACCTCTTGAGAGCAGATATTCCCATGAGAGTTCAGAGCCATGTAACATATAGAGAAAAGTCCTTCTCTGCTTCTGATGCAACACAGAAAAAAGGTTTACAAGTTTAGGTCTGTGTAGTTTATCCCAGAAAATCATAGGAATCAGGAGATGAGATTCTAGTTTATCCCCCTCTCTAGGTAGAGTATAAATATAAATATAAACCCAAACCCTTTTTTAAGCACCCTCCTCTGTTTGTTTCACAGACTTTTTCTTTGAAAATGGGCATGTTCATGAGACAGTGCCTCAACACAATTTCCTGGGTAGACACGTTATACAAGACTGAGTGTCACAGAAACTGTCAGGTTTCTGGGTCCCTACAGAACAAGTCCTCAGGGTGAGAGACCAGGCACACCTGGCTGGATAGGTACGTGCAGAAGCCTACAGTGCGAGTGCCTTGTACATACCTGTGATACGAGAGGCCTTGTGGTTTCCATGGCGACTAAAGCAGTGGCTTCCCCTACAGATAAGTTAATGCAAAAATAAGGAAGGAAGGGGACAAAAAGGAAAAAGTGTGCACTGATTGCTTTGCCCTTTGAGACCATGTAAGTAGGTCTCAATTCATCAACGGCCAGCAGAGCACTGATTTTTAGCAGTAGCACCTAGGAGGATTTTACTCACAGAGATGCTGATCACAAAAATGAATTAGAGAGAACTCCCCACTTCGCAGATGGGCACGCTGACATCCAGGGACAAGTATGTGATTTGGTCTTTCTGTATAACAGTGGCAGAAACTATTTCCAAGGCTGCTTTGTCTGTTATTGCCCAGTTTATTCCTTTGAGGTCCCTCCGTCAATTCCCAGCAGTGAGTTTGGACTGGCTGCACAAGCAGCATCCAGCGTAAGACCCCGCTTTCAATGCCATACCATTCTTTGAAAGGCACCTTCCTCTGCTGCTAAAGTATGATCGGAGAGAGGTGTACTGCCAGTGGTTCTCAGAGCAGAGACCAGCTTTAATCCCAGGATCTAAAGAAAACCAAGCTGGTTTCATCCAGAGACCCAACTTTTATGCAAAAGTCACCTGGAGACATAGCAGACTGCTGTGAGCTCAGGTTCACTTTCTAGCCCAGTGCAAGGCCAAGCCTGCTTAGGCTTTGCAGGCTTCCTTGGTCCTGAAGCGAGGAGCCCTTCTCACTATCCAGCTGCTACAGACAACCTCTGTAGGTGCCATGCAAGACCTTAAGCCACACGGCAGCTCCTTCTGTGTCACTCCTCCCCTTCAGAAATGCAACTGAGGAAGGAAAAACTTTGAACAGCCCATCCCCTTAGGTCTCGGCCATCCTGCCACACACACAGCTTCCTAAAAGAGTGCCAGCAAGGGTTCCCAGTGCCTTCTTGCTGGGCTGGTTCCTTTTGCATAATGAGGTGCCTTTGCCCCATCCTGAGTGGGGGGGCCTTCAAAGGACTAACTTGAGCTCACACTCGCCTACTCAGTGGACATGTGCGGTGTTTATAGTTATCATTTCACGTTCTCCACCCCGGACCTTGACATTTCTCAGGAGGCTGCCCACAGTCTGGGACAGCTGTTGCTCAGTGAGGCAGACCCTGGGTATGGTCTGGGCATAGGCTGTGCAGTGCTTGCCCACCGTGACCTTACTCCAGAGCGTGGTCTGCCAGTGCCCTTCATCTAAACCCAAACTAATCAAAGCCTGTGGCTGCCCTTCCCTCATGCCTGAGCTTCATTTGTGAGGAGAATGGAAAGGGGATACGATAATTCTCTTTAAACACCCAGGAGGGAGAAGAGCTATTTAAGCACAAATCCTAAGGACAAATGGGCTATGAATAAACCAAGTGTGGAAACTAGAAAGTCCCTAATCACCAGAGGAGGAAAACGTCAAAGGGAGAACAGCCCAATGAGTTTTAAATGGCCATTGACCAGTTGTGACAGAGATTGAATGACATGGTCCCAGGTTTGGTGGCCAAAGATGTCCTTTTGCAGCCTCTGCCCCTAAATAAGAGGCACCCAGGCAAGGAATCCGTGGCCTAAGAAAGAAGTGACTTAGCAAGGTCCAAGTTCTCCTTTTTTATTTTCCTTTGCACACTGGGATTTACCTACATACATAAGACAAAACCTTGCCTGAGGAAATAGAACAAGCAGCGACTTCGAAGAACTCAATTCCCTGGGGGGCCACAGAGCAGAAGTTCCCTCCTCCCTCCCTGGCACCCCGGGACAGCCAACGCTCCCCTCGAGGCAGTGCTGATGGTGCTCATTCCTGCGCGCTCCCTGGCACAGCTTCGGCAAAGGCCAGCTGCTGTATATGATATGCCCTTTTTCTGGGAACCCTGTCTGGCCCTGGCAGGAGACGGACCGCTGTCAGCTCTGACACCTCTGACAGCTCAAACCCTGCACAAAGGGGACTGCATGTTTTTAAAGCTTTCCTCGGTTCTTATTTCTCTCTGCTTGCTCCTTGGGTAAAAGGTCTTTCTCGTCTCGAAGGACACCTCCCTTCCCCCAGGGCACCCCCTCGCTGTTCCTTCCCGCGGCTGCAGGGTGGGAGCTCATGGCTCCTGCCTGCAGCATCCCGGGCTCTCCGGGGTTTCAGAGGTGCTGGCTCACACCCACTTGGTCAGAAACTCGAGAAATCTGGCTTGTTCCTGGGAACTGGAGGCGTAGGAATGACATCGGGCAATGGTCTGCGGAGGTGCACAGGCTGAATATCAAGCATGCTTCCCTCCTCCAGCAGCTACGGAAAGGAGCCAGCTTGTGCCCTGCATGGGCTTCATGGCAGCATCCAGCCTTTGGTGTCAAAGCAGCTTCTCTGAGGCCAGAAAGGCAACAAGACAGAGATGGCCTTGCTTTTGTCGAGGACCCAGATCGTGCCTCCAGTCTCCATTTTGTCGAAGCAGAGCTTAGCAGGGTGGCCCCCTGGGCACCATCCCAGACCCCACAACCTGGGTCAGCACATGCATGCATGCATGCACACATGCATGTGCCACGCTGTCCTCAGTGTGCAAAGCTGCCCAGCTGAGCCGGCAAAACATCTGTGAAGCAGCGCCAGCGAGGACTGGCCAGGAGCAGCAGCAGGTGGCCCCTGCACCCACCCACCAGCGTTGGCCCCGGTTAGCTCACAGCTGGGGAGGCTGCACTTTGGCTTACAGCTCGCTAAAATTAGGGATGCCTGGTGTGGATAAAAATACTAACTATGTGAAACCTATAGGGAGGCAGCCAAAGAGCACATCGTATGTCTGACCGGTTAAAGCCCCGGGACGGCGTTCTTGGAGCACTACCTGTGAAAGCCACCTCCGCAGGAGTGACCTTTGGGTGTTCCATATTTGGAGTCTTGCCTTTTAGACCAAGGAACAGCGACCCCCTGGGAGGGCAGGTTCAGCAATAAACAGCCTCTCTGGGCAGCTCAGGTGGTGGAAAAGCACAGGAAGGTGGGACCAAGACGTTCTCCCCTGGTCCCACTGCCAGAAGAGTGGCTCCTCGAGAGGCAGCTGCTCAGCAGGCTTCTGTCCTTTCCCTTGGCCCAACACTACATCCCAGGACCTGTAATTTGCCAGTCTGAATTATGTGAGAACCCAAAAAGTTTCTGGTGGGGCATGCAAGGGGATACTAGAGGAGACAGCACAGCATTAGGAAGGAGAGATATCCCCCCTCTGCTCCCCAACAAACTGCCCATCAGCTCAAACAACAGAGAAGCCAATTGTGGAGTGAAGGCATGAGTCCTGCATAAGGATTCAGAGCTTTTGGGGAAATACCCTAGACTTTTGACATCTCCTCCTGTTGTTTCTGAAAACAAAACCCTAACATTTTGTGATATAAAATCACCATCATTACATCAACTGGGTTCTGACCATCAAGATAAACTGCAGCTTTAAAGACAGTAGGAGAGAAACAGAGGAGAAGTGTGGATTGCTTGAGGGATGTTCCCTCATCATCTCCTGTTGCTCTCCTCCTTGCATTGCTTGAGTTTTGCTCTTCCACCACTGTCAGCTAGGGAAACAGAAAACTCCCCACGCTTAAGAGAAGTTTACTCATGACAGCTCTCACAGAGACCCAAATGTCCCCAGTGCCCTGCCTCACAGCCTGAACAGCTTCAGAAGATGGGCAGGTGCTAAAGAAGTAGGAAGAAAATCCAGGCCACAAAGCCATAATGTCACTCCACAATGAAAAACTGACCATACTGAGACATCCACCCCTCCCACCCCCATTTGTAACCCTCTCTGCTGGATTTTGTCTGCCATTCAGCAGCAAAGCTGACACCAAACTCAAGGTTTGGCATGATCACTGTTGTTTGCAGCTGGGAGAGGACCATGGCCACCTTTATATGGGTGACACTTCTGCTGCTCTATAACCTAGGTTTTCAGAATGACCCCGTGGGACTTCTTAAATCTCCCAAAAGCTTCCCAGCATCACACCTAAGCTCGGATGGGTATGGTAGGTGTGAAGCTGAGGTGTTCTGGCAGGGAGTTGTTTCTTTCTATCCCCATTACTCAGATTGCCTGTAACTGTTGACACCATCCAAGGTGAGGTGGCGCTTGCTTACTTGGTGGTACTCAAGCTTTACCTTGGGCTGGCACCTCTCACGTGTCCCAGAGAGCCACGCACTCCCGCACGCTCACCCAGATCCAAGTATGGCTGTTAGCTGAGGGAAGTGGGAAAAAGGTGGAGTGCTCCTAAACTCGCACCTCCTTTTCCCAAGGTTGCACAGGATACAGCTTGTGATCCTGTGGCTAGAAAGTGTGCGTTGCAAAGGCTTCAAGCACATGAGTGTGCATGGACTATGAGCTTACAAGTGACTGCGGTCTCTGCTCGTGGGCTAAGCCAGCTCTGCCTGGCCAAAGCTCCTGCTGTACCTCAGGGACTACACGACCAGTTAGGTCCAGTTCTTCCAGGGCAGTTTCTCCCCTCCAATCTCCCCATGCATCTGTTGAAGCTAAATTACTCGCTATAGAGGCTGAGACAAAGGCAAAACCAAGACTTCAAGTGATATGAATTTAAAGGGAGGAGGAGGAGGAGGAGAAGGAGGAGGAGGGGCTGTGTTCTTACATTACAGCCGCCTCTGTCCCAAGATCCTGAGCCAAGAGGATTGTCAAGATTAGAAACATTATCTGCATTCAAATCCCACTAGCTTTATGGAATCAGAAAATACTGTAAGGGGATATATAAATGCTTGATACTGTAATGAGGAGGGGGCAACTAGCCAAGCTGCTGTGCCTCTGGCATACTCCATATTTTGCTGCCTTATGGGGTTCAGATATAGGTGTGGGAACATGTCCTCACCCAAGCACTGGTCAGACTTCATCTGGCACATGGCTAACATAGCTGTAAGTAAGTAGCTAAATCAAGTATGGACTGGTCTGGACATGACCGGACAGTCTTCTTCCCTTGGGCTTTCTGTGTTTTACCTCTGGTCACAGTGCAGCCAGAGCCTCAAGCGTTGACTCTGAGGAACCTCTTGCTGGTCTACACAACTGCCAACAAGCAGCGACTTGCTGACAATGTCCCCTAAAGCTGATGATCCTACAGGCTCCAATCCTTTTGCCCAGTAAAGGCAGATCCCCATAACAGGAAACAGAAAACAGCTTCTCCCACCACCCACCCACTTGCAGATGCCTAGGGAGCTTACAGGAGGTGCCCATCTCTGCCTTTGTTGTTTGGTATCAGCTGCTCTCAGGTGCTTTGATGTGGATGGCCGTGGCTTGAGCCAGGAGATGAGATGCCAGACGAGTCAGACCAGTGCTCAGATGACTTATCAATGGATGTGCAAATACGGACCAGTGCTCTGCCCCGTTCAGGCCGTACCCCTTGTAAGCACAAGCCCTGACTGTGCCACCTCACCTTTGTTTCAAAGCACTGGCAGAGAGCAAGGTAAGAGTGGTGAGACCGTGTGTTTTCTGTATGCTCCCTTTTTGCCTCACATGGTGGCATTTCCCGCTAAAGACAACAGGCCAGTTGTCTTTAGCGGGATCAGGGCGATCAAGGTTGCAGTGATGCTGTGATGGCTAGTGGAGAATACATCCTTCTGGAGGGCCCTGGGACAATTCTGGGGATGTGCATTTGGTGGAAGGGAGAACACAACCATGTTCTCCATCACTCTTCTTCACCCAAGCAAGGTCCCTGAGCCCTGATTCCCAGGGTGCCTGCAGTATCCCCCAGGATTTTGGGGAAGAACTGGGTGCTGCCAGCATGGGGAGCTGGCTGGCCCTGCGACGTCCTGGGGTGCAGGCGAGGGGGCTGCCCCACCGCTTTTGCTCCCCAATGGCTTTAATCACTGCTCGCTTTTGCGGCGGCTGGGCGCAGGCGGAGGCTATTTATAGCGGGGAGCCAAGGGGCCACGCGGCCGTGGGGGCAGTGCCGCTGGGTGACATTCAAACCGGCTTTGAGGCCAGGGGGATAGTGCCAAAATGGGTCCTGGGGGAGGATGTTCCTCATAAATCAGCCCGCCATCCTTCTG
>NW_009259718.1:649600-673041 GCF_000687185.1 Egretta garzetta | reverse complement strand
CCCGCCCCATCTGGCAGGGTTGGGAGGGGGGACAGCAAGAAGACAGGCAACATCAGAGGCATTCATGGAGCAGGGAGGGAGAGGGAGGAGGAGGGGGCTCTTAGAGCTCTTTGAGGGTCTCAGAGCATCATTACCACCTTGCAGGGGCTCTGATGTGCTTGTGGTGGGACTCAGTCAGTCATTCGGTGAGTAAGGGGGCTCATTTCCCAGGGTCACTGCATATCTACGGAGCCCATCTGGAATTCACAGGGTCTCACCTGGGGCCATTCCCACCATGGGGCACTTGCAGAGCATCTCTCCTTTCCTTGCATATCTATTCTCACAAAACAGGGAGGAACTTGGTATCTTCAAGAGGCCCCTTCGTCAGAAACGGTGGGAGCAGGGGGCAGCAGTTTCCAAAGCTGCAAGGACGCAAACACGAGCGTGGCTGGGATTAGACTCATTTCTGTAGGAAAAAAAGAGGGAACCAGGAACCCAGGGGTGACAGAAGCCTGGATGGGAGACATGACTTAAAGCATTTCATAGGAGAAGGGACTGCTTTCGCGAAGCCAGGAGTCCCTCTGCTTTATTGCGCTGGGAGCCTTCTTTGGCCCACCCATCGCATATACGAGGGAAACATGGTGCTGCAGTGCCCTGCGTCCCCTCCAGTTTGCAGCTACTGCTGCTTGGCACCAAGTTAAAATATCCATGGTACCCACATGTCATGCTCCCTCGCTGAGGCACGAGGAAGGAGACAGCTTTTGCTTTGGCTCGGTGGCCATGCCCATTGCTTTGGTGTCCCCGGTTCAGCCGGGAGCCCTCTCCCAATGCCTGTGTGTCAAAGAGCAGTTAGCAGCATGTGGTATCACCAGCAAACTCAGTGATGCGACACAGTGGGAAGAAATCCAATCCTCGTGACCTCCGGGCAGCGCTATCTCAGCGGGGAGGCAGCATGTGATGCATCCCACCCATTGGTGCTGCCCAAAAGCAGAATATGGGTCACTCGTCTCTGCCGTACCACACTAGCAGGGCATGATGCCCTTTAGCTACCCTGTGGTGTTAATGCTGCTAACGTTGGGCTCTCTGGTTCTTCCCACAGCTGGCGGCTCAGGTCCTGGAGCCCAGGAGCATCGGCTTTGGGATGGTGGACTCCAAGAAGGATGCCAAACTTGCCAAAAAGCTAGGTGAGTCTCATGTCTGATATCTCTGGAACAGCTTGGGGAGTGCAGAAGTGATGCCCAACAGGCAGCCCTGGAGAGGACAGCTAAATCCTTGTCACCAGGATGAGGAGGGCGATGGTGGCAATTGCACACTGACCACCCCAACACGGGAAGGATGAAGTTGGGGGACAAGGATGAGAGGGGTGAACCAACACTCTTCCAGCAAAAAGCTTCCTGTCTGAGAGTGCCAAAACAAAACCAAACCAAGTGAAAAAGAAAGCCAGTTCATGCCATAATGATGATAGGGTGGAAGCTCACAGCTTGCTGAGCAGGAACTGTAAATAGGTGTCATGGAGCAGCTCCATGGTCTTCCTGCACAGAGACAGGTCTGACACAGCGAGGCAGAACCAAAACCTACAGGGATATCACATAGGCCCCTAAATATCACCAGCCCCATGGCGGAGTGACCCCCAGCCACTAATGGGGGAGCCACAGCCTTGCAATGGTTCTGCAGCTAGGTGCCAGCCCTTCCTGACTTGCTCCCCAGAGCAGAAGAGGAAACCTACTGTAAAGGTGAAAGGCTGCTGTGTTGCCCACCCCTGGAAACAGCTGCCTTCCAGGTGTTGGTGATTCGTTCATATTTTAGCCCACATAGGAATATGGAAATACTATGGCCCATAAAGACAACAGCACATAAATATGCCACTAGACTTAAGGTCAGACTGTTTAAGCATACTGGACTCTATACTGGACTGTAATTTTCCTTCCTAAATTAGAGGCTAAGCATGCTGGTGGAAGCTAAACTAAAACTGAGAGCTTCTGCCTCTCCAGGAAGGAACAAACTACCAACCACCTTGACCCATGGTACCCTGCCATCATGCATTGCAGGAGCTTAGTGCTGCTGATTTTGGAGCCTCCACCGAGACGCTGTGGCACCCAGTCCTCAGTCCAGTGATATACCATTCAGATCTGCCAGGCTGCCACCCGTGGCGTCTCCACCATAGGTTTCTAAGCCTTTTGCCAAGGCTAACTAAGCCGCAGAGAGTTTGAAGCTCGCTTTGGCTTCCAGCTCACTGTTTATCTTCACATAGTTCAGCCTTCTCTGGGCAGAGAGCAACAGCCCGCATCAAAATCCATTTTCCATCTAGTGTCAGGTTGTTCAAATTTGGGACGTCAGTTAGAGGCCGGTACTATTTACTGCAATATAGATAGCCCAGCTAAAACAAGTTCCCAGTGCAGAATTTTTCCAGCTGACGCCAAACTGTCACCTGAACGAAAAAGTTCAACATTTGGGAAGAAGCTAGCAAGAGTTCTGGCTGAGGTCTGTCCCTCATGCCGTGAAACATCAGTCAGGAGATTGCTCGGGTTGTTTCTCATGGGGTCAGCTCAGTGAATCGGCAGCTGCGCTTTCCCAGGAGGTGTTGCTAGAGTTACAAGCAAGATACTCTGTAGTAAAAATGCTTTTAGTGACGTGTTGACCACGTTATGGTTCCTGTCTCCTTCTTTCAGGCTTGGTTGAAGAGGGAAGTCTCTATGTCTTTAAGGAGGAGCGGTTGATTGAATTTGATGGGGAACTGGCCACGGATGTCTTGGTGGAATTCCTCTTGGATGTAAGCACAGATAAGCTCAGAGCTAGATAAAGCCTCTTAGAGAAGACCTTGCAAATACTCACTTTGCTAAAAAACGCGGGTTTATCTTTATTTGAAATTCCATCCCTGTTTGCTACACACTGGTAGAGATGACATTTGCCAGCTTCCCAAATACTTGTCTGACCATGAGTTCCAAGGAAAGCTGGTACCTTTATATGCCACCAACCACTTATATCTTAAAGACGTTCTGCTCTCTTTCTTGTTTATGGAGTATTTGACTGGAAGCAAGCAACAATCCCACATAACTAACTGCTAGTCACCCATCTCAGCTAGCAAGCTGTCCTGCACTTTGCCATTTGCAAAATATTTCAGGGTTGTTTTTTTTTTTAAAGTTATTTAAAAAAAAAAATATCCAAGTAACATTCCCACAGAGCACCTAAACCCAGCTCAATTAATTGAAAAAGGTATATGCTGCAAACAATTTGCCCATTTCTAGACACAACCGCACAAACAACACAGTGTACTACTGCCTCTTCAGTGAACTTGCTGAATTGCACTGCCATGAATTAGAGAAGAGCCTAGGACTTAGTGCTCTTTGGTCATTTTGTGCACGGACATAAATATGTACTCGCTCTTGTGGCCAAAATGCAAAAAAAGATGCTGACTCCTCATCAACGTGTTGCACTTCTCTCTCTATTTTATTCCAACAGCCCAGAAGTTGGGGCTCCCTTTGTGAGCAGCTGTGCAAAAATGCAGATAAGGGAGGGAAGGCAAGCAGCAGAGCTGGCAGGGTTTGTTTCCCAGGGTGGCAGGTTGCCTAAGTGGTGACCTGCAGTGCAGGAGTGCCGGTGGCAAAAAGCACGTCTGGGGAAGAGAAACAGCTCCCAGGACCTCATCTCTCCTACAGCAATGTGGCTGCATGCATCGGGTACTGCGGCCAAAGCTCGTGTAAGTGGCTTCAGGGACAGAAGCGGGTGTCTTGCACCACTCAGGAGGGCCACAGGCAGGGCAGGGCTTTGCTGTGACCCCAGTAGTGGTGGGATCCCTGGTTCCTGTGGCTCAGGCCACTGCGGCAGCAGGGAGCTGGCCACGCTGCTCTGGAGACAGCAGAGGCGCAGCCACACCCTGGAGCATCACTCGCAAGGCGCCTTGCGAGGTTTTTGTTTGCCGTGCTTTGCGGTGTGCCGCTGAAAAATCATGTTCTGTGAACAAAGGAAGGGAGCAAGGATTTCTGTTTGTGTCTTTCCCACTCAAGAGGGACAAGAGGGAAAATACCCAGCAAAGCAGGGAAACAAAACCAAAAACGCATCTGTGGTGCCTCGGCAGCCCGCTCTCAAAGGAAAACACACCCAGAGGTGCTCTATGCCTCTGTAGGCTGGACTGTGTGGCTAGCCTGCATTTTTTTTCTAGTGAAGCCACACCTGGTTTACACCAGTATTGCTGGGCAAAATGATCAGACCAAATCTTTTCAGTTAAGAAAAGAGAAACAAAGTTTAGGCTAATGACAGGCTGAAGCGGCAGAGGAGGATCGGCCAGGAAATTTCACATCCAGACTTTCCACTGCTCCAAAACATTGTCTGGCCGCACTCGAGCATGCTGGGTCTCATGTTTTCCGAAAGCAAATTCTTTGCAGTAACCTCTTCCAGCAAATTGCAGTTAAAAACAAATGTATCCTTCATTCACAGAAGCTCACAGTCTCCATACCAGGCCCTTTCAACTGCTCTCCCTTTTCCTCAGCCACTCTAAAGCCAGTTGCAATTGCTACCCCTTGTCTCAAATCACAGCAGTTCCCTCAGCATCCATTTGGGTTACCCAGCCCCCTCTCAGCTTCCTTCTTGATGCTTCAACCTACGCGGTGAACCTGCTAAGGGCTCCCCCTGAAGGTGACCTGCACACCTCGGTTCCTCGCATTAAGGCAAAGAGCACTTAGTAGGGTTTCCAGCAGCAGAGAAATCGGGTGAACCTCTTTCCCCCCACTTAGGCTGCTAGTGACACACCCTGCCAGGCATAGGTTGGTGCTGCAAACCGTTGCGTTATCAAATGCATTTGTCACGGCAGCTGCTAGAAGACCCTGTGGAGATCATAAACAGCAAGCTGGAGCTTCAGGCCTTTGACCAAATCGATGAGGAGATCAAACTCATTGGCTACTTCAAAGGAGAAGATTCTGAACGTAAGACAAATATGTTCCTCGTGGGGCTTGGAGCCTGGCTTGGGGGTGCTGGGGTTGGGCATTGGTTCTTCTGCATGAACATTAAGGGTGTTAGGAGTATATGGCAGGCTGTGACAGTGCCAAAATTGCTGGAGGATGAGGTGGGATTGCAGGCAAGTTTCTGCTGTTGCTATGCACAAGCCCATTCCTACACCGAGAGCACCTTCTGCAAGGTGTCTACTGGCAGAAGGGGGCGATAATCCAGGGCCTCCTGAAGTGAAGTCAGTCTACCTCACCCAAAATCAGCTGAGGTTACAGTTACACTGGGTGAGAACCTAAAGGGAGCAAAACTCCCCCTCTTATGAGCAGTGATCTGAACTTTGCAAACAGAGCAGCAGTAAGCAGGACACCTTAGGGCAGCCCGGCAGAGGCACTGACCTATTTCTCCTTGCTGGACCCCCAAGACTGAGAAGAGGCTGGTCCCATGCTCTGAGGGATGTGCAACTCAGGGACCATTCCAGGCAGAACCATCAGCTTTCATGACTCTTGAGAAGCCTTGGCCCAAGACTCTCCCCAGCAAGCCCCAGCAGCCTCCTCTGCCAGCCCCAAATGCTCCCCCTGCTCTCCGGGGGGTGCTGGCAACATGCACCCCTCGCTTGCAAGGCTTGCCTTTTGCAAAAAGATGGGTATTCCTACCAGAAGGAGAAACATACCACCAGGTCTGCTGCACTGCAGCAGGCCCATCCACCTCTCCCTTCACCTTTCTCACCCACACAAAATGGGTTGCAGGGCAGCTCAGACAGGGCTGTGCCACTAATGCTGTTCATTAATAAGTATTTTGAAGAAAGGTGTGAAATACCTGCTATAAAGAGCTCCCGTCAGGCTGAGAGCACCATTCCTAACCCCAGCTGAGGATCTGATACCAGTAACCGTAAAAACACGCCTCGTTCCTGCCCCCTCCTCCTGCGGCAGGAGCAGCGTGCCTGACCATGCTGGGTGACTGTTTGGGGAATGGCAGCAATCATTAATGCCGGAGCAACTTTGTTTATTTCCCAGGCTGAACTACTGCTTGTGCGAGAGGGCAGCTGCAAACACCTTTATCAACGGGCTGGAGTTGTCACCCCTGGACTTGGTTCGCAGGGCTGCTGACTTCAGCCCCAGTTAAGCACGGCATGCCGGGACTGGTAGTTTTCCTGAGCACTGTGAGGCTGCACAACATGTGTCCTCTTCGCTCCACACGAAATGGCCCTTGTTTGCAAACCCTGGAAGGGTGGAAGAAACATAGTGCCGTCATCTGATGCATTTTGCAATAATTTATATTTGTCCTTCCCTAGTGCCTTCTGTGCCGATCAGAGCGTGGCCAGCTGCCTGTGAAATCTCTTCTTCATTCCCCTTTTCTCCTTCCAGATTACAAGGCATTCGAAGAAGCTGCTGAACATTTCCAGCCGTACATCAAGTTCTTTGCCACCTTCGATAAAGGGGTAAGCATCCACAGACCTCAGTGTGGGAGCTCATGGCCTCTACCACCTGTTTCCCAGAAGCTCAGGATGCTCCCAGGTTTAATATCTGGCTCCAGCTTCAATATCTGGCTCCAGCTTCTCATTTTCAGCATTCCTGTAATTTGTGGTGTTGGTGTCCGCATTTGGATTTGGCCCTGTTGCAAGATAAAAGGCCATTGCTGCAACGTGGAGGCAGGTCCTGGTCTGGGTTCAGAAACCAGCCCCATTAGATTTGCCTCTGGCCTTGCTCTGCCCCAGTGCTTCGGACCAGTAGTGTAGAAAGCATCAGTGGTTTTTTAACCAAGCAAAGATCCATTCATATCTTGTTGGCCATCCCTAATGAGTGCATGCTCTGAAAGAGAGCAAGCACCTTGACCTCAGCTCTGCAACCAGGCAGGACTCTGGGTGGGCAAAGCAGCACATCAGGCTCACTCACCTCTGACCATCTTCACTGCAACAGGTTGCCAAGAAGCTAGGTCTGAAGATGAACGAGGTGGACTTCTATGAACCTTTTATGGATGAGCCTGTTCATATCCCTGATAAGCCTTACACAGAAGAGGAGCTGGTTGAATTTGTGAAGGAGCACAAAAGGTATGCAGCGTACGGGACACTCCTGGCCACGGGAAGGGGGTAAATGTACCTGTCATCGCAGGCTTGCCCCTCTAGGGCATCCCTCTCAGTAAAAATCAGGGTGATGACCACCTTTTGGCAATTCGCTGACCTGTGTTTGAGATTTTGACCAGTCTTTTCCCACTCCCAGAGGTGCAAGCATTTGTGCCACAGCCAGCCCACCACCGTGGGTCTGGGACAACACAGCTTCCCTCCTCCTCCTCCCTGGTTAGTCCTCCCTCAAAGATCAGGGAGGCTTGCAAGCAGTGGAGAGCAGAAACCTTGCCCTACTTGCCCATGCTTTTCATTTATGTCTGTACAGAAGATTACCTTCTCTGAGGCCTCTCAAGACAAAACCAAATTCTGCCCAGTCCCCTTCTTCCCCAAAACAGCTTCACTAATGGGTATATCCCTCTCCTGATGTCAGGTACATCTGTAGGCAGGTTCTGAGCTCGGACCAAGCTCGGAGGAACAGTGATGGAGTAAGAGGCTCCCGCTGACCGCAGGTGCAGAGAGGAAACCACCGCTGTTATGGCTGTCTTCATCCTCATCTGCAAAGGTGCTGAGCACCTGCAACATTTGATCAAATCAGTGGGAGCTGTGGATGCTCTGTGCTTGTTGTGATCAGGTTTATTGCACAGCTGTTTCGGGACTCAGCCACCAACAGCCTGGAAGCGACTGGAAAGATTGATCCCGCGTAAAAGCACAGGATTACATATCAGGGCACAACTACCTATGAGGTGCAGTATTTTTACACCCTTAAAAATACAGCACAGGGTAGTCACGCAGGCTATCTGCTGCTCCTGCAATTGCATTTCTCAGCAGACATTCAAGGGACCAGAAAAGAGTTCAAGACAAGCAGGGCCATTGATACTGCTAGGGGAACCCAAATTGGGCTGAACTGGAGGTTTGTGTTCACACGCAGAGGGTTCAGAGACAGGAGATCATCTCCAGAGTCTGCGAGTCACCAGACTTGGAAACAGATCTCCGCTTTTTCTGAAATATGAAGGGGTCCTCTATCTCCCATGTACTCGCAGGTCACTCTGCTGACCTCCTGGCCTTCCTGACCTCAGTCCTTCCCATCTTTTCTCCCCAAGCTCCTTCTGTCAGGCAGCAGCGTCAGGAGGCTGATTAAGCACAGCCAGCTAAGTGCTAGCCTAATAAGGCAAGCTCTCCACCAGCACAAGACTACACTGGAACCCCCCCCCCAAGTCTTACATATTTCAAGATGCTGTGTTGTGCGTGGTAGGAGGAAGGGGTTGGGCCATATATTTTGCAAGTGCCAAGGCTCAGAAGGGAATTCAAAAGAATCTCATGAAATCAGATGCCTGCAATCCCAAACCTGCCAATGGCAGGGGAAAACCCCTGGGGTGACAGTGGTATGTTCCCAGCAGTTAATACTGGGCATCTAGGAGCAGAAGTGCTTCTTCCCACCTTGCCACTGGTGAAGGACCTAAAGCCAAAGGCTGGAAGTGGAATTAGTCAGACACAGAGATGATCAGGCCTGTTAGAGAAAAACAAAGCAACCCTGGCAGCTGCCATGTGCTGGTTCCCTGTAGATAACCTGGCAGGATCTTCTGCTCCGCAGGATGGTGTAGAGGACCACTTGCCTCCTTCCTCTTCACACAGCAGACTTTCTCGCTTGTCGTGGTTTAACTCTGGCTGGCAACTCAGCACCACGCAGCTGCTCGCTCACTCCCCCCCTCCCTCAGTGGAATGGGGGAGAGAATTGGAAAAAAAAGTAAGACCTGTGGGTTGAGATAGAGACAGTTTAATAAGAGAAAAGAATTATAATAGTAATAATGATAATGGTAAGAGAATATACAGAATATACAAAACAAGTGATGCACAAAGCAATTGCTCACCACCCATTGACCGATGCCCAGCCCATCCCGAGCCGCGATCACTCTCCCCGAGCCACCATCATTCTCCCCCCCTGAGCAACTGACTAATTCCCCCCAAGCATGACGTTCTATGGTATGGAATAGCTCTTTGGTCAGTTTGGGTTAGCTGTCCTAGCTGTGCTCCCTCCCAGCTTGTTATGCACCTGGGCGAGCAGGAGAAGCTCAAAAAGTCCTTTAGTAGTCTAAGCAATACTTAGCAACAGCTAAAAACATCAGTGTGTTCTCAACATTCTTCTAGTACTAAATCCAAAACACAGCACTATGCTAGCTACTATGAAGAAAATTAACTCTATCCCAGCCGAAACCAGGACATCACTTCACTGCAGCTGGTAGGCACAGACTATCCCCTCCGCTGAGGTGCAAAGCCCTGCTGCCACCTCTCCACCCCGCAGAAGGAGACCCATCGCATCACTGGGGAAAGCTCCCAGTGCTCAGCAGTACCCCAGCTCTTTGGCATGCTTTGCAACCGCCCTTCCAAAAAGGGCTCCCCACTGCTGTGCCCAGGCGGGCTTCACCACCTCTTCCTCCAGCCCTGCGTGGAAATCGAGGTTTGCTGAGCTCTCACTGCAGCCTCCAGAGAGGAGCTGAAGCGGGTGCCCAGGAGGAGCCCACAGGCAGCCTCCCTGCAGATGCTTCCCCAGGCGGCTGCAGGCAGAGGTGTTCGTCCTGCCTGCGGGCGGGGGTTCATCCTCTCCGGAGCAGGTCAGGAAGGCAGTGCTCGGCACGGAGGGGTGACTCGTCCGAGGTCGATAGGTGTCCCGCTGGGGATGGTGGCTGCGTGCCGTGACTCTGAGGTCTCAGCCCAGATTTTGCTCTCTGTTGCACAAACACAGATTACATGGTAGTTCATCTGCCTGCAGCAAGAGGCCTCTGGATTTGTGCCTGTTTCGCGTGCAAAATGCCGGGGGCCGACCCCCCCACCCCATTCTCCGTAATTGTGGTGTAGCGATGTGGGGGCTGAATTCTGCTCCCTCTTAGTCACCTAAACCCCACTTAGCTCACTCCCTCCAGCACCGGGGAGTAACCGGAGTAAATCCCAAGTAACTCCACAACAATGGGTACACGTGGGTGTGATCAAATCCTTCCCACCGAGTTTCCTTTCTCCGAGAGCTGCCCCCAGAGAATGGCTAGGGAAAGCATCTTGAAAGCCAGGTACAAGTACATAATATGCATTCATCTGATAGAATCTCCAGTTTCTGGCAATCAGCAATGGGGAGACTTGCTGGGTCAAAAATTGTATCCCTGATCATGTGCTTAGTGGCTATTTCTTCAATTTCTATAGTAATTTTTTACCTCATTTCTATTTCGATGCTGAAAGCATCCAGTTGTAATGAGCTCAGTGGCTGAATTATGCATTCCATCAGAAGAGCATTCCCATTTGTTCAGTTTATACCTGCCACCTGATAATTTCACTGTGTGCCTACTAGCTCTGGTGTTATGAGGAACAGCGACTAACCACTCTGTTTCACTTTTTTTTTTTTTACCTGATTTTTCAGACCCTCTGCCAATATCCTCTTCATTCACCTCTTTTAAAAGATAAAGAGCTGTCATCTATTTAATCTCCCCAAACAGAAGTCATTCCCTACCTTCGTTCACCACTACCACACTACCATGTTCTTTTTTAGTTGTCCCATATAGTTTCTGTGATGGGATGGCCAGAACGACAAATACATTCACTCTGGAGGTGCATAGTGTAGCTGTCCATTGCTGTAATGGTATGATGTGTTTTCCCAACTGTTTGTAAACTCCTTTCTGCCTTTTGCCTGTGGAGCTGATGCTTTCTCAATTTGTGACACCCGGGCCCCTTTCCTGAGAGGCAATAATTAATTATAACTCATTTATGCACCTGTATAATTGGGGTTGGTTTTCTGCAAGTGCATTACTTCCTATGTCTACCATGCAGACACTCAAGTCTCAGGAGATCCCTCTGTAATCTCCTCATGGACAGGCCTGTGTTGGTTGTCTGAAGAATTAAATATTATAAGGAAACACTGCCATATTCCTATTTCCCATCTTTTTCAGATTATGTGAGAATATGTTATGCATATGATCATGCTAAAGCATATGCTATGAATCTTAATTGGTTAATTCCCTCTGTCGTGAAAACTGACTGTTCATCTCCACCCTTCACCTTCCAATGTCATTAATTCACAGAAGGTCCTCTGTTCTGATCTAACTGCAGCTTAGTTTCTCTGAGACCCTTTAGTAAGGGACCTTGTCCAATGGTCCTCTGAAGGCAGCTCACTGCATCGACCAGCATACTTTTGCCCACTCATTGCCCTGCTCTGAGAACTCCAGCAGATCCACGGCTGTGATTTTCCTCTTAAAGGCCACGTGTCTCTTGTCCTATCACGTCATATTCCTTCAAATGTCTGTTAACTCTACTTGTTCTGGTAGCATCGTGCCCATAAGGAAGTCGTTCCTCCAGATCTGTGGCTCCACAGGTCCTTTAAGAACCTCTAAAAAATGCTCCTTGTTTCCACTGCTCTGGTAGTGAGGCAAACTGAAGCAACGGGTTACGCATCTCCTTGATGCCACCTGGTCCTGGCAACATGCAGCTACTCCCTTTGCCAATTTGTTCTAGGACCTCATTGACCGACACTTCTCTTTGAAACAGCTCCTGGGGCTGGTCTGCCGGGGAGACTGGCTCTGATGGGGCAACCTCCTTGAACACCTGGTGCCAGAGCGAGCAGAGGTGCAAAGGATTACTTGTGCTTGTCTGCTATGGCCTCGTGTTCCTTGGGTGCCCCTTTAACACCGCAGTCACCTCTCAGCCTGCCAGGCTCTCTGGCAGGCTTCCTGCTATGGATGTGTCTGAAAACATTTACTTTTTTTTTTTTTTCTGTCCTATATGAACTACTTCTGAAAAAAAATTTGCTTTGGCCAGTCTTATGGTTTAAATTTCCTTGCCAGTGGTTATTATGATCTAAATTTTCTTGCCAGAGGTTATTCTGTCTTCTTTGCTTCAGCAAGAGTTTGGAAGGATTTTTATGGTGGAATTACGCTGGGGTAAAACCAGGAGAAAAGGGGAAAAAAGCCCAGTAGGAACATCCCAGGGACTGCAATACACAAGTGAATGGGTCACCTCATGCTCTCAGCACGGACAGAACAATCTGCCATGTGTGGGACGAATTCACCAGCGTGCCCCAGCACAGAGAGGCATCTCATCTTCCCAAGCACAAATAACATCTGCAGTGACTCCAGCAGGGGCAAGGGCAGGGTTTTATCACCATAAATAAAAGCATAAGTTGACCTACTGTGCCCCCAATCTTGCATTCAAAATGTGGTGGCTGACAGCACTGGCTCCAGCCACCAACCAAACGTGCCATGGTGACCTTTTCTGTGACGCCAGCAGCATCATTGTGGTGGTGCTGGATGCGTCCTCAAAGAGCGTTTCTGTCTTCCTTTCAGGGCCACCTTGAGGAAACTGCGCCCAGAGGACATGTTTGAGACATGGGTAAGCATGCACGGGTGGGAAGCCTTGCATCCCCTGCTAGTTTCCAACAAGAAACCACTGCTCAAAAGCTCCAGCCTCTAGCTGGGCAAAATATTATCTTTCCTTCCTTGCAAAGCCACTTTCCCTCCTCTGGGAAGAAGGGAAAGCCTTGGCTATGATGCCCAGTGCCTGAGTTCAAATGGTGTGCTCAAATGCTTTGCTCAACAGCGGTGGACAGCCGAGCTGGGTCCTGTTTGCTCCACAGAGAGAACAGGGAAAGCCAACCAAGTGTGCCAGGCGGGTGTTGAACCTCTGCAGTGGCCATGATAGAGCTATGGAGAGCATCCTTCCCAGGGATGCTCTATCTTATCTCATGGGCATCAACGCTGGTGGTGGAGCAACTTCAGTGGCCTGCTTGCTGGGCGAGGTACAAAGGTTGTACCAAGCGGAGGAGTCATGGAAATCATACCAGAGCAGTTGCACGATTCAAAACACAAGCGAGGGCAGGCAGTTCAGTTAATGATATAGATTACGGAGCAAATTGTGCATTGATTGCACTTCTCGCCGTGTGCGTGAGCTGCGAGTCGGCGATTGTGAAGAACTAACCGGGGGTTTGGCACCGATCACACGCAGAGGACTCTCGTGGTCTGCAAGTGTGGGGGAAAAGGGGAAGGGTGGAAACAAAAGAAAAATAATGTATAATAAACTATGCCTTCGCTGTGAGTGAGCACGATGTTAATAGCCAGCCAGGGGCCTTCAAGTGCCAGCTGAATGCTGAAAAGCAAAGCTGAACAGGTGCTTTGCAGACGCTAAGGAAGATGCAGTCGTTCCTCCAGAAAGCTCGGCACATTTATAACAGCATTCAGTTGCCTCCTTGCTTGGCTGCGTAACACGAAACGCTGCAGGACTCCGAAGCACCAAAAACCTTGGGAGTCTTTAATACAACAAGGCAAGAGGTAATAAAACTGAATCAGGAGTTATGAGTCACTTAGGCACGATAGCTTTTCATTTTGTTTTGAAATACAGGTTCTGTATAGAAGATAGCTTCCCAGAGCCATTTAAATCCCTCATAGTTTTTTCATGGGGCTTCAGTGGGACCCAAATTTCACATGCAGTGGTTTTGCCTTTATACTGAATATATTCTAAAAGAGCCTAACATTCTAAAAGTGTGAATTGTCAGCGAGGGGATGCTCGCTTTACCAGCGGCCTGGGAATGCAAAGCTTGCCTCTGCTACGACCGGGGACTCGTACCTACAGGTGATAACGGGCTGGATTCTGATCTTGCTACAAGTTCAGAATATCCCCAGTGCCTTCACTGGAGTTACTCCAGTTTTGTTTGCTGCTTTGGAGGTCAGAATATAGCTTGGTTATGTAGCTATATATATAATTATATATCGCATATACTTTTTTTTTTAATTGGATTTTGCTGCCTGACAATGCTGTGGACATATATGGAGAAAAAGAAACAGTGTAGATTTTTCCAGCTGTAAGTGGTCTGAATCCCAACTAAATCTGACTAGAATGCCCTGGTGAAAACGTATTCCCCAAAGACACCAGCAAGGGCCCAGCATCTGCTATTGTTTTTAAAGATAATGTTTTCCACTTAATCTTTCAGGGGTTTTTTTCCTTTCAGTTTTTGATGGTGGCTTTGCCACCTCTGGGCTCAGAAGGGAAAAGAAATTAGCATTTAGATGGGAATTTTTTCTTGCATTAAAACCAATTGAAATGGAAACCGGGACCGGCAGTGACTGAGGAAGGCGAAGCTGATCTGTGGGATAATTCAGAGATGACATTCATAGCAGGCGGATGATGAACCGGCCAGCAGATCCATTGGCCTTTGCCAATATCATTACTCATTACTCATGTGTCTCATGGAGAAAAGCAGTCCACCACTCTGTCATTTCTGTCCTCCACTCATTGGATCCCCGAAATGAGCCTCCCACTCAATTCCTCTTGCTGCTCATGGAGACCCTCACCTAAAGCAGAGACCCTTCACCTCCTGAAAGGTGTCCACATGAGCCACCTTGCTGCTCATGTTGTGAGGAAACCTCCTTTGCTGGCCCTGAAGGATCACGTTTGGGGGCTGAGCATGGTGGCAGATATTTGTTTCCCCACAAACCATCCCTTGGCAGATGGAAATTTATGGGGGTAGGTGGCCTCGGGTATGGAGGGTGAGCCCATATTCCCGTGCTAGAGAGCCCCTGGCCTTTTCTGCAGGCAAGGTTTTGCCCCACACCATCAGAAACTTCCTTGCCTTTGCCATCATGATGCCCACCTCATTTTTAGCTGAAGGGTTTCAGCAACGCTGCCCAAACTACCTGCTTCAGCGCCTAATGCCTCCATGCCTCGGCCTCACCTCAGCTCCCATTTCTGGTGCCTTGGTGGGGCTCCAGTCGAGCTCCCATTTGCAATCGTCCTGTTCATTTGAAGGCATCCCACTGCTCCTCGTCTCCAGCAACCACCCAGGCTCTGTCCTCCCCCCTGGCCCATCAGTAATAGTTTTGTTGTTTCCAGGAGGATGACATGGAGGGAATCCACATTGTGGCCTTTGCCGAAGAAGACGACCCAGGTAGGAGGCCGCTTTCTTCCTTGTGTGACTACTCTCCATCACTCAAGACTGTGGAGTTTCATGTGCTTGTTTGCATTGTGGAGCCCCACTCCCCGGCCAGGATGGGGAGTCCCAGCCTGCTGGGATGGGGAGCTGGGATGCTTCTGGGTGTTTAGGCTAGCGGGTGTGCTAGCCGGGAATCAAATTCTGGATATAAAGAGATGGCCGGCTGGGAAAATAAAGTCATCCCCTCCACCCCAGCGCCAGGATTTGCTCCCTAACTCTGCGTCCATCTTGCTGTGTGGCTCTGGGAGAGTGCTGAGGGCTGGGTGTGCGATGTGCATGCGGGAAACCCGTGGGCATCAGCTCCTGAAAAGCCGTGGCATCGGCGCTTCTCAGCACCATCAGCATGCCAAAAAGCTTTGGCCTCTCGGGGGCTCAGATCCTCCCTCGACACAGGAAAATAGTGACATTGTTCCACTCCACGGAAGGATTACGGGACTTAATTCATGTGTAACTAATTTCAATAACCGGGGAGGACGCTCGAAATTAAAAGCCTTATTATCAGCAGAAAGAGCTGGGAGACAGCATTTTAATGAGAACCATAAACAACCCCTGTGTGCATAGGGGAGTGAGGGAAGTTGAAAACCCCGCAGGCGAAAAGTGCCTGCGTGTTTGCAGGAGAGGGCTGCAGCCGTTCATGTATCATTTCAGATGGTTTTGAGTTCCTGGAAATCCTGAAGCAGGTTGCCAGGGACAACACCGACAATCCCGACCTGAGCATTGTCTGGATTGACCCCGACGACTTTCCTCTGGTGAGTGCCAGGGGCACCTTGCCTTTCTTGGTTTAATTCATGGACGGGTGTGGGTGTGGGTGTTTGCATATGCAAGAGTGCAGGAATTGCCCCAGTGCAGGCGCAGGATACAAAGGATGGGAAATGGGAACACGGGTGACCCCTGAGAGCTGCTCGTTCGGGTCTGCCTCCCATGAAGGCGGCGTCTTGGGACCATCCCCATAGCCGGCACTTTCCTTTGCCGCGTGCGGCGGCCCAAGCTTGCGCTCAGCCTCTCTTCCCTCCCGTGCGCTCACCCATGCATGCTCCCTGCACTGCAGCCTGGCCGGCCGAGTTAATGCGGCGGGGCGTTGCAAATGCCCTTGTCTGAGTTTTGTTTCTCCCTCTTGCAGCTCATCACTTACTGGGAGAAGACCTTCAAGATCGACCTGTTCAGACCACAGATCGGGGTGGTGAACGTCACAGATGTGAGTAGCACGTGCCCAGAAAATCCAGCGATCCCAAGATTTGGGTGCTGGAAAGGACGGGATCTGAGGTCTGCTGGAATCAGTGGGATTTCTGTTGCTAAGTGGAAGTAGACCCGGCTTTTTCTCTGGGAAAAAGTGTAAAGCCCTCACTATTCCCACACGCAGCTGGGTTCATACCAACTCCATCATTGGGCTTCAGGGCTTATGGTCTGAGCGTGTTTCTGCTGCTGAGTCGCACGCAAACCATGTTTGCTGAGGGCAGGACCAGCCCCTGTGTTCTGAGCTTCAGGGCTTTGCCTGGTTTTGGTTTCAAGGCCTCACATGTCCACCCCAAGCCACAGCATGCACCATTGTGCATCCGCTCTTACTGAACCTGGGGGGGCTGGTGGGGGCAAAGTGTGTGCATGGAGGGGAAAGCAAGCTGTGCTCGAGGGAGGAGGAGAAAAAGGAGGGTGCTTTTGCAGCGGAAGCAGAGCGGCCCAGCTTGAGTGTAGGAGGGCAAGATGGTCCCCAACAGATGACAGGGAGAAACGGCATAGCTTGAAAAAAACCCAAATAAATACACAGCCTTCATAAGAGTGTGACATAAACTGCCAACAGAGGGATCCTGCTGGGGTGAGGAGGGTATACTGGGGTTCACCCAGACCCTCCTCCTCCTCAGCCACTGCTGCACAGGTGGTGCTGGAGGGATGTGGGTGGGAAGGGAGAAGTGTCCACCCCTTCCCCGATGGCAGTGAAGGGTTTCCACACCATCCCGCAGCCGGTAGCGGTGCAGAGGGAGAGCTGCACCAGCAGGGGCTGCTTCGGCAGGGCTGCGGTGGCCATGGTGGCGGCGGTGGTGGCACCCACAGCACCCACAGCTGTGCTGTCGGGCCAGCTTTCTACAGCTACTCTTCTCACCATGGTTGCCTTCAAGCCAGCAAGCTGATGTCAGGTTGCCCACACACTGCGAGCTTTTAAGGCAGGTGGGAGAGGGACCCATCTGACCCCCCTGAGCAGAGATTTGGGGAGAGCTGCTGAGCGCTGTGTCACGTGCATCACGGCCCTGACATGATGACAGAGAGAAACCACTTTTCCTCTGTCTGACAAGAACAGCCCAGACGATCAGAGAGCACGTAATGCGGCGCGCTCCAGCCCGGCTCACCTTACTTTATTTTTGATGGTTAAGCACTGGGTGTTTTAATCTCTTTATATTGAACCTGTGTGGGTAGGTAAGTGACCCTGGAAGCAGAAATCTCTCCACTGCAGAAATGTTTGTAACTTAGTGCTTGACTTCATGTTTGAAATTTCATCTCTGCAGGAACCTGATGTTTCATTAGAAGAGAGCAGAGAGGGACTTAGAGTTGGGGCAACTGTCCAGGGATGGGCGCTGGCCCTGGCTGCACCAGCGACCTTGCTCCCAGCCCCCATGTCCTCTCTCCTGTACCTCCCCAGAAAAAGAGGGACAGCAAGGGAGTCCTGGGCGATTGTGCCTCCTGTTATAACAAACCCTGCAAGACTGTAAGATGGGAGACGTGGTAGGGAAGGCAAAGTGATGGTGTTCTGAAGGAAGTGGAGGCCCTGGATCTTGCCTGTCCTGTCGAGGGGAATGAGTGGGAAGCGCGCAGGCTGGCTTGGGAGTTTCGGAGTAGATGCAGCCCTGGCTGGATGTGAGCTTTACCTGTAATAGCACAGCATCCACCAGACCATGGGACAGACACCTAGAGAGTGGGGACCTGGCGCGCTAAGGCTTGTTAGCAGAATTGTTAAGGAAGAGACAAAAGGGAAGAGGGCCGAGATAGCATCTGTCACCTAAAATCATGAGAGAAACGAACAGACAAGCCAGAAACAGAGCCCAACTCTTCCAGTCTTTTGCCCTTATTACCAGCCCGCAGTCTCTCTCTTCTTTATAATTACTGCAGCTGGCCCTGTTTAAGTCATATCAAAGCTACATTAAACAGCTGTCAATGAAAATCCATGGAAGTAGGATTGTCAATGGCAAGAGAATAGTATAAAAAGCAGTATTAGGCAGGAACATGTGCCTTATTATCCAACAGTCACTCAGAGCCCTGTAAAAACTCAGGCATTATCTAGCTTTGATAAAGTAAATGTTTCAGGTTGTCGATTATAGTATTTGCAGTTTTTACTTCATTCCTCTTAAGTCTGTTTTCTGTTCCTCAAGAGAGAGATTTAAGAAAGTTCTAGGTTGGCGGGTGATATCTAAAACAAACACTGAGCTCATTTCGTTATTTCAGTGTTACATCACTGCATTCAGCCAAGTTACACAAGTACAAAGTGGGGCTTACACAACGGAGTAAAAATAAACACTGCTGTTGGCTTCGGTGGACATAACCCCTGTGACCCCATCGCTTCTCTAAAAACCTGCCAATACAAACACCAGAGCTACCAGTGGCCCCCACTGGTCCGTCACATCATGGTGGCTCAGGGCTGGGGCTATAACACGCTATAAAGCATTGCTGCTCTACTTGCACGGCATCTTCTCTGGATGCAACGGGCCCACTCCTGTTCCCCTTATATAAAGGTGTCGCTTTTTGCCACACGAATGGTCCTGAGGTTGGGGACAAGATCATTTGCATGAAGCAAGAGCCTCATGCCTCTCTGTGGCTCTTTTTTATTACAGTTTTGGTGTTTTAGGAGGAAAATATTGTAAGGGAAGAACAGCTTTCCCCGAGCAGAAATTGGTCCGTCTTTTTAGCAAGCCATACACCAAAGAGAATTAGGCACCACAGACAGGGAAAGAAGCGGGGTGCATTTGCAAAAGCCGGTAGTTATCTTCCAACATGTGAAAAACACTTGTTTCTGCAACATCAAACACTGCATGAGAGAACCTCACAGGACCTCTGCAAAACAGGAGGCTGATCTGAAGTTGCAGGTTTAGGTTGGACATTAGGAAAAATTTCTTCACAGAAAGGGTTGTCAGGCTCTGGAATGGGCTGCCCAGGGAGGTGGTCGAGTCCCCATCCCTGGAGGTATTTAAAAGATGGGCAGACGAGGTGCTTAGGGACATGGTTTAGTGGTGGGATGGCAGGGTTAGGTTAACGGTTGGACTTGATGATCTTAACGGGCTTTTCCAACCTAAATGATTCTGTGATTCTATGATTTTATGGAGGGGAGACAGTGAAGGGAAAGGGCCTTACCCAGGCATTTACCCAGGGAACCTATAACAAAGTAGGGAGAAACCCTTCCATTTCCAAGTCTCAGAGACCACCTAAGCTATGCTTCCTGACCCTGGCTAATAGCTGCAATTTAGACAGCACCTTCTCACTGCATTTTAGACAGCATCTTCTTACTGAATCCCCCCCTATCCCCTCCAGTTTATGGAAGTCATGCAGAGAGGTGGAGAGGAAGAGCAGGGGCCACCTGTAGTCCAGGGCACTGGTGTTTTTCACCATTCTTCAGCTGGAACATGGTTGAGATGATCTGAGGAAAAGGCTCTTCCAAGAGGAGCAACTGCTATCCCATGTGGGGAGCCCAGAACAACACCCTGAGGCAAAGGTGGGGGTAAAAGAGGCCAGGAAGAAGGGGTGCTGAGAGCAGGGTGTAAAGGCTCAGAGGAAGAGGTCCCAGGAGGGCTCTGGAAGGAAAGATGTGATGTCCTGTGAAACAGGGCGATGCAGGGGGAGCTGGCACAGGTCTCCCTATGCTCTCTTTACGTAGACTTGGGCGTCTACAAAACTGGCCAGATGGGGTGAGGGCAATGCATCAGGTGGATGATGCTCTTGCTCACAGGTGCAGGCACTGGAGGAAAGGAATAGGCACTACACGCCCATGTAAACCCAGTGACCAGGTCCACTGCCCCTAGTCAGAAGCAAGAGCTCTTCAGGGGAGGTGGTAATCCTGGTGCGTGGGCAGAGAGATGCTGTGCCCACAGGCTGTGGCAGAGAGGGAGCTAATGCCACCACCACTCCTGCATCCCCGCCTGTGCTCCCACCCTTACCCCCCCAATAGCAGCGAACCCGACCTCTTCCCTGTGTCTCTGAGGGTGGCTAATCCCCCATCACCTGTCCCCGCAGGCTGACAGCATCTGGATGGAGATCAGAGATGACGATGACCTGCCCACGGCTGAGGAGCTGGAGGACTGGATAGAGGACGTGCTTTCTGGGAAGATAAATACCGAAGATGATGATGACGATGATGACGACGACGATGATGACGATGATGATGATGATGACGATGATGATGACGATGATGATGACGACGACGACGACGACTAACTGTGACTCTGTGCAGTTTGACTTGTGGGGGCCGAGAGGCCTCCCCCCGCGGCAGGTCCTTCCATCGGAAGACCTGTGCTTGAGCGTCAGCAAGCACCGCTGCTCCTCTCCCGCCCCTGCCCCGTTCCCCCTGACCCTGCCCTTGCCGGGACCCCCCTGGCCTGATTCTCAGTGGTGCTGAGCCACCGGGACTGCCCCTGCGGCGGGCAGCGCCTGCGGGCACCCAGCACCCCTGCAAATCATGCCTCTGTAGTAAAGGACGATAGGAATCTGCAGGGAATCTGCCCCCGGTGCCCCAGGGCAGGAGGAAAGTGCCTGCCCGCTCGCAGTCAGAGGGACACAGGGAGCCAACCCATATTTTCCATGCTCATCGGCCCAGCGCTTAACATCCCAAGACCAAATCTCACTTCAAGACATAGGGAAGGCCGCCATAAAGTTTAGTCCTTTTATTAAACGCAATGCCCTTTGCCGCTACTCTGCCAAGACCACTCAATCCTGCAGGTTCTGCTGCGGGACTCTGTAGCTCCTTGTTAACATGCTAGGAGCAGCAAAAAGCTTCGGGAGGGGAGGAGGGTTTTAGGGATGCTATTCAAGTTTTCGGTGATTCCACGTAATGACAGGATATTCTTGTCTGGCAGCGTGACACAAAACCAAACACCACGGTCCCTGTCTGAACCTCTTTCTTCTTGAAAGCTCAGGCCAAAGATAGGGTAGGTGCACGTGGTCTGATATGGGACATCAAAGCCTGTGAGTTCCTGATCTGCTGGAAAGGCTATATCCAGGTCTGAGCCCAAACTCTTCAGGCTGAAAATCATGGCGCTGAGCCAAACCGTTGGTCTTAACCCCAGAGAAACACCAGAGCAGACCACAGGCCAGTTCCAAACATGTGCAGCCAGGTCTGGGCCGGGCCTACCTTGAGGCCTACCTCAGCAGGATTGAAGGTGGTGCACGTGAGATAGACAGCACACTCCTGCCAGTGGAAACACTCATAGGGGCCCACCCTGAAGCCTTCCTACTTCCCACAACCTTCCAGCTTCAGCTGACTTTTAATCCAAAGCCTACATAGCATCTTTTTCCCATGACCAAGATGTTGGGAGGGAAGACATCCATCCAACCATATTAGGTGCTGGGTAATGAGAGTTGGGCAATGAGCAGTGAAAAGGATTCAAGCTATCTGTCTTTTAAGTATTCAGTTGCAGAGTTACTCCCTGCTTAGAGGCACGGATGTCCCGTGGTAGCCCGCGAGAAGCCTCTTTGGACTGCAGGCTGAGGAGGAGCTCGGGGCACCAGTTGGCAGTCAAGGGGGTCACTCACAAATCAAAGGGTCAGCAACTCAGTCCTGGCAAGGGCAGCACCATCCATGTGCAGGTCACTGCGACAGCATTAGGTCTCCCTGCTTTCCCATGCCGGCAGATTTCAATTGTCTTAGCTTATTAGGTTTGACAATAGTGCAATGAATGGAGAGTTCGGAGATAGCGTTATCTTTATAAATACATTTATAAATACGTTCTCCAGTTGTTCAGACTTGTTAGCATAGGTAGGGTACACACGTCCTCTCTCGCTACAGACGAAAAATATTGTTCTGACCTTTCTTACACTGGCTTACATCAGAGGCAAGTGATGTTAGGGGAAATAACAATGCGAGGGTCAGGAGAATCAGAGCTCGTTACACAAATGCAAATCAGCCTGATGAGAAACAAGGTTTACACGCTATATATTTCCTTTATCAGATGAACTGCGAAGCAAGATTTTATAGGGTTTTTTTTTCCTGCCTGTTGATCAGTCTCTTTGACTCTCTCTCTACATTAGCTGGAATAGAAATGTGAAACTACTGGTATAAAAAAGCTGAAGTACTGATATATTCCTACGTGTGCCATGTCCCCTTGGTGGAAAGAGACAGCATGAACAACACGCAGCTGGCTGTCTATATACCTCTATGTATAGGAATGAATACTGTGCTTATGTGGTATATGACTGTAGGCCATGTTAGCTCCTCATTGAACATCAAACACTTAACCTGTGCTCCTCAGGCATTGCTTATTAGAAGAACAGACAGGACAGCAAAGCCCCTAGGTCAACTATTGTCTTATATATAGTTACCCTTTCTTGCTTCTTTATGATGGATAAGCACTGCCCGGAAGACTTGAACCAAGTGATTTTGGGGAGACCGTCCTGCCTGGTCACATTGGGGTTATGAACAACCCAGCCCCGTCCCAGAGGAGCTGGTGGAGACTTTCAGAAGGCTTGAAATGCAGAGTGCTGTCAGACCAGAGGTCCCCTCCTCTCCTTCACACACCCATCTCTCCTGGCCAGAGGGGTGCCCAGCACCTTCCTTCTGCTCTTTCCTTTCGGCTGCTTCCTCGAGAGGTTTGCCAGAGGACCCTGGCTGAGAGAGAGGGGGAGCAAGCGGGACTCAAGGTCTCATTGATGCACATGGGTAAGGAGTGAGAAAAGGAGCAGTTTAGTGAGTCCCCTAGTCTTCGATTAAGGGACAAACACTGCTTATCTCACTCACCTCAGCAAAGTACTTGTTTACCTTGGGGCTACTCCCAGGAGTAAAACATGCACAGTTTCACCCTGCGTAAGGTAACAGCCTGCCCCGGCCCTGCAGCTCCAGACCAGTCACCACAGAGTGCCATGAACTCCTGTAACCATGAAGAACAAATGAAAAGCTGCTCCACTGCCTTTCCCAACTGGCATTGTCTCCGGACATCCCGATTGCCCGGGTACTCTCCGTGTACCTCTCCTCCCGCTGCAGATGCCCGTCTGTTCTGATGTGCCCCTCTCCAGATGCTCTGAGGGGCACGGCTTACGCAGGCAGAGCAGGCAGACCCTGCAAACGGCACCACGGACGCGTTCAGCTGCACGGGTGTTTCACAGGCATGTACGCATGGCGATGCACCAAGCAACAGAGCTCGGGGGGAAATAAAAGCGATAGAGGTAGAGGTGCTTAGGCTTATACAGAGGCCGGAGAGGCTGAGCTCATACCGGGGCTGGTGGGCTGGTGTCGGTAGCTTATGGAAAGTTTCCCTTGACTTACGAGAGAGGGGGCTACTCCTATGGCTGGCGCTCCTTCCTGGGGCCCGAGCACGG
>NW_009259718.1:635919-649529 GCF_000687185.1 Egretta garzetta | reverse complement strand
GGTGGGCGGGTGTCGGTAGCTTATGGAAAGTTTCCCTTGACTTACGAGAGAGGGGGCTCCTCCTATGGCTGCCGCTCCTTCATGGTGCCAGCGCAGTCCTTGATGGGGCCACCCTTTCCCTCTTCCCTCATCCCCCCCTTGCAGTTTTCATGGTTCTCTTTGCCTGTGAGTGGGAACTTTTTATCTTCAGCTTACGGGATAAACACATAAAAAGTTAAGAAAACTTTGCAGCAGAGGAAGGATTGCAGCAATGAAGAAGAGCGGGCAGCAAAGCCTCTCTCAGTCACCCACAATGCCTTGTCTGCCCCGAGTCCACAGTGACTGAGCCACTGAACAAGGTAATACCCCTTAGGAAGAGGGTGGCAGCTTGAATTTGAGTGTCTTCCTCACAGGGACAGGTAAGATACTGGCACGTGGAGGTATCACACACAGGACCCCATGCACTGGTGCTCCTGGGCTCCTCTGTCAGAAATAGGCACAACTGGCATGAGAAAGGCAAAGGGGACCCCAAGGGGCAAAGTCAGCCTAACCCTGCCAACTGCGCACTCAAAACCAAAAGGTCAGTACGTTTGGGTGAAGAACCAGCAAAAAAAAGGTCTTCATTAAAAAAAAAAAAGTGCTAATGTGGGCAGCACCAAGTGTTTCTGCAGGCATGCCTGTTAAGACTGTCCCTCTCTTAGCAAATAGTTCTTTTTCACCCAAGTGTTAATTAGGCATTCATATTAAATGGGTCTCAATACACATAAAGACAGACAAGGAATCCTGCTTTGCCCTCATCCAACTGTGAGTGCTTCAAGCTGATCAGTCACTTCAAAGTAGCCCAAACCCTACCCTTACCAGCCCCAACAACGGTGAGGACCCCTCTCGCAAGTGAAATGTGGCAAGAACACAAATTCATATGCCACCTCCTCCCAGTCCCCACCTCCTCCCAGTCCCCAGATGCGGGGCCGGGGGCCACAGGGGCTTGTTCGGTGTGCTGTGCCACGGGCCACCCCGTGCTGTTCATGGGCAACGATCAAGGGAGAGGGGCACCCATCAAGAGCCACGGACTGCAGCTACCATACCGAAGCACGGAAGAGAAAGCTTCTGCCTTTGCAGCGGACCCAAGGACACTGATGGAGAGGCTCTGTGAACCAGATTCTGCCCTGAGCTAATGTCACCCCTTTGGGAAACAGCTCCAGAAGGAGAGGACAAGGGAGGCATGCTGGAAGTGACAGATTACTCTGTATTTTCAGGGTCAGCAGTTTCCGTGATGTTTCTGAGGAGTGGTGAGAGTCTCCTGTGCTGCCCTTGGGAGAGGAATGGCCCCACAGTGAAACCAGAGAGCTCGTCTGCTTCCCATCCCAGAACAGAGCTTCTCAGCCAGATGCCAACATGCACGCACAGCCGAGGACACCGGCTGCTTCTCCGTGTCTGTCCACACATCGTACCTCAGAAATGATTGATTCATTACCGAGACCAAACAAGAAACATTGCCTTTTAATCCTTGAGAAATAATTAATTAGACAAGAACATGCCACTTCCCAGCTGCCGCTGACTTGCAGTGCTGTGAAGACAGGCCAGAATTGCATCTGGATTCCTCTCTGCCCCAGCAAAGCTTTGACTTTGGGGAAGCCCCACTCACAGCCCATCACACACCGATGCTTGGGCTTGGGGGGGGGCCAAGAAGAGCGAGAGAGGCTCAAGAGGCGACAAGTACCAAGGCCCTCCAGGGCAAAGCAAACAGCCTTCTGGCTACTTTTACACCCCAGGTATGTCTACGCCGTGCAGTGCAATGCCATCTGCTAGAAACTGGAAGCAGCAAGAGCAGAGCAGGAGGATAATTAACCTCGGTAATGAGGCTGCTCCAGCAGGACTGTGCCCTACCTGAGACCCAGGACTCTGTGCAGGACCCCAGTGTGCTGCAGCACCCCCTGCCTTTGCCCCATTCCATTGTACCACCAACACCTGGGCAAAGCAGCCCTCCGTTGGTGGGTACCCCCTGGGGACAGCAGTGGGATGGCTCACGGCTGACAGAAGATGTCTCGTGACGATGCAGACCATGGGGCAGGGTCCAGGGCAGGCACAGCCTTCTTGGCCCTCCTTCCAGAACGCTCCCTGCCAGGTTGAAAAGGTGCTAAATTATTTTAAGGGCAGGGGGGTAGGGAGAAAGCTACAGAGCTTCCTTGCAGCTTGAAGACCCGTTTTGGGAATCAGATTACAGGCAGCTTTGGGGATGGAAGCAAAGATCCTTCCGGTGCTTCAACACCCCCCACCCTTTCTGCTCCCCCCTTGCACCTTCTCTTGCTGAGCCCCTGTCACAAAGGACATCAGCAAAGCACTCAAAGGACTTCTGGTCCCTAACAATGTGGACGACGAGAAGAAATCATAGCTTTTTCACCACCTTTCTCATCCCTCTTGACTTATTACTTTCTGGTCTTCACTGGCTCCCCTAATTTTTTTTGCTCTCTCCATTTCTGTGTATCCTGTCTTCCTCTTCTCCTCCACCCACCCCTGCAGCACACAGTATCAAGGGGCGCTTAAGGCCACGGCCCTCCCCTGCCCCTGCTGCTTGAGCTTATCCCCAGCCCAGGGAGCCAGCAGCCTCCCTCACGCCGCCGCCAGGAACCGGCCGTGATGGCCCCCACACCACGAGCCCCGGCTGTGAACACGGGGAGGGACGGCATTTCCTTCCCGAGGAGAAAGCTGACCAGACAAGGCTGAAAACAGCTTTCTTTTTGGGGGGTGCGGGGAGAAGAGGTGGGACATGCTCAAAGCGAAGCTGTTTCACCAGCCTGGGCACTGTGGAAATACCAGGATATTCTGGGGATGGGTACTTTTTCCCATTGTCCCAAAATCCAGATGAGGAACCACCCGCCTTCGACCAAGCCCCAGCTGTGCAGGGAGAGGTTGGGCCACCTTGGCTGCCGCTGTGGGAAGAGACCACTGGCAATCACACCGCTACGCCGCCTGTCGCAGAAGACAAGCGGAGTGATTTCGCAGACGAGAAATGAGCCCCGAGGGTTGAATGCAGTGAGCTTGCTGCAGGGGTTATCCCATGCTTCAACGGCAGCCAGAAAGCCAACTACCTGCCTGAGAAGACCAGGAGTTGTCCTGACTGACTCCTCCTTCGGTCGTGGGTGGCAAATGACTTAAAATAGCCATGGGCAACCTCATCCTCTGCTTTCGGGTTTGGAGGAAGCCCAGCTTGGATCAGGTCCCTCCCTCAGTAACACAGGTAAAAATAAAATTATGTTTGACCAGAGAGCAGCCCTGAAATTTGCCTGGTGTTAGATTTTTTGCTTTAAAATTCAATCCAACATGTCAAACGCCCGCTCCTGCTAGCGACAAAGAAAGAAGCTATTGAATGACAAAAGTAACTAAATGTTGGAAGAACATTTTCGTCCCTGCAAAATGAAATTGCTGAAGGAATTTGCACAGCTTCCCAGAGTCTAGTTACTCCTAACCACTTACAAAGCAAAATTATAATCAACTGTAGGATCTGGTATTATGAGTACTCAAGAATGAACTTTTACAAAATAGAAGCTAAAAGGTTTGCAGATCTGTTTCACATCTGTGGCCCAGATATAATCAGCTCCTTCTTGTTCCCTCTTTTAAAGCACGCCCACAGCATCTGACTCGTGCTGAAAAGAGGTCCAAAGAGCTAAAAAGTCCTGAGTGTCTCTTAAAACTTCCAGAGAGGCTGAATCGAATGTATTTTATCAAGAACTCCCTTCTCTCCATGCATCCACTTTTCATTCATGCTACCTTTTCAAGTAGTAAAAAAAAAAGAAAAAAAAAAGACAACCAAGACTGTAGACGTCTAAGCATTTGGAAGCCTGATTTTTGCCATTCCAAGAGACTTAAAATGTTTCAGTTTACAGAGCAGCTTCATGCCTAGAGCAATTTGTGGTGTCTGTTTTTAAAATCTTTGTACCTTCATGTTTCTAAGGACGCTGGAGGGAAAACCCACACCCTATTCTTCAAGGTCTCTTCCACTGACTTAGCATTGCCTCCTCCTCCTTGTCTTACTGTCTCCCTTGAGGTTTTGCTGCTTCCTCGGGACTTTGATACATAAGCAAGGTGGATGCACCGAGCTATCCCAAACGCACATCCACAAGGTAAAAGTTACCTCCCTTCCTCCTCTTCTAAATTGGATTGAGTGCTGCCCACATGGAGCTCAAAGGCTGCTTGTTCCCTTCATCTTGGCTGTGGCCTCACCAGCAAACGACTGTTCTGCTCCTGCCATGGACCCACGGGCGTTGGGAGGCCAGCAAGCAGCAGCATCCCTGTGTGAGGGCTCTTGGCGTCCCCAGGTTATTTGCATTAGCTGAGCTGGAACCACAGCAAGCCCCAGGTCACGTGCCGAAGTGCTTGTCTTCATCCCATTCAGCTCCCCAGATTTTGGGGGAAGGAAGATCAGCTCAGGGCTTTGGAGTAGGCTGGCAGTCTTGTGGTGGCCCCCCAACCTGATCACAGACCGCTGTATAAGCAGTAACCGGGGGGGGCGGGGGGGGGAACAAACCAAAACACAAACACAAACCTTTTCCAAGTTTATTATGGAGGGGAACAGGGAAAAGAGGTTTCTTCCCGCTTGAGGTACTCTCCATTTCACTAGCAACATGTCAGCATAAACCAACACACATGCTTGCAGCAGGGCTGTAAAACCTGTTACAGCATTTCAAAGCAACTCGGGTAACCTTGTTCGTAGATAGTGATTTATGCATGCACTATCAGCCCACTACACTATCCCCTACCTACATCTGCAGACGCATTACGCCCAGTGCTTTCCCTTCTCTCAGCACCTCCCGACCCGGCAGTGCATGGATGCACACGTGAAAAGGGAATGGACACCCCTGCCCCGGTGGATTATCTGTCAGTACCGGAAAGGACGGTAACCTAAACCCACCACCTTCCCAGTCCAACATAAACTCAGGAGCGGTGTTGAAAGACAAATCAAAGCGCTCCACTTGGCCAACTCCCAGCGCGCCTTCCCTTCCTGCCTGCTCTTGAGAGACACCACGTTCTGCTGAGAGATCCCCTTCCCCTCGCACCCACCCCACTGGCCCTGAGCTGCCGGCCTCCCCGGCTCGCTTGCACATGCTTTCCCTGGAAGCCCTTAAGTCCAATCCCTCCCTGTACCCCCCAGGAGTTCAGATCTGGGGCTGGAACAGCAGAGCCAGCACCTAGCACCGGGAGAAGCTGTTTTGTGCGGCTTGAAGCCCTGCCCACCTGCCTCTACAGCCAGATGCTCCATCGGACTATTAATTTAGCTAACAATATGGTGAGGTGTTGCTAGTGCTTCATGCAAGGTTCTGGAGCCAAGGTGCCTAAGGTGACAAATCCCTTTCTTAACCCATTTGTTCTACCCTGACTGCTTGCGGCCCCTTTGCCCCACACCTCCCCACCAGATTCCCCAAAGCAGACGTCTTCTGACCGTCCATAACTGTTGAGACCTGGTCCCATCACCTTGCTGGGGTTGAACAGACATCTTGCATATTAAGCCACACTTCAGCCACCAAATACTCTGCTCCAGCAGTTGTCGCTGTGCTGTCTCGGGGCAGCCTCAGGCTTGCACCCACACGACCAGGAAAGGCACTGCAGGACAGTCGTCTCCTTCACAAATGACCCCAGCCTGGTATCTCCACCAGGCAGAAGGGAGATGTTCAACGTTTGGAGTGTCAGGTCCTTGCCAGTGAAAGCCTCCATCCCCTTTCTGTCAGAGGTTTGGGTCAGTAATACATAACCCAAGGCTGCACCTGAGGCTCCCTTGCACCTCAAAGACCCCTGCAACTTCAGTGAAAGCCTTGGCCAAGCCAGAACAGCACCCTCAGCTCTAATTTCTGCTGAGCTACACGCCACAGCGCCTTATGATTCAGATAGCTGAGCTCTGGGTGAAGGCCAAGGGAACTGGTCCCTCTAGCAAAGCCTGTTCCTTCCATCAGCTTCCACAACCCAGGAGAGAAAGCGCCAGGAACCTCTGCAGGCGGGTGTTGTTTTGGTATCCGCACTAAGCCACAAATGACACAGCGCGTGCTGAACTCGAACGTAAAGACACAACTCTCAAGGTTAAGAGCCTAGGACGAGGCTGATGAGCCATTTATCTTGTTTGTGCCAAATTCCTTACACCTTCCCACAGCCAGCTCCCACAGCGTATTTACCTACACAGCTCCAGTGGGTCAAGCCAGACCTTCCTCAGAGTGGCAGGAAGGGACCGGCAATGGCCGCACACCCATCACGGGCCCTGCAAGGTGGTGGCAGGGTTATTTCCCTTCCCTGCCCACCTCCAGGAGCTGCGCTGCAAACAGCCCGGGGCTGGGCACTGCCGAAGCACCAGCAGGATGAGGGGGACAGATCAAAAGCTGAGAGATCAAGGGAGGGCAGGAGGCAGGACCCATCCCACCCTTCCTGCTTCCTCCCTGGGCTTTAGCTCAGTGCTCTGTAGCCTAAACACCTCCACCTCCCGCCCCCCAAGCCAAGTGTTACCCATGGGGATGTTTCTCTCCACCCGCATTTATACACGCGCTGCTTATCTCCACAACTGCTGCGTTCTGTTTTTTCACTGCACAGCAGCATCCTGTGGATTTTTCCAGCAGCCAAAGGCACAGAGGAGATCTGCTGGGCAGGGTGCAGCTGCGAGACCAGGTACTCCCCCTTAAAAGGGGCTTTCCTGAAAAGCAGGTACCACGCACTGCCTAGCTAAGGCGGCTGCTCCCACGTCCTTCTGAGCCCTCAGCATGCTGGTGATGGAAACTGGAGGTGGGGAGAGCCGCACCCTCAGGTGCTGTTGCGATGAGATCCCCACACGTTATTTTAGTGGAGCACAGGCTCACACATCCACACAAACAAGGAGCACTGGCTTTTCCTCCTCTCGCCACTCCTCCTTCCTCGCCAGGTCCAAATAAGGAACTCAGCAACAAGTCCTGCACTTCATAATTCGTGCACAGACTGGGAGAGAAGACAGAAGGCAGAAAAACCTGTTCCATCTCCAGTCATGCCCCCCCCTTCCACCCCAGCTGCATTTGCTCCCCATCATTTGGGATTTCAGGTGTTCAAAGCAGTCACCTACCATTCTTTCTTCAGCAGTGATAAACGAGTTTGCATTTTACTGTGGCAGGGTGTATCAGAAAGGTCTAGAACAGGGGTGACAAAAAAAACCCCAACCACAAACCAAGAAGACAGCCTCAAAGAGATTAAACCATGTGTTTGCAGGACCCCTCCCTCCCAGCCACAGCTAAGGAATGCTCAAAGGCCTGACAAAAAGCTTCCTTTTTTTTTTTTTGTCTGAAAGGAGAAGAGGAAGGAGTGGGACAATCGAATCTGGTTTCAGTTTATTTCCAGAATTTTACTGTACAAAATATGCAAAGTGTAAAACAGTTTTATGTTTCGGTTTAAAAACAACAAAACCCAATCCGGCTATAACTTAAGAGAACCCAGCTTGGAACAGAACAATTTACTAGGCTAGACCCACAGTGCATTAATGTCACAGACACCAGGAATTTGCTTACTTAAGTTCACGATTAGAAAAATAACAGAAAGACCATGTACCATTGCAGTTAAAGTCATATGTGCAAAGGGGCGGGGGGAGGAAAGAAATGCTGGTTAGTGTCTATTAATTAGAAAACCTTGGCAAAACCCATCTTACTATACACAGTTTGCGTAGAAAAAGAGTATTACACAGTGATCAAAAGAGGGTGAGGGAAGGGCATTCGCTCCCACCCCCAAGACACGGTAATGCTGAATCAAAGAAACAGGCACAGAAGAGTGTAGGATTCCTTCACAGTTACACCTGTGCGGGCAGCCAGCCACCGCATCCCCCCGTGGACACAAGGAGAAACCCCCAGGCATCGTCGGGCGCTGGTGAGAGGTGCCTGGGAAGCAGCCGGAGGGAAGGAAGGATTTCCCCCTCTTGGCAGAGCACGCGTGGGGCAGGGCTGGCTGCCGGCTGCCCGCGGGGCTTCAGTGTGTTGCAGGGTTTATAAAAACGCAGTCTCTTGGAGGGATGCAGCAGAGGGGCAGGTAACACCAGCGGTGCGGCGGGGACCCGGCTCAGGAGCATCCCGAAGCCAGCCGCACCGGTCGCAGAGCAGCTGTCGGAAACGGCAACTTTTGGTCATCGTCTATCGGAGGCAGCAGCCTGAATGCAGAAGGATGCATATTCCTGTAGGAGACTTCATGGCCCAAAGCCGTCTCTTTTAGAACAGAAATTTGGGTGTGTGTGTTAATTTTTTTTTTTTTTTTTTTAAAAATCCCCAACAGCTCAATCCCAAAAGCGCTTCCTTCTTGACACAGTTCAAACACTGAGCCACCAAGCCCGGCTTGAGGCCTTAGACATGTGTAACACTGACACCTCTAAGGGGAAAAAAGCATCCGAACACACGGGCTGAATGAGAAAACAGACACCAGCGCACACATCTCCCGAACAGCTCTCACACAGCAGGGCAGAACTGAGCGCAAGTGAATAGCAGAGCCTGGGACCAGACCACAGCGTTTTTTGCAAAAGGCTGCAAGATTTTTGTTTTACCTTTGAAAAGGGCAGATTTACAAGTTTTGGTAAGCAAGATGAAATTGGGTGGAATAGGTTTCCACATTTAGGGCGGTATGGCTCTTCCCAGTTTCTTCAGCAGCATGTGTTGGGAATGAGCACATCTCAAACAAGACTTTTAAATGCAGGGCCACCTTCAGAAACTGCTTCCCTGCAGCTTTTGGCATACTTGGCAACAGCCGATTCCCAAGGCTTTGCGTGGAGATCCCCATCCCGAAGGAAAAGGTTAAGAGGCTCTGCGAGGGCTGGGATTTGTTCAGACCTCCCCCAAACTTGGGCCTTATCACGAGCTGCCTCCAAACTCCAAGCTGCAGCCTCAGCACCCCCCATCCCAGTGGATACTTGTTCTGCCTCACGAGGGAACTTCAGGAAAAACGCAAGGGAAGGGAGGACAGGAGCTGAAGGTGGAGTGACAGTTTGAGAGGCAGAAGTCAGAGGAGTAGCTAGCAGGGGCTGAAATCAGATCTGCCTTTCTCCTCAGTGTCCCCCTTCAGTGGGGTTTGCTCTCAGAAGGCACCCAGGACAACCCCAGAAGCAGGAGCAAGCTGCCTCTTGTCACCCTTTTGTGCACAGTGCATCCCACCCCAGCTCCCCTGCCGCCTATGGGGGTGTGCGGGTGGCAGCGTCTCCCCTCCACAAGGTGAGAGCAGCCCCCCCCCACCTCCCCAAGCTGACCACAGGGGCTTGGGTCAGGAACTGGTACACTGTGGAGGGCAGTGCCAAAATGCTTACACTCCTGAAAGCGCTGCCTGCTCTGCTCCCATGCGCGGGCAAGGAGTCAGAGACCCAGGGCAGCCCCACAGAGCCTACACAAGGATGGTTGCAGCCTCACGGCAATCAGAAGGTAACAGATGTGCTAATCACCTTTGCCCAAGCCTAGTTACAGGACTGGTGAGGTATTAAGGGTCTAATATCTGCCCCACCACTCCTAGAAGCTGCAATAAATCCAAATCTTTCACTCCTTAGCCATGAGAGAGAGAAACGGTCTTCGTGGAAACCCACAGCCATTTCCATCTGCTCCGCAAGAGTTGAAAGTCTTAGCTGCATCTGGCTTTGGAAGATCCCGGCATAGTTTTGGATTTAGGCAGTAAAAAGTGAGAGCAAAAACACAGCCTTTAAAGTATCTAAGCAGCATACTCGAGAGTCACAGGAAAAAAAAAAAAACCAAACCAAAAAAACCCCCACCACCAATGTGGAAGAGAGAAGTGTGGCAGCACCACTCCTGGCTAGGCAACACGGCGCCCTATCGAATGGTTCGGCCTTTAGTCAGGGGTGTCCGGTGCAAGGAACATTGTCCACTTCACCACAAAGAGGGTCATCTTATAAACCACTTGAGTTCTATAAAAAAACCCCAAATTCCCAGTCAGGTACAAGCATTCAGGCTGGGAGAAAGGAGGGAGAATATGTGCAAGGAGACAATGCGGGATAGGAGAGGCATGGGGAGGAAAACAGCCTGCGCTTGGCTGGCAAACCCTGCAAGCCTTATTTATGCTCAGCTCTTGGCAAGCTCTGCAGAAGCAAGGACTGCAGGATTTGGATGGGAGCTTGATTCCCTGTGACTCGATTCTTACTCATTAGCTGGCTATAAACAGAGTTAAACAAACCAGTCTGCTCTCACCACTCAGTATTTTTATAAAGAGCCTGAATTCCTATAGATGCCACAGATCCATCTGTGGATCTCAAAGTGCTCGATGACAAGTTGAGCTTAGCCTCACAACACCCCAGTGAGGTAGGTATGACAGTGGTCCCCTGATTTTGCACAGAGAGGGGAAACAAGAGAGACCCCGAAAAATAAAATGTCAAAAAAAAAAAAAAAAAAGGAATACTCAGGAATCCCAATTCCCCTTTTAGTCTGTCCCCACCCCTAAGCAGGTTGCATTGCTAAAGAAAGCGACTGAGAGGCCGAGTTCTCTCCTTCAGATTTCATCAGGCAAAGCACTCACGCTGCTGACACATGGGAGAGCGTTTAAGGTCGGAGTTGGCCCCCGTTGACAGCACCCTTTTCGGCGGGAGGCAGAAAAGGCAGCGCTGAGCCACAGCACACAGATGAGGAAGCAGACCCGGAGCGAGCACACGCCGCTTCCGTCTGGTTCTCCATGTGTTCAAGGATTTAATGTGATTAAGACATGAGTTTCCTGAGCAGATACCATCAGACAACTCCCCTCGCAGGGGAGGGAAAAGGAAAGGGGATGGAAATCCTGGGAAAGCAAGGAAGTTTTGCAGAGGTGCCTGAGACGAGGTGCTCTCACACACAGGGCACACCCAAGCCCCCGGCAAGGTGGTTCTTGTTCTGGCTTCACAGAGAGGAGCCAGTTCAGCCACAGGCAGTGGCCTCCACACAGGCCTAAGTGCTCCATAGTCTCCCAAGCTACTCCCAGTCTCTCCCACCTTGCTGGTTACGCACAACATAAAAGCCAGACACGTGCATCTTTAGGAGAGCCAAGGTGTGACATGCTACATAGATGCTCCCCCCCCCCCCTTTTTTTTAAGGAGGGAATAAAAATCTGTTTTTTCAAAATGAAATACTGCGAAGGCCACGGTCAATAAAGGAGTCCCTGTACAGACTACCAGAAAGCCTGACCTAGAAAGAAACCCAAACACTAAATGTAGAGAAGGCAAAAACTCTACCTACTTCCCATCTTTTAAGGGACCTGACAGCCCTATCCCGTCATGCACCACGCCGCCTGGTTTCTTCACAACCATGCCTGGCACATTACATGGAGAAGACAGGATCCAGGTGACTCCCACGACTAGGAGAGGTACAGGAGATTGCAGGGGTCACTTGGATGGGGGGAATCGCTGCTCTGGACCCTCGCTCAGCAGGGTGCTCCCTCGATCCCACGAGGACTATCCACAGGTGCTGCTGAACATGCAGCTCCAGTGCTGCTGAAGCTGGAAGGGGCTACTCCCCCCTTGCTCGCGGTGGGCGCTGGCCAGCCCACACGAACCATGCCATGCAAGACCAGCAGAGACCCACTCCCTGGCCTTAGCCGGGCCACCTCATGCCAGTGGAAACAGGGGGCAGCCCCACGAGCTGGTGAAGGAACCCAGGGAAGGCCTGGGGAAAGCCAAAGGGGACAGGAAGGGCTGCCACAGGCCCCCTCAGAAGACGATGCACCCTGGCAGTGAAAGGCACTGGCTTACGTACCTTGCCGAACCGGGGCCCTCTGTGTTAAGACATCTGTATGGAGGGCGGGTCAGCTCCAGCCCGACAGAGACATTTGCGTGGCAAGAGACTGGGGAGAATGAATCCAGCATTTGCATTCACACACAAAAATCCACCGCCACAGAGCTGGGGGCATCTCGGAGGGACGTGACTGAAGGCAGGTCACTGCCGGCCTCAAGAGCTGGCTCGAGCCATGCGATGCCCTGTGCCGGTGACCAGACTTCAGACACCGGTTTAGGCTCATCGTTAAAAGCAAACCTTCCAAAACTCCATGAATCTCAGTCGACAGAAGTCACACACAAAAGCTGCGCCAATGGGCAAAGGCAGCCGTACAAACCAAACTGCAATTTAAGAGCTAGGCATCTCTTGCAGGAGCAGATCCCGGCACCGAGCAGAAACTCCTGCAGTACAGAAAGGCCAAGAAAGGCAGGCAGATTTTCAACATTCAGACATAGTTTGGTATTTCTTAGCTATAGCTGAAGGCGTACGGTGGGGAAGGACACGCCGCAGTGTTTCCAGGGCACAGCAGTTCTCCAAAGCAAGTGGCAGAGGTCAGCTCTTCCCTGGCTCCTCTCCTCAAAGAGGGAAGTGCTTTTGCCGGTCTTTCCTTCAGATGCGCTTGAAGCCAGCTGGAAAGGGAGGGGCACATTCCTGCCGGCACCCCCTTTCCCCTCAAAGAGGCTGTCAGACATAGGGAGGGTCTGTGATTGATCTGAGGAGGAGCCAGCTGCTTACCTACCCTGTCCCAGTGCAAATACACCGCCCTTGCAGGTGCAAGAGGAAGCGGCAGTAGAGCGGACCATGGCTGGAGAAACATATTCGGAAAGCCAGACAGAAGGGGACAGAAACAGGGAGCCTTGGGAGTGCCCGACACAGGCAACAGCAGGAGAGAGGAGAGCAGGTGAGAGAGAGCTGGGTCACACAGAAGAGTTTCACTAAAAAGCACTGTTAACAAACCCAAACGAACAAAACTGAATTGCTGCAAGATGGGCTGATCCAGTTCGAGGCAAGCAGCTTCAGAGACATAGAGAGCAAAACCATCTCGCTATGCTCCTACAGGTCCGGCACTGGCAGAAGAGGGCACATGGAGAGGAGGAAAAGAGTAAGTCTTCAGTCTCCAGATTAGGTGGCTCACAGAAGCAGCCCTCTCACACCCACCCTTTGACACCCTCTCCTCCCCGAGTGAACAGGGACTGCAATGCCCGCCCCCCCCCCCCCACATTAGCCAGTTTCTATAGTGGCAATGTGAGCAACGCGCTCTCAAAAACGGCTACAGGTAGCAAAAGCAGAGACACAAAAGCGCAGGCACGCACACTGTGTAAGGCAGCGCTCCAACAAAAATACCGACGTTGCAATCATGCGGAGAAAGAGAGCGTGAGATTTACAGTACGCTTGGAAAGGGGGGGGGAGAAAGAAAAAAAAAAAAAATCTGTTCTGTCTCCAAGGCTGAGCTAACCGAGCCAAGTCACCCTGTCGCCTCTTAAGATATTTCTTTCTAGATAAGATATCCCAACTCTCCCCTCCCCTTTCCAAATAAAGTGCAGATGGTCAAATATTACTGGTCCATCATCTGCCAGTTTCAGTCAGCATTGGGGAAATTAAACCCAAAAGCACGATATAGAAAAAAAAAATATCTCCAAACAACCCACCCTCAAAATCCCTTAGACTGAAGTCTCAGACTGTAAGCGGAGGACAAATTTATGAGATTTAGGGTCTATGAACTCTTCGGAGAGTTTGATGAAGGGGATTTTCTTCACATTAACAACAAGGCTGAAGTCCAAGCACTTGAGGACAAAAACAATGCCATCTTGTAACCCGCTTGTGACCGCCTCCTCGCTGACAAGTGTCCACTGCTTGGAGAACCAGCGATCCCTGTCGTACTGGAGGGTTGGGCCTGGGTTGAGGTAACGCTCCAGGAAT
>NW_009259718.1:616609-635909 GCF_000687185.1 Egretta garzetta | reverse complement strand
TTAGCGCCGGCCCCACAGCTTGCTCCGCATTGATGCTCTCTTCCCGTCCCCAGCTACAGCTCCACGAGCACGGGCTTGCCACGCTGCAAGTGGTTTCAGCTTCTGTGCTTCAGGAAGCATCCTCCTCCCGGTCCCTCCCACCTTTTCAGACCCCAGGAGCAGACACAACCACCAGAGATCTTCTTTCAGTCCATCCCAGCAAGCCTGCAGAGTTACAGCCCCGACCTCGGCTGTCAGCACTGCTGTCCGGCAGCAGGTAGAGGTCATTTCTCCCCTATCAGCCCCATAAGCCATCCCAAAACTGCAGTCCCAGACAGGCAGATGGGATAGCTGCCCCCCTGCCTTCTTCAGGCCAAGCTAAGGTAGAAAGCAGAGGTTTCCACATTTGCAGCTTGACTGGGGCTGCAAAACTGAAAACAGAACAGGGAACATGCTTGTGTTTTGAAGTCTCCTTTGCAATCTCAGTGGCAGCAGAATTCCCCCTTGCACATCTCAGCAAGGTCCCGGGTGGACCCCAGTGGGAGGGTGCCAAGCCCCATCTCTTGACAGCGTTTCTGCTCTTCGCGTAGTAAGTCCTGGGTAAATGCCCAGGAGTAAATCCTCACATTTCTAACCCTTCTCTAGGATTGTAGGGCGTTTTTAGAGGGGAAGGTGGAGAGCAGGAGGAGGCTCGTGAGACCCGTTTGCCTCATCATTCAGTCCCTCCCTGTGTCTCCAAGTCAACAGCCGCAGTCAGGGCACAAAGCGGCAAACTGGCATTTGACCAAGCAGCCCACGAATTAGAAACAGTCAGACAAACAAGGATTTAGACGATAATTAGCAGTCCAAAATGCAGCACTGCAGAGGGCACCAAAAAAAAAAAATCCTTTGCAGGTTGTCACTTGCATCATGCTGCTACCATGAGCCAGTTGGGAGAATACCCTGTGACTCACTGCTCAAGGCCCACTGTCTGGGACACTTCTTTGGTATTCCCTTTGCTGAACTGGATAGGAGAACAATTATCTCATAGGTACTTTCAGATAAAGAGAGATGCATGATGCTGCAGAGGAAACATTACTTCCCTTTAAGACCTGATGCAACCTACAACGCACTGATCGTATCACAGACTGCAACTATGAAAATCTCCACTCGCCTCCCCTGACAATTTTCTGTTCTGCATGCACACACAGGTGTGCCATCCCCTTCTCCCTCCTTCCTGCACCAACGTTAGAAAAAGCATTACCTTTGGTGTCATGTTATTGGTGATGCAGAAGGACAAGTGTTGCAAGATGCTCTCCATGCTGTGGTACTGTTGCTGGCGGGTGGTGCGAAGGTACTTCTGCAGAGCTCTTGCCATGGAGGGGAAGATTGCCTGGGCTGCTTCTCGGGGGTCCATCATCTCTCCTGGAGCTTTCTGCTGTTCCTCTGCCTGGAGGCGTTTGATGTGAGTGAAAGCCTCCTCTACTGCAACCACAAGCCTGCAGAAGGAAAATCAGGACAGTAAGAGTCACAACAAGAGAGGCAAGGTGGGTCTGTGGTTAAGCCTGGGAGTCAGGATTTACAAGCTCCTATTCCCATCTCTGCCACTAACTCACTGCCTGCCATCATGCAATTTACATAAAATCTTCTCTACTGACAGTCTGAAGGGTAGACAGCAGCTTTTCTTTCCTCACCCAAGACATCCAGCAACTGAGGGTCATAAACCAGGATTAAGACTTTAAAAGCCTGAGCATTGTACTCTGTTCTGCCAACACAGCATAAACATCAACTCCATGACTCAAACAAGACACAGCTGCCCCTGCGTTTAATGCGTGTCTTTAAGAACAACTGTTCCAGCATACAGTACCATGGTGTGAAGCCTAAGGGCGGGCAAGCAGTCAGGAAGGGGCTGGCCATAAACTAGCATGACCCAGGACACAGGCTGCTCTGCGCCTCTCTGTGCTCACAAACATTTACATCAACTGGGTACAGAAACTTCTGCCACCGAATGACTGCCCTGCACCCCTCCACTGAAAAGGGACGGGGCTCCCGGCTTCACGCCTAACGCTGCAGCTAGAGACATCCTCTGCAAACCGTTCCTGTGTTGGCACAGGTGAGCAAACACCAAGACCACACCATAAGAAGGCAAACAGATGCTGTACGACACTTGCAAGTTAGCCCCGTACTAAGTAACAAGTGAGGGGCTACGCTGCAGTCAGCGAGGAAAAAAAGCAATGATAATGGAAGAGTCACCCAACAAAAGTCTTTCGCCCCTCCAGACAGGGCTTGTTTCACACTAGATTTCCACTCGAGTCACCAGCTACTCTCCACGCTGCCCTCCATACCCAAAGCACCTTAAAGCCAGAGGAGGCTGCTCGTGACAAGCAGAGGGATAGCATACTGCATTCAGACTACACAAGAGGAACAGCACGTGAAGCCCTGACCCCTGCCCGTTTTGTTTAATTGGACTCTGGGGGAGCTGGAAATCAGTTTCTAATCTCCTCATGTCTTTTTGTTGCAGCTCTGACCTTCCTCCTCTGAAACATCTGGCCTGATCTTCTAGTGACTGATGGTTTTCCTCTGACTAAGCAGCTGTTCTAACCAAACTCAGCAAGCAAGGGAGATGTGCCTGAGTTAGGATGCTACGCTGCACGGAAAGGAAAGTTTAAGTTCCTATTGCTCCGAGGCTGGGAGGGAGCCCAAAAGACAGAGGCTATGGAGCACAGGTCAGACTGAAGCAGGCTGGGGGGGTGGGGGACAGCAGACACTGTGCCAGCACTTTCCCAATGAAATATAAACTGCAAAAAGAAAAAACAAAACAAGCCAGCTCCCTCCAGTTACGACACATTCCTTCCAAACACAGCTCAGTACAGGGGTGCCCGTCCATAAGCAACTCGCTTCAAACTGTTACGTATATTAAGCACAAGCTGTAACTAGGCTCCGGAGCAAATAGAGGGACTATCTCGGGTCACCTCAACAAAGCATCAACTCTGAAGCCTAAGTGTGACTGGCAGAAGACATACCTATGTTCCAAAATAAAATGCAACCCGTTCTGGTCAAGTCTTTCCTCCCCAACTCCTTGAAAAGGGCAAACCGCCCCTTTTTGGCATTTGCAAACACAAATATTCTCCTCGCCTGTGGACAGGCAACACCAAGTGCTCTGCCCATCCTCTCCCTGGATTACTTGAGCCGAGACGACAAGCCTGGGCATGGGGGAAATAATGGGATTTCCTACAGCAAGTAACTACAGATTTGTCACACACTGGACTGTTCCCTAATCCGTGACATTGCATTAGCTTATCCGGCATAATAAACATGAGCTCTGCTTTATGCATGTTCTTCAGATAATTCCAGTTGCAAGCTGTCACCGTCCCTTGTGCATCTAGGTTTCATACGCTTCTTTGCTGTGACAGATTTACAGCTAACCCCCAGCCCCTTAATCGCAGGTCCCCCCCATCTCGTCAGGCTCGGCAAGCCCCACGCAACCAAGCCTCGCAGCGTCGAGAAGCAGCACCCGGGAAGGGGACAGCTTTACCTTGCACGGCGCTTTTTCACTCTGCGCTCGTGGTCAGCCTCTTCGTAGTAGAGCTCGTTGTGACTGGAGTCCCTGCGGCGGGCGGCGGCTGCAATCATGGCACGGGACTGACCCGAGGCGTTGTTACCCGGGCCTTCGGGAGGTGAGGGCGAGCAAAAAGGAAAGAAGAAAGGTGGCGTTACTGCCACAGGACTGGGGCTGGGACAGACCAGCACCCCAGGGCATCTGTCACAAGTGCTCTGTAGCTCCAGCCTTCGCAGCCGAGGCTATAAACCCTTCCCAGGTCCTCAGGGGCTCTGACAGAAACCCCGCCAGACAGCACAGGTTTGTGGAGGGGGCTTTGGCTTGTGGACAAGGGAAGTTAGTTGGGATGAAGGATCTCACGCGATGTACAGAAAGGCAGAGGTGAGGTGCACATGCCAAGGATGCAACTTACCACCCATTATATACGTTTTCAGTTTGAAGGCAAGGGCAGCTGGGACACACCACATTTCAGCAACATGACAGTGTGAGAGCACCAAGAAGTGGGGAGTTGCAAAGAGGAGAAAGAAACAAGAACATCAAGAGACATGGAGATGAATGAACGAAAGCCAAACTCCAGGCAGTTACATGCAGGGAAGATAAACAGGCTGCAGAGGCAGCAGGGTCACCTCTAGACAAAGCATAGGGTTTTCCAGAAGGGCAGATGCTGTCAGAGCAGCAAGTCCTGCAGTAGGGGAGGCTGTGGTCCATGTGCAAGAGTAGCTCCTCAAGGCTCCCAGAGCAGCACCTGCCATTAGTGCTTCTGTTAACAGATCTGACACAGCTCCGGGAGCAGGGAAGCTGCAGTCTGTTCTCACACCCAGACAAGTGACAGAGCTGTCTACTGCAGGACCTCAGCTAGTGACCTTAAAATGCAGTAGTAGGTTCTGCAGTTCCCCCATGAAGCTCACAGCGCTGGCTGTTTGGGTGGGGGGGCGGAATTGTTACCCCAAAAAAGTCTACCAACCCTTTAATCTAGATAGAGGACAGAGGTGGGTCTACCCAGACGGGAAAAAGGCAAAACCGTGGACAGCCTCCAAACCACCAAGAGCTGCTTTTCTGACTAACTGCTCCGAAAGCCCACACTTTCCACTGGCAGTGGTTAAGGCCAATCAATTGCACAGACACGCTTAAAATTGTTCTGCTCATGCAAGGGCAGCTTTTTAATTTTTTCCTGAAAAGCACAAACCAGATTCCAAGACAGAAGCCTCAAGCTCAGCAGTGGGAAGGATGGGCATGCACACAGACAGCTTCTTAAGAGTCTAAACACTTCAGACTTTGTTTGACAGCCCTGAAATGGAGGATATGACTCAAGGGAGACACTAGCTCCCAAATTTGGGTTAGAACTGTGATTTGCCGTATTAACTATGCCTGGCGATGAAAATCCTGTTTTTGAAGGTGAGCCTCCCTGCTCTGTACAAGAGAGATTACAGCAAGATGTTTTTCCTTCCTGGCTGCTCCAGTATCAAATACAAAAGCTGCCAACAAATTAGGCTGCCTTAATAGCATTACTGTCTTTTCACATCGAGGGTGTAAGGGACTGTCAGGATGCCACGGTAAGCTGCAGCCAGAACAACACTCTGCTTCGTAAAATGGATGAGAATCTTCTTAAGGATGTGCCTCTAAGCCTGAGCCTCTCCACGTCCGCAAAGGCGGTGGCATTGCACAAGGAACAGCCCAGGGAACCGGTACTGCCCCAGAAGTTTTCAGGCCTTGGCAGGCTCACGAGCTTGACACTTGGAAAGGCCCGCCAGCCACATCTGGAGCTTGCTTCTGGTTCCTTCTCTTCCAACAAAAGTTTTGCGAGCTTGCAATTCCTAAACTACTAACACTACCAGACCAGCAGTTTTTCCTCCGAGCTTGGGAGCCCCAGCACCCACCAGAAGGTGCTGCAGGACCTGCAGGACACCCTGCCACCTCCTGAAGAGGTGCTGCAGCGCAGGAGAAGGGAAGCCCACTGGTAACCAGAATGACATGTCCCTCAGCCAGCCTGGCGGAGCATTCGGTTTGAAGACCCATGGAATGGGGAAGCCCTCACTTTCCACACACCAGGCCTCATTGAGGGCGAGCAGCTGCAATGAAAGATTTCACCTCCAGAGAAAGTGCAAAGCAGGTCTGTTTGCTTCCACCTCTCCAACTCAACTCACCCTCTCCCACCCAAGAGCTTCTTCACTCCAGGCAGCAGGGGACACAGGATGAGCACGCCTGCCCCTCTCCCCCCTTCCCTCTACTCTTCCTCTGTCAGGACGGGGACATCTCACTGTAAGGATCTAAGCCTCCAATTAATTTTGTGGACTCGGGAGTGCTGCATCAGGTTTGGGGAAACATTTAGAATAAGGTCTTTGAAACTTCTAAAGTCACCAAAACCACGAAAAAAACCCCAAACCCAAAACCCACCCCAAACTCATCAGGCACTGAAGCACTGAAGTTGAAGGTAAAACAATCCTGCCTCATGGTCTCCCATGTGACAGATATTCTTCCTGTTTTGGTCTCCACACCCTGCATGCAGAGCCACCTTGCCCAGCTAAGTCTCTTCTCCCTTCCAGCTCTCAAAGCCTTTGCAATACTAATGAATTCAGGGGCAGGATGTGCCTTACCACATACCTTGTCACAGGACTTCATCCGTCCTTCACTGTAAAAGCTTCCCTACACAACTTCAGCTCTTCCATCAAAGGAATGCGCGCATTTATAAAGGCTGTGATGGCTGGGCACAGCCTGCTTATCAAGCCCAGCTTTCACTGACAGGGTTTAAGAGTGTCAAATGATTAAGTCCAGTTTTCACTGCTTTCAGCATCCACGGGGATCCACCCATCCATCCTCCCACAGGCCTCTTTAAAGCCCAAAAGTTTGAAATGGGTTTGTAAGAATGGCAAAGAGGGATAGTTATCTGTCTCTGAATTTCCATGAACTGCTTAGAATTGCGATGACTTGGGAGCATGGCCATGCATAAGCCAGGCACAGCTAATTTACTCCTAAGGCTGCTGCTGCTTCCCACCTTGGTATCAACCTCCTTCACTTTCCTGAAGGCTGCCTGTGGAAGTGCCACAGTAAACCGACTGAGGAACTAATTTAGGTTAAAAAAACCTGTGTTTATTGTACTAGCACAACCAAGGAGATGACCCAAGGGTGACAAAAAGCAGAGGCTGCCTAAAACAAGCAGTGGTGCCGACAAGCACTCTTCAAGCTCCGTAATAATTACGCCTGACCCAAAACTTGGCCGTTTCACCTGGCAAAGACAAAAGCCTTATTGTGGGCTAAACGCATCTATAAAGTCATCTGGAACCGGCAAACTCAGCACTGTTAGGAAGATTTCCAGAAAGAGACAAGGATTTGGCAAAGCAAAAAGGTGAGAATGTGTGCATAACAAAGCATAAAGCCAACCCAGCCCCTCCCCATCCCACCCAATCTCAGAAACTCCATTTCACCCCACCTACCATCAACATTGTAGACTTTCAGGCCAGCCATGTGCTTGGCTGCACGGGATTTGGAGGCTGTTAACAAGGCTGGGTTGTAGACCGTGAAGTCTTTGTAGTAATTTTCCAGAACCACCAGTGCAGCTCGCTGAATGCTATGGAAAGGAAAAAAAAAAACCCGTAAGACAACCCCCCCCAAAATGCAACAAGTTATTTTGTTTCCTTAAAATAAAAAATAGTAATAATAATAAAATGCTATGTTATTTGGAACAGGGTTGTCACGCCCACAGAATTGTGCAATATGCAGAATATTAATTGCTCTCTCTAGGACCTGAAATTTCACTCGAGATGCAAGATCCTCCACAGAAGGATGACAGGAAATCCCTGCAGAAGGGCAGGACGTAAAGTGAAGCACTGGACCACCTGCAGTACAGGAAAAACACGGAACAAGAGCTCAGCCTGTCTCAGCAGCGGGGGCCAGCTGCGATGCAGAGACCTTGCCCAGGCTGAAGATCCGAGCACCGGGCTGGTTTTGCAGTAGCTGGCCGGCCTCAATGGAGGGACCAGCTCCGGACGGATACTTTTCCCTTTGAGTCATTTTCAGCCGCACCTCGCAGCTCCTCAGATCTCTTCCATCGGGAGCACTGACAAGAGCCCAAAATCTCTTCAGCTTTCACAGCAAGATAAAATCGCTGCCTGAGGAGTAGGGCTGCCGGAGAGGGGATTACCTCAGTATCGTTTGTTAAATCCCAGGCAAGGGACAGAGTAAGGCGCAGTGACACACCACCCACCACCACCACCCACCCCCCCCCGCCAAAGGGATGCCACTACATAAAATGAAGATGCACAGGAGCAAAACAGCACAGGCGCCAGCAAGCAGGAAAGGCTCAACCCAGAGGTATCTCCCTTTGCAATCATTTCAACAACAGAGAGAGAGACAGAGATGTCTGTAGGCACTGCTGCTAACAAATAGGACGGTATTTCAAAAGAAAACAGAGCTATGGTGCTTAAAAAAAAAAAAAAAACATGCCAGCAAAACACGCAGGATCTAGGGCATGGCTCTCTCCCCATTGCTCTGGCTGCATGCCCCAGCGTGGCGTCCGGCTGGCAACAGTATTCCCAGCGAATCCCCAAGATCACCGATTCAGCCAGCTGGAGTTTGCCAAGAACCCACGCTTAGATTTCATTTTGAACCCACAAAAATTATAAGGGAACTGCCAACATATTTGTTGGCAGTTAATTGTAAAGTTCGCACTTACCAACTAAGCCTCTCCTAAGGAAAGCGACCAAGTATTCTCACACATGTTACAACATAGGAAGAAGTCATTACAAGGATGGTAACGTGGGAAAACAAGACATGAACAAATTAAGACCTAAATTCAATTCTCAGCACTACCACCAATTCAACACACGTGCCCAGAGGAGTAATTTAAGTTTTCCTGTGTCTTGTGCTAATATTAAACTTTTGCATCACGCCCCAGTAACTTACACACTCTCTGCAGTCCTCACTCTCCAGCTGCCCCCCCTCCCACTGATCAGTGAATTAAGCATAGATGCAAGCCCATTCACGAGATTATAAGAAGAACAAACCAGGACTTGTTCACTGTGTACCTTCATCAGTCAGTACCATGGTGCAGCACCATATATTTCATTACCTGTGTTGTGTACCTTTAAGATGATGAATTTTGCTTTTGAAGCAAATTCCATCTTTGGGGCTGTTTGGTGCGGTCTTTCGCATCCAGCTAGAGCATCTTAAGGAAGTTTTACTTTCCAGGTGCTGGTTCTTCGTATTTCCTCCTACCAGGTTTGTTAAAAGCAACTCACATTTAAGCACGCAGCTACCAATACAGAATAAAAAGCCACTGTTTAATCAAGGAAATAATCTTCCTTTAATGAAGTAGTACAGACTGACCTACTGCCACACACATGTAGCCGCTGACACAGAACAAGTGAAAGCCGGTTTACTTCTCCCTGCCAAACTTTTGATTTCTGCAGCTTAAAAAGAAGATTTCGTAAAAGAAGTCATGCGGCAGCAGCACGTATTCCCCCTTCTGACTGCATTCAAACATGACCGAATTTTTCCATGTCTGCTTCCTGGGAAGGTAAAACTCCATAGAGTTTCATCTCAAAATGCAACATTTTGAAAACTAGGATCAGCTAAAAACAAGAAGATAAAGATGAAGAGAGTTCTACTCTGCCAATACACTGCACTCATTTCAGGCAGTGTAGGGACTTCCACCCCAGCAACGGGAAGCGCCTGGGAGGTGCTCCCTTGACCAACTAGCTCTGTTAGGACAAAGCACAATGCATCACAGGAGGGAATAATTTATTTTAATACGTACATATTTTCCCTGGACCCCACAGAGAAAGTTATCATCAGGATGCCAGCTTTTCCCACCCACTAGCCCTTCCATGCCCTCACTAAATAACCTACTCCACCAATTCACTGGCACACACACCCAAAATCCAAACACAAAGCTTTTAGGCTGCAATAAGCGACCATCATTGCCTTGAAAATTAAAGCCCAGCTATTTTTTTTTCCCCCGATGCAAATGCAGTACAGGCTCAGTCCCGCGTATGAGGTACCCCAATCACACAGAGGGTCTGCTCTCCAGGGAGAGAATCGCAGTTAAACAACAGCTTCCTAAATTTCTACCAGCCCATTTCTGTCTCCCATGTAGTCTGTTCTAAGCATGGCAGGTTAGGAAGACAGCTGGACTGCAACTCTTCAAATTCTCTTTTAAACAAACAAAAAAAAAGAATTAAAGAGAAGATGCTGTGGACAAGAAAATTAGAAGGGCCACAGTAATTGGCAAGAGCGAGGAGAAGGTTGAATCAGAGCCTTCTGGGCTGCGTTGCTCAACCTCTTCACCCACAACAAGGGGAAGCCTCACCCTGCACAGCACAGGACAGCCAGCCCTGCCCCACATGGGAGCTGCAAAGTTTTTTTTCCCCCCCCCCCAAACAGGCCCGGCTGTCACAAGCCCAGCAGAAAGGGATTGCGCATGGGCTTGTGCAACACGGTGTGTGAGGAGGAGGGTAGCTGCAAGCAGATGAGCATCCAGAGCAGCCCTGAGGAGCAAGTAGGAGCAAAGCAAAATGCTGAGGAAGCATGCTGCCTCCCACCAGAAATTCAGTTTTTTGGGACTTTCCACAGCAGGGCAGACCCCCTGCTGCCCTGTGAGCAAGGTGAAGTGGCTGCAGCAAGCCTCTTCTCCACCCACACGCCAGCTCCCATGGGAATGGGAGCTGGCTGCCTTCCCCGAGCCCGCCTTCGGAGGCGGTTTCCTTGCAGAAGCATCTCAGGAGTTCAGCACCACGTCGGTCACTGCATTCATTCACCCCGCACTTCAGCAAACTGAGGCTTTCCTTGCAGTTACGATTTTAAAAGAATGAGGAGGGGCAGGAAGAAAATGTACAGAAAGTTTCAGTACTTAATTGCCTGTTTGGAGAGGGAGGGATCCTCCTCAGCTCCTGCAAAGCCGATCTGGCAGCCCAATTTATTTCAAGCATTGTACCAAACTACCAGAACCCAGAAAAGTGTACCAGAACACAAAAAGCATTTTCATGCGACAGTTCAGACTCAGAAAACCCATGACACGAGGGGAAAAAAAACAAAACCCCTTGCACAGGCCAGTGACCTACTGGAAACCTGGTTTTCCTTGTAGCCAGTGTCGGTAAGGTTCTACATTTTGTTGCTTTGCATTTTGTGTGGTTGGAGGGTTGCTTACTTTGTGGGTTTGTTTGTTTTTTTTAAATTATTATTACTACTGCCCTGAAGAAGTCCATGTCACAGCACGCTGCCAACAAGGAAAGCAAACAAGCAGATCCAACCGAAGCACAGGGTACCTCGGTGGCATTTGGCAGCAGAGAAACGCAGTCCTTTACAAACAGTAATGAATTAACTTTTACAGGGCATGGAAGGCAGGCGAGGAGGGGACGATGTGACACAAAGGCAGCAACTATTGCCTTTTTTTTTTTTTCTCTCAAAAGGTAAGTCAGGAACACAACAAAGGCAGCAACTATTGCCTTTTTTTTTTTTTTTTTCTCTCAAAAGGTAAGTCGGGAACACGTTTGCCTGAATACTTGCTGCTACATGGGATTTTGCTATTTGAGGTCTTGCCATACTCTGTAGCTCAGAGGCCGCTTTGGCTTTGTATTTGCCTTCCATGACATAGCTACGCCAATACTGAAAGTGGCTTTTTTCGAGGATTTCCAGGAAAACAAGCCGGTGCTATACTGAAGCAAGGCACAAGGAAAAGCCGCCTGCCTATTTATATAATCAAAATACTGGCTTTGAGCCCTGCCAGCTTCTGGAAAAATGGTTTTGAGTCTTCTGAAGTGGTGGGAAAGGGTTAGCAAAAAAGAAAGTAAAGAGGGGGGGGAAAAAAAAAAATACTGAAGCCACACCCCTATGTTCAGAGTTGCCACTGGACACAGTAGGGCCAAACCCAGCGGCCACAGCAGCTATCATTCACGTGGCTTCAGCAGTTCCCTGCTTCTGCTAAGCTAGAAAGGGAGCCCGTCGTGGTACTGTACCAACCACCAGCCAGGCACTGCCAATCGTTGAAGGCAGAGGAGCGCCTCACACTTTTGCAACCGGTGGAGATATAAATCCACATCCAGAAGGAGCTGCTTGCGACCGGAGCGCCCACTTCCTTACCTTGCTACGGATGCAAGTCCTGTAGCATCGGGGTTTAGGGTGAGCCGCACACCTAAAATCCACAGGGATACTCAGAGAGGCCTGATCACTACTGTGCTAACTGAGGGCAGAGGAAGCCTAGGGTTATTTAATCAAATGGTTCCCAGAACAGACTCCTCTCCTCCAAACAACATTTTTTAATGTTCCCAAAACAGACACAGCATCAAACCAAGCCAAGGTCTCTGGGCACACAACATACGTGCCACAGCCAGTTGGGAAGCTTTGGCACCTCAAAGAGAAGCTGAGCCAGGATTGCACAAAGCAACCTTCCACACAGAGCTGGCTTAGCCTTACCGGCCGCCTCCACTCTACAACCGCATCAAGCTCATCTACTGCAAGAGACGCTGAAGTCTCCTGGAGTGCTGAGCTCCTCATCCACAACACTTCTTACTCTCTAGCAGTGCTGTCAGCTCACACCCAACAGGCTTGGAGAACTTCGGCGTCTTCCCAGAAGCACCCTACAATTACTTCTCCCTCCCAGAAAAACCCTTTCCTTTCACATACTCTTTTGCTAGGCGCAGAGCTGGGGCTCAAGTTCCTGGTCCTTCACCACGCTTGACTGCTCTTCCAAAGCAAAGTCACCAGGACCAAAGCCTTGGAAATAAGACTGGAAATAGACAATTGAAATTAAAATGCTTCCCACACCAACATCCCTGCAGAAAACAGTTACAGAAGGTATTTCCACCACTCTCTACACAGACTTGCTACTCTGCTCTGCCTACCACAGCTAGGGGTGAAGCCAGGGTGGGCTGCCCAGATAGATGCTCCCCAGGCAGCACTGCCACGGCAGGGACCACCTCCTGTGAGCAGGCAGAGCACAAGGGATTTGGTTATTGCTGCCCTTCCCAATCAGCACCTTGAAGCAGGGTTCCCAAGAGGGCCGAGGTTGTGCAGAAGCTCTTTGCAGCGCTGGCGCCTTAGCTACAGTTTTGTCCTCTCCAGTAAACAGAGCCGGAGTCGGATCTCGGCAGAGATGCCAAGACAAGGAAACTCCTCCTGCAGCTGTGGCCAAACAAGCAGAGCAGAAAAAATGCCTTTTGATCATCGTAACTACAACAGCATTTCAGTCTGGTAGAGTCAAGAGAACAAGACCACAGCCCCTAGGAACAGGAAAACCACATTTTCTTGTCAGACAACCACAACTGAAGTCTCCACACGGCTAAGGCAGGGAAAGCTCAATCCTTGCCCTCCCTGGCACCGGTTGGCCGAGATGCAGCGAGTTTGTTTTAGATACCCAACTTCTGGCATTTGGTCAGGCAGGGAAGATTATTGCAAAGTCAAGCCTTTACGGTGAAGGGACGGAAACCTCAGAGTAGCAAGAGGTTGTCACTGTGATGGCAGCACGGCTGCTGCCCCCAAGGAAGCGAACATCCATCCATTAGTGGTGCAATTTATATGGAGCCCAAAGAGACACACGGGGGTTTTTGGTCCCACAGTTTTGTATCAACCAGTCCCCACCTGTTCTCTCCCTTCCCAGCCTTTTAAAAAAAAAAAAAAAATAAAAAAGAACAGGAATTTTAAGTGTATGTCCGTACCCCACAACACTGGACTTCTGAACGACTGTGACACGAGCAGGTGAGCACCAGCCCAGTTTCTAGCCACGGATCTCCCCTTTTCTGCCCTGCACGGTCCAAGACAGAGTGCTCTCCAGCACACACGCTCTATGCCAAGTCTCATTTGCCATGAGACAAAACCAAGAATCAACACACCAGCTGAGCAACACAGTAGCTTGCTGCTGATGTACAGATTTGCTGAATGAGAAGGGGAGAGTAGGATTCATTTTCAGGTTGGGTTTTTTTTTGGTTTGTTGGTTTTCCTCAATAGCAGCCTAGCCAAAACCCTCCAGTACGGACAAAAAAGGAGAGGACCCCTGCAAATCTACTACTAATGCCACTGTTATGTTCTAACCTTTTTATCTGGAAGAGCAGCTGGAGTATGGAAACAGGAGCTTTTAAAATAGAGGATTTTACAGGAGGGTATGACCAAACTTCAGGAAAAAAAAAAGCCGCTCTTTTATATCATACAACCCAAACGAGCTACTTATTTAAGCCTCCCTGAAGAATCCCATAAAAGTATTCCCAGGCCAGTACTAAGAAGATGCTGCTACAGAAGTACAGAGTGCTAAGTTTTAGCAAGCGGCTATAAAACCCCAGTAAACCCACAGGCACGCTCTCATTGCAATTCTCCTTCTGAGAAACTTTCCAGCCTGATAACTTCTTGAAGTTAACTGGTCTTCAGGGTACTGACACAGGGGCTGAATGTTCTTCCCAGTCACCTTTATTGGTAGAACTCCACATTTCGGTGAATGCTTTCCCAACAGCCACACTGCCCTCACTTCCACCTCCACCAGCTGAAGCTGGCAGCCAGTATAATTAGCTAGGACAAAAACCCCAGACACTAGTGGTAACATACAGTAAGGAGGAGGAGGAGTAGAGAGCAATCCTCTCACTCGAAGAGTGGTCCGAAAGGTCTGATAATACGATTTATCAGAAGAAGATTGTCACTGTGCTGAGGTCAGATACTGTGACAGCACCGCACTCCTCTTCCTCAGTAACACAGTGAACATCTCATTTCCCAGTACACAGTGCCAAGGGAGGCAAAGACCATAGGGACATTTGTTACCCGACATCATATTCAACAGATAGAAAATGAAATAAGAAATAGGCTGCAAAACCTAATGTGAGCTTTAGAAGGAATGGAGGTCCTGGAGCACCAGAAGAGCTTCCTGTTGGAGGCAGGGGGCTCTTTTCACAAAGAAAGGAAAGACTTAAGCCCTTGCTGTGCCTGAGCTGCTTCTCAGGCTTGCTGTATGCAATTCTAGGATGCCTTATTGCAAGGGGTCAGCCCAGGTAACCAGAAAGGCTGTCTTTCCAGCCCCCTTGCAGAATAGCAAAGGGGCGTTTGTTAGCATGCGGGAAAGGTACGTTGCAGCCATCACCTCAGCCCATCCATTGGGACGGGTACGTGAGCACTTCAGAGGCTGTGTCTGAAAGAGCAGCTTGTGAAAGCCTGAGCATGCAACGCGACGAAGCTCTCCCCCAGAAGGCTGAGGAAGCCAGCTGCCAGGAGAGCAGGCTCCAAAGCAAACCACTCGCGTCCTCCTACGCCAAGGCCAGCTCTCCAAGATGAACGGTGTGTGTGGGGGGTGTGTGTTTTCAAGCACTTACTCACCCTGCAGATACCTAGCAGAAGCACTAAATCCAAAGGGTATAGCTCATGGATTAGCCAGTGGACAACAGCAGCTTTCAGGCACTAACAGCTTGGGCTGGATGTCAACCAGTTCCTCAGACACCAATAACCACAGGCAGATGCCCCGACAGCTCTCAGGCTAGAGACATCCACTCCCCTTTGATCATACAGAACACATTCAAACAGGCGAAGGCGCTACCTTCTCATCAAGCAGAGCCCTTGCTACTAGCATCTCATTGCCCCAGGGTCTGCTGCAACGCTGAGAAGAAAAGATGAGAGCAAAGGAACTGCCCATGCCCGGCCATGTATCCGCCATGCCCCAGACACCCAGGGTGAACCGAATGGACGCCTGGCCAGACATCCACACCACAAGTTCAACACAGCACCCTCAGGAGGCAGTGGTAGTTGAATCTGACCTGGAGAGCAGCAGCTACCGGATCCACGCGCTAGAGCTCAGAAATGGGTCTTCCAAGCACACTGCCAGCACACCAAGCAGTCTGCCTCCATGCTATGGTTTTGCAAAGCGGTGGGGTATCCTCAAAGGAGGACAGTGAGGATACTAACTTGCTTATTCAGGATTAAAAAAAAAAAAACCACAAAAAAACAAAACCCAAAAAACCAGACAAACAACCCCCTACCGTCTGCTCACACTGAAGCAAAACCAAAGCTGTGAAAGGCTTCCTTTATCTATTAAGCAAATTGGCAGGTTGGGAAAGGAGGGCAGAGGGAGAAGAGCACAAAGGGGGCAACTTAAGTGAAAAGGTGATGGGGCGAACATGCTGCCGAGCTGCCCCCATGAACCTGCGCAGCATGGCAGATACAGGCACACCAGACAAGACGCATGTGCTGACAGAGAAGAGGCAACCGGCTTCCCCGGGCACCTGGGGTTGCACCCAGCGGCCAGCAGTCCAAGTGGGCTCCGCTTATCTGCACCCAACTTGATGCAGACCCATGACTGATTTCAGAGAGTCAGGGACACCGCTGAAGTTGATCTCACGGTTAACACCTCCACAGCTGAGCAGACTATCGAGGCCAATGAGCCCCATGGAAGGAGACTCCCACGACTCAAGACAATAATGTAGAGAGTCCCGCCTCACAGCTGGCCATCTGACTCTACACCAAGCCCACAACAATAAGCTGCCACGGGGTACACCGTGTCTAGCTCTGCACCTTAAGGGATGTGGCCAGGGATGCGAGACCTGTCCCTTATGTTTGGGCCACAGCTGGTCCTTGTACGCCTGCTGGGGAGGAGAAGCAAGGACTCGCTGCTCTCCCTTCCCCCAGCTCAGCAGAGGAGTGCACCTTTGCAGACAGAGCCATGCACCACCAAGGACCACTCCTGGTCTGCAGCAATGCATGTGCACAGCCGGTCTCCCTAGGCAGGCAGCAGCGGGACCGCTTTCAATGAAGCCATCACTGCCAGGAGAGAGAGGATGGTGCCGTTCCCTCTGCCCCATCACACCTCTCTTCTGCCACCCTTAAGCATCAAAAGGGCAGTTAAAAAGACTGCAGATTTGGGCTAAATAATCCAGGGAGAAAGATATACACACAAACTATAAAGCTACATAGATAACAGAGATATAAATTACCAGTTCCAGCATTCAGATCCCTGTGCAACCAGACAAGATTTCTTTGGGAGGGGTGAGGAAGGATCAGACAGTTGAGAGGATATTTTTTTTGCAGCAGCATTAGTTTAAGAAGTGATGTGAAACCACGATCAAACATTTATGCAATTGAGGGGTATACTGAGTATTTATGAGGGAGGCTTAACCCTTTCCAAAAGCTTCTATGCACTTGAGGCTGTATTTAGGATTTAAGGATTTTCAACCAAGTCAGGGGGCACAGGCTGACACCAAGGTGTGCTTTACCTTCTCAGCACAGAACTTGGGACCAAGACCAAGAGCTTACACTGCATGCAAGAGTGAAACAGGCACTTAGTGTGGACACGTAAGGGATGAAAAATACCAGAACCCCCTGAGCTCCTCTTCCCAACATAGCTGTATGCTATGCCTCTGATTAGTCTGAGCCTCAAAAGAAAAAAAAAAAAAAAAAAAAAAAAAAAGCAAAAATTGGCAGGTATGGCAGGAAGTTTGTAAGAGTCTACATTTTTAAAAGATAATTTAAAGCCTGACCATGCATCAAATAAGGCCGGAGTCTTTAGACAAGGAATTCTTCAAGTTACATTAATAGTTATGAAGTAACTAAGGGTGGGGTGGGGGTTTTAAGTGAAGGCTAAGAAATGCAACTTCAGTTCCAAGGGAAGAACAGAAGGAAAGTGTTCAAAGCTTCTACCGGCAGCAAAAGTTCAGTTGCTGTAATAGGACTTCACATTTAGATGCTGCTGCCATGGAACAGCAGTATTCAGCTCTTGTTCAATATCTGGCAGCCGGGTAAGGTGCTCTCTCAGGAAAGAGGACCACCTCTTACTTGACCCCCAGCGGAAGACAGGATTAACACGGCCAGACATTGAACGAAGTCTGTCATTTGAGTCAACACAACAGCTTCAACTTCTTCCAGGATTTCTTTTGCAACACTTCAGAGCGCTATTTCCCTGCAAGCCTACACGGGCAGGCCTGAAAAGGCAGCACCGACGCTACCCGCTCGCAGACCCTTGCGCACAGGGGAATACCAGCTCTCAGACTACAGCCCGGCCCTCCCGGCACAGCACTCCTCCACCACACGACACACCCCAGCAGGCTTTGCACAAGCAAGAGCTGCCTCATTTTAAAGCCAGCACCCAGCAACCCTACAAACAACACTGGGGCCGCAGGGACCAGGACCACAGTTCTGAGCTGAGCATCAAAAATCCAGCCCCAACAAGGATGCAGGTGACACTCCACCAGCACTCTGGGAGCACAAGCCAGAGTCGTCAGCCCCCAAATCACAGCTAAGGTCCTTACTGCTGTGCCGGGAGCCTGTTCTGCTGTCAGCTGGGGAATAGCTCCCCCCAAACTGCCAGCTGAGATCCCCACTTGACCTAAACTGCACAAGGGCAATTTAAGCACAGAGGTTCATTTAAGGGGAGTGAGTGCTGGAAGGGGAATCAAGTTATAAATTAAAATATTGCCCTCAGATTTGTGGAAAAAAAAAAAAAACAAAACCAACCCCAAACCACCCAGAGCAACCAAAACAAACTTTTACTACCACCCAGCTCCCTATTAACTTCTTCCTTATTCCTTCAGGGCAGGGTCACGAATTAGCTTCCAGTTTTCTTGGACATGTTACTTGGCTGTGCTGTACGAGAACTGTAAATTTACAATTTCTTGCACTTTTAACAAAAAGCGAGCCTCCTCCTTTCCCCTGGTGGGCACACAGCTCGGTCCTTTTGCAGAATATTTGTATTTCATCATTCACCACAAGAAACAGATGTCAAAGGTTGAGGGAGGGGATTTTTTTTCTTGCAGCATTTGAAGATAAAAGTATCCTCACAGCCACAAAATTTGTCCAGCAGCTTAGGGAGACCATCTGTCTCCGTGGGTGGTACACACAGGCGATTTGGAGGGCACCGACAGCAGGGGAAAAGAAATTACACGACAAACCCCTTAAGTACAGGGTAGGCCGGAGTGTATGCTGTTCCTGTACTTCTGGGCAGCGTTGATTTTGAAAGACTAACCATCAAGAAAGGAAATCCCTGCAGACGAAACCAATGGCATTTCCTCCACACCATGTCTTTCAGAAGGACGAAGCCTAGCAGCATCCCGTCACACTAGCCAGGGGGATTAATGATTGTCAGCGGGCCCTTCACTTACAAGTAGGCTGGTAAACTTTTCAAGTATTAAAGTATTCAAAAAATGTGAGACCACTCCAGGGTATAATAATCACCCTGCAGCACTCACCATCGCTGCCTGGTGCATTTGCAGGAGCATGGTACGACTGGTACCTGGGCCGTGGTCTTGTATGCTCAACTCCACACTCCTTCTGGTGAAAAGGAAAGGAGAGGTGGTGCATGCACAGGGGGCGGTGGGGGTGATCAAGAAAAGCATATGCAGAAAGGCAAGAAGCTAGGAAAACACGCTCCTTTTGGAAAAGCAGAGCCCTCCCAGGCTCTGGAAGCAGGCTTGTACCACATCAGAAACTCCCAGATGAGTTGTGCATGCAGTCAGATACTGATGGTCCATCCTAGACTTTCCCCTCCCCTCTAATGAGAGGCAACTGGCACTCCTGGAGCCTACTGTCACAAACATCCTCTTAATGAGGTGTTGCTCTGGCCCGAGAAAGATGTCCTATCTGGTCTTTGCTGGCAACAGATCCCATGCACCATCAGCCTGATCCTCGTAAAACAGAACAAGGCATCATTCCCATAACTCATCCAGAGCATCAAAGGAGACTGCTCCCTGCTCAGCAGGCAACAGCACACATTTTTTCAGGGGCTCCTGGAAAACTCCCTTCTGCAATTCCACGGGTACTCTCACAGCAAGAGTAATCAGGCGAACCGCGCTCTGCGGCGCCATCCTTCCAGAGGCGAGGCCCCAGACACCCGCA
>NW_009259718.1:596959-616497 GCF_000687185.1 Egretta garzetta | reverse complement strand
CGGGGGCACCATCCTTCCAGAGGCAAGGCCCCAGACACGGCAGGAGGGAGAAAGGTATGGCCCGTGACTAAGAATGACTAAGAATGCGGCTGGAAGTCTTTTCCCATTAAGTCATTATTAGTTCAGCCCCAAATCAGAGCTTCCTTCCCTACTCGGCGGCAGGGGGTGTTTGAAGGGTGTTAAAGCTCAACTGCCCACGCCACACAACTGTGGACAGAGAGTTCTGCAAGCTCAGGAATGGGAGCATGGAGAAGCTACCCAGCTGTGGAGATGATGAGTTGCAAAAAGGTGGTTGTAAACACCCAGTTATGCAAACTACTGCTGGAAAGACATTGCCTTGGAGGTCACAAGTCTGACACCTCTCAGTGCTAAAGCTGCTGCTCTGGAGCAGACAGCTCAGCTTCTTCAGAAGCCTCACACCTGCAGATGCAATTAACACCCATTTAGCTGGCTATCGCAGACCTTCTTGGGAGGAGAGACTGATGCTCATCAGGTTTGGTGATGCGTGGGGGGGTAGGGAGGAACAGTCACAGAAATGCTCATCAGGGTGCCTTGTACAGATTTCAAGGACAGAAAAAAATGCATTCAGGAACGAAGCTAATTTCACACTGGCTCTGGTGACAGAGCTGCTCTGCAAAGTCGCTAGTCTGTGGAACATGCTGTTCTAGGAAGCTCCTGTAATCAAGGCATCAGGACAGTTAATAAGATGTTTTGCTACAGAACAAGATAAAAACTCATCAGCTCAATCTCTTTCATCACAGTGTTTATCTTTATGGAAGATGGTGAGGGCTGAAGAAACCCCAGAGAGAAAGGAGGGTCAGTGCAATTCCTCTAATCCCTGGGAACACCGACCGAGCAAACCGCACGCAGGCAAGAAGGAAGAGCGCACAAGCCCGGAGTGCCTCCAGCAGGATTTAGCTGGGCAGGTACAGCATTGCACCAATGGTGCACATTGGTGTAATGCTGTACCTGCCCAGGTAAATCTTGCTCTGCAGTCCCGACTTGTTCTGACCACCCGACTGGAAAGAGAAATAGCCCATGAGAGTACGGGATCAGCCATGCCAGGAATGACCAACGTAATTAGGACACATGCTATGAAGTTCCTTCACCAGAAAACAGCAAGGTTGCAGCAGCTCTTGCCTCAAGCAAGAGATCCAGCTTCCTAAACCCATGGTTAAGCTGATCTATTTCACCATGCTAGAAACAGAAACAAAGGTGTGTATAAGCCATTCCTTTTGGGGGGTAAGGAGATTTTAGGACAGCATAACCCAGAAAGAAGTGTTGAGACAACTCCAGGCAAGAGCACTCTGTACTGTTCAAATGCTGATGAGGTGTTCTTCATTAGAAAGATTTCACCCTTGATAAGGGGAGGCATATTTGAGCAACACCTCGTTGTTGAAAGATCAGATGTGCAAGGCCTACAAAAGCAGGCTGGAGTACAAGGCAGCTTATTCCTGCTCCTTAGCCCCCTACGCACTCCCTCACAAGGGAACATCGCCCCAGTGGCACCAAGGGACACAGACAAGAGAGCGCTCATCAGATTAGGTCGGTCAGTAAATACTGACAGCCTAGAGATCAGTTTTAGAAGCAACAGGTTCAGTAGATACCAGACTGCCAACCCGACGCAGCTGGGTCAAAAGCAGCATCAGCTTCCACCCCGCAATTCTGTTTCAGCTCTGGTTTGTATTAAAGGTAAGTGGTCACTCACCACCACAGCTGCTCTGCTGTCTCCAGTTCAGCTAGGAGACAGGCTGAGAGTTTTCCCCTTCCCCAAACCATGTATGCATCTACATTGTTTTGTGAGCATGTGCAAGCCACGAGATTTCTCCCTAAGATATCGATAGTTCCTGCAGGGAAGGTACAGGCTCTTCAGAGGCGGGTACCTGTTTTGAGGAAGCAGCTGCTCCCCTCCTGGATTTTTAAAACACAGTTCAGCAAACATCCATCCAAATGCAGATGGGTAACGTGGGTACAGGCAATGCTCTAGCAGGCTTTTTCTATGAAGACCTGCTGCTTCTGAGTACTAATCTTCTCTTGATTAGATGGACAGAGAACATCAACCAGCTCAGGGCCATCTGCAAAAGCTGTACCCCGATTCCAAAGGTGTAGAGAGGTCTCCCCGCCAGCTCCCCAGCCAGATGGTTCATAAAGGCAAGCCCGTGCCAGGAAGGACAGAAAAGCAGACTGAAGCTCTCAGTACTTCATACAGCCCGACACACAACAAACTGTCATAGCCCTGCTCCTCATACCCCTGCTGCAAGGATGAGCAAAAGGGGAGGAGAACGACCCACTCTCAGATGTTTCTAACCTCAGAAAACCAAGACCATACTGGAGCCCAACATTCAGTCTTATGTGTAAGATCAGTAATTACCACATGTTTGAAGCCATTCATTTTCTTGAGCTGTCTAGACTAGCAAAGCTCTAGGGTGGGGAAAAAGTATTAACTGGAGAGGAAGGGAATATGTTTATGTTTAACACCCTAACTACAGAAAAGGAGGGTTTTCTCCAGCAATATCCTTCCTACGTATTTTCTGAGCCATCCAGAAGGAACGGAACTGTGGAGAGCATGTGCCATCAGTGTCCCTGTCTATAGGGACAAACCAAAGCCTCAGCTGCAAATCCAAGCCCCAGCACATAACTTTTCTGTTGAAAGGCTGATAGTTTTATCTGCTGTCGCTCTCCCCCACCTTTGTTTCCCTTTGTTGTTGCTTTTCAAAAGTCTCGCCAGCGTCCCCACCCAACCTCTCTCACATTTTCCCAGGCATGACCTTTCTTGCTTGCATCTACTCTATTCCCTGCTCTTTACCCACACGTACTGCATTAAAGCATTCCCCCTGCATGGCAACCCTTACTACCCCCAAGCAGCAGAGCAGCCAGTGAGCTGAGACTTGGCACCACATTCACTGGGACTCCAATTTAATTTTTACCTCCCCCCTCAAGCTCCTGAATCGATGCCAAAGGGAATGCTCGTTTTGGCAGTCAAGTCTCCCAGAAGAAAAGTTACAGCCAAAGTGCTGGGGGTGGGACCAAGCCAGCCTATTAATAGGTTGATTATAATATGAATTTGGGGAACTACTTCCAAATATGCTTACCCTCCTGGACCAAGGGCCCTCAGGGGTGGAGTGGAATACCTAACTCAGCACTTCCAGCTTCTTTGCTACGCTTGGAGTCAGGGAGGGTGGAAAATCCTGTCTGTACCCTGCCTGGCAAACCCATGGTTTTCTAGAAGGGTGGCTGAGCTACTGTTTTCTTCCATTCTCCCCCAGAAAGCCTGTTTTCCTCATACGTACATAGCAGCTCCCTCTGCCACATCAGAAAAGATCTAGAATTTGAAAGCTTCCAGCTTGGATTAGAAAGGTTGATATCCACAGTTTCCCCACGGAAAATCCAGAGCCACTCCAAGAAGCAACACTGAACAATACAAGAAGTCTCAAGAGCCTTCTCACCACCAGCTTCTCCGGAGCACACTGGACCGTTGAGGAAGACAGACTCCAGGAATAGCCAGGGAGCAAAACTTTTGAGATATGTGGAAACATGAGGATGGACTGAGGCTGCAAGGTTTTGATTCAGGAGGCTGTCAGATTGCTATACGTGTTAAAGCATGCTTCCTCCTTCTAGTTGGCAGCCCACAACCTAAGACCCCTTTAAAAGTGCTGGGGTGAGACACACATGCACGGGGGCAAATGAGACAGCCTAGAGGCAGCAAGAAGCAGTATATGCGTTCTCCATCATCGCTACAACCACCTCTCCAGCACACCCACATGGCTGCTTCTCCAGTCTTCTCAAGTAATCCAAACTTTCCTTGCATGTCTTCACGTTTTCCCCATCAACAGACCTTCACATTCCAGCCCTGTGCCTCAGCCAGAGGCAGACGGCAGCCCCTTGTGACCCTGACCGACATTTCACCGACAAGCACATCAAGACCTTTATGGGAACTTTGCAAAATTATGCTGCAAAGGTGTGCAAAAGTTCCCATGTTTCTCATGTTTTGCATAAACACCTCACGATTCGAAGCCTTTAGAAGCTGAAGGAGATGCCAACTGCAATCACTTCGTAGAGCGTTTATCACACTGGGGCCAAACTCCGTATATCAAGACCAGCAGCTCTTACCATTTACGCCCAAGTAACTCTCCCTGTTGCTTGTAGCAAGAGAGCATGAGAGAGAATGAACTCTTAGTTGGGAGACACTCGGACACTGATCAAACCTACACAGTTCTACCTTTACATTAGCAAAGACAGAAAGACACACAGGCTTTAAAACATGTGTCAGTACACCTTATATTAATCTGTCAAACTAAGGAGCAAAGCAACAACAAACTAAGCAAACAAAGCAGCACTGGTTTACCGTTATTAAACACGCTTGGCAAGACTCTCCTGTAACACAAGCCACTGAAGCATCTACATGCTGCACAGTTTGGATTCAATACGTCAAACAAAATTGCCATCAGATGAGCAACGAATGAGAAGTTACTAATTTTTTTCATACATCTCGGATTTCACCCTAGGTTTTACAACTCTTTGCTGCCCTCGCATCACCCAAGGCATTTCAAAACCTTGCTGCAAAGACAGAACTGGAGAGAACACTGTTTCTAACACATGCTATTAAATTGATTCTCAAGCAACTTCTTTGACTCTGATGGCAAGATTACTTACATGGTTAAAGCCAGGCATGCAGACTTTGGCAGGCATAGGATCTTAATTTCTCTGAACACAAACCCACAATCTACTCACCAAGCAAACAGCAAACTTTCTCAAACCAAACCTGTGCACAGGTATATACATTACATGTACTGAACTTTCTGTGCAGAATTCACTTATGAGAGAACTGCCCTGGCACACCTCAAAGCACAAAGCTATGGCACAGGGGAACTCTTTGGTAGTCATCTCTCCATCTCCCCGGTCTTAAAGGCTACAGTGGATCTGGCACCACAGAGGAATTTTAAAGTTAAAACAGTTGGTTTCACAAGGAAACCAACAGATACTAGTTCATTTTTTTAAACCCTGAAGGTGACCTTTTATTAAGCCAATGGGAGCACTTCCATTACAGAAGAGGGGCTCCCCTTCACATTTTACAGAGAAGGAAAACACAGCAGAGTCCAGACCTCGTTCACCCAAAAGGCCTTGAGTTCTTCCAGAAAGCCAGAAACAACATCCAAGAGTCAACTCCCAGACTGGAGCTTCAACCACTAAATCTGCTTCAAAGCAATTCCATTGCTGAGCTAATGGCTGCAGGAGACTGCTCCTACATCCACTTAAACCAGCAGACACTAATCTCTCCATCTGCAATAGATACGCACGCCACAGGGGTCTGGACAGGATAAGCAGAACAGATGTTTAAGTGCACATACAGTCTGGGGGATCATCTTCAGAGTTCAGCCGCTAGCTTCACAGGGCACAGGAACTAAGAGATTTCTAGAGAGCTTCAGAGGACACGGGAACTAAGGAGATTGAGACATCCGTCCTTCCTTGTACCTTTGCTGAAGGAAGCATTAACCCCAGCAGGAAGGCGGAAGCAGGCACACATATGGCATACCTACGGATACTACACAGCTCCCAAACACTCCCAGATACATCTGACACAGCAAACTGATCCATACCTACGACAAGAGCATCGTGCTACAGAACCAAACCAAGAGCAGCATAGGTCTGCCAAAAAGAAAAAAAAAAAAAAAAAGAAAAAGAAAAAAAGCACCTACATGTGCCCCAGTACTCTTTAAAAATATTATTCCTAAATGCCTGAACTGCTGTGAGATCTTAGCTGCATCAAGGCAGCTGCTTCAGCGTTTCCTTCAAGTCAACCCAAAACTGTGGAAAACTGCCAATCTTAGAAACAAGGAAAGAGTCCCCAGTCACTGGAAGCAGCCTTCGGATCCCAGGGTTTAGCTACCCGACCAAGCCCCTCCAAATACCTCCAGCCTGTCACAGGAACAGAACAGGCTTCGGAGCACAAACACTTGAACGCAAGCATTTCAAAAGGAACACACAGGGTTCAAACGACGGTGCTCAATCCAACCCAAGGGATGTTTATTCGGGTTCCTCGGCACAACTCTTGGCTGCACAGGGCAATGAGGACAAATGGATGTTTTTAGCAGCATGTCAGGTTGCCGAATGCTTTCTCACACCAGGGCTGCTTACTTCTTCCTTCAGCCCCTGCCACGTGGACCAGCCTGCTGTCAGGAGGCTCCAAGGAGCAATGCCCTGCAGGGCCAAAAGGGCTGCTCTCAAAGTACAGCCAAAGAGCACAAGCCAGCCCCAGCTACACAAGGAGGCCTCTCTCCCCTTTCCTCCAGTATCTCCATTATCTTGCCCATATCTGGGCAAGAAGCCCAGAGAAGGATCTTGAAGATCTCATCAGCCCAATGACCAGCCTGAAGTTGTGCCATCGGCTCCTTTCATTTACAGAAACCCACAGGACTCCTCTGAAGCTGGGACAACCTCTCCCATACTTGCAGAGGGGAAGAGAGGTTCAGTTTGCCAACTTTGGAGAGACTCTAGGACTCCTCCGGGTTAAGATTCAGAAACCGGCGATGTCACGTGTACAACAGCGGCCGATGCTTCGCTCTACGGCACAGCCACATTTATCGACGCCGCTGGGACCCGAGGGGCTGGTACCTACCTCAGGTGCCCCAAGCTGTAGTATCGCGACTCTCCGTCCGTTGACCGAACAACCTTGACAGCGAACATGGGCTGCAGCTGCCGCAGCTCCAGCAGGACAATGGCCAGGTAGTGGATGAAGAGCAGAGCGTCCACCAGAGACACCGCGTACTGCACTATTCCTTGGTAGTTGGTGTCCTTCGAGTCCAAGATGCGAACGCCGTAAAAGAGCCAGTAGGAAAACACAAACAGGAATATGAGGACCAACAGAAGGGCCCGAAACACAAACACCCTTGGTATATCTGCCTTAGGCTGGCGGAAAAACAGAGCCCAGGTCCCAATCAATAGAATGAGGAGTTTGAACGCCACAGAGATGAACAGTCCCTCACAGACAGTACCACATGGCTCCAGATCATCCCGCCACAGGATCTGGGGTAACAGAATGAAGGCGATGGGGGTAAGGAAGACCAGGAGTCCGAGAACAGCTGCCACTGTTAAGCCCAGGTAACGTCTGCAGTCCAACCCAACGCTGTCCTCCAGATCCTTACTGATCCGGGCAATGTCCTCCTGGGAAATGCTGTGCTCAGAGGTGCCAGTGATTGCTGTCGTGGTCTCACCCCAGTTGTCATCCTGAGGGAGGAAGAGATAAACAAACAAAAAAAACCCACATTGAAACAATCAGGTTATTCCTTCCAGGTCTTCCATTTTTCTTGCCTGGAAAAAGATTGCTACAACAGACTTAAGTCCCAGGAAAAAAACCCAGAACAAACAAACAAAAAACTCAGCAAAAGCAATATCTTCAATATATTGAATAATCAACCCTGAAAATTAACAAAGGTTTAGAAACAACGACGACTTGTCCAAACCAGCAACTACACACTTTAGGTGTTAAAAACCTGCAACTGTAGAGCAGGTAGCTCAACTTGCTACGCTACTCACTGTACCCCAGAGGTTCCTCTTCCAGCACACTTAACAAGTAACATCACATAACTCCTGGAAACTGCAGTAATCACCAGTTCCCATGTGCAGGGCAAGGACTAGCACTCTTCCAGCCCACAAGTTCTGTGGTGCAAGCGCACCACAGAAGCACCTGGAAGGGAAACTTTCATTTCAGTGTTCCGAGCCAGTTGTTGTTTTTGTTGTTACACAATCAAAAACATGTTCACACATTATTTTTCCACCCGTAACAGAAGCAACCGCACTCCCAGCAAGTTCCTCTGCTTTGTTTTCTTTTATTCTCCTCTACAGTAGCACCGCCCTCAATAGCTGACATATTCCAGTAAAAGTTTAAGTAAACCGACAAATCACAGGTGGTCAAAGATGGCATTTTTGGGCACGGGGCTTTAAATTTAGAGGATCCTAGACTACCAAGTAGCTCTGGTGTTAAGAGTCCAGGACATTGTCAGAAGCCACTCAGCCACAAAGCAGCTTACCTGAAATACAGTCGCCATATAGCCAAGTTTCAGACTACATTACATTTTTCTGAAAGTCTCATTTCTTCCCTAGCTAGTATCAGAGGACTTCTGCAAGCTAGCTCTCCCATCCCACGATGCCTCCAATTGCTCCTTCTTGGTGCTGGCACGGCCAAAGTGTTACACTGACATGTACGGATTTAACTCACGGCTGCTGCTGGGAGTGACTCATGCACATGAAGTCTCCCGACGCTTCTCACAAATACAAACACACACCAAAGAGTGGCAATGCACGCGCTTCGTTGCTTGGCACCCGACACCTCTGTAGCTGCAATGCTCATTCAGAAGCCCATGTTTTGCTCTTCCTCCTACCCTCCCGAGTGTATCTGCCCCCAGCCTGTGTCACTAACAGGATCTACACCTTCTCCCAGACTTCCGCAGCTGATAAAAGCATTTTGCTTTAAAGAAACGGGCATAATTTTAAACAAATATCACTAACAGGATCTACACCTTCTCCCAGACTTCCACAGCTACATATGCTGATAAAAGCATTTTGCTTTAAAGAAATGGGCATAATTTTAAACAAATACTCGCTTCTTTAAAAGCGAAGTGAGAGGAAAGAGTCTTCAAGAATCTTTGGGAAAGGGGTAGACAGAGGCAGCACAACTACTTTGAACAACTCCAGGGATTTAACTTCTAATGCACTCCAAGACACAGATACCTCCCATGCCTAGAGCAGTAGGGTTTTGAGACAGACCAACCACAAACAGCCAGCATCTTGAATTAATATGAGGGTTTTTCGAGTCGCTTCTTGCCAAAACAGAGGCCCCAGAAGAGATACCTGCATTGTAGTACGTCCTGAAAGGCAGCATATTCCTACCACATTTCCCTCTTTGCCACTGTCTCCCATAAAGTAATCTAAGCATTTCAACCGTTTTATGTTTATGCATGAAATAGCTCTACATCGTTTCCTCCATTTGATGGACTGAGCAGCTGTGCAGAAGGGACAGAAACACCACAGCAGCTTAAGGCTACAGCCCAGAAGGTAACAGGCAACCCTAGTCCCAGTCTACCCCTTGTAACAGCTCTCCCCACTTTAAGTGGCACAAGCAAAAAAATCATGCAGTTATACGGAAATACGTATCTAAATCTCCAGTGGTACGAAGTTTTTGGATCCAACCCAGGGCACCCTGCTCCCTAGAAAAAAAGTCTTGCTATTTCACATTAGTTTTCCATTCCTTGCCTCCTTTCTTTACTGGGATCCTGGTCCTAATGCCCTTTACACAATTACCCAGAGCAAATCTTGCTTAAAAACAGAAGTGCACATACAGGTGAAAGGGTTGTTCTGAATAATAATGCACAGTGAGATGACAGAAATGAGATGTTCTATAGAGCTCGGCAGATGCCACTCTGGAGACAGAGGCAAATTAGTGCCCCAGGAGCAGTCACATCAGCACCAGTGCTGACAAAAATAATGCCCTCAGAAAAAAGAAAAAACTGATTGAGACTTTGGCTTTACGCATGAATAAAGGGTGCCCATAAATCGTGATTCTTTACTAACAGCACGCGAGCAACACTTTTTTTTTTCCCCTACTCATGTGCCGGTAAGTCATACTCTCCCTTCCAGAAATGACACTCTGTGTTTGCTTTCAGTCCTCCCTTACCTGTCCCTCCTCTGTCCGAGAGGCATCGTTCCCAAGCAGCGGCTCTGCAGGAGGTGTCTGGATAGTGACGGACTTCTCAGACCGACTGCCATCTTTGCTTCGTGGCGATTTGTGCCTGTCCCGACTCCTTTTCCAAACAGAGCAAGAGAACAACATCATCAGATAGTTTCTGGAGCGGGGCCTGGAATCTGCTACATCTCTACCTGCAGCAGGCACCCTAAGCATTAGGTCATAGTCATGCTTGCCCATCTCCTGATCAATATTGACTCAATCTGTGACAAAACAAGCTTCGGAAGAGGGGGAAATGGACCTTGCCCAGAGCAGCCTATAGCCTGGTGGCTGGGACAGTCTACCCTCTCAGTAATTGAAGAGGAGAACAGGGTTACATCCCCACCACCTCAGCTTCTCTTAAAACAGCTTCTGCCAGTGCCATGCTTTGCATTCTCCAAACAACTGGCAACTCCATTTGGGATTAACTGGTCTACACAGCTCTCCACCAGCAATAGTGTCTCACAGGGACATGTTAACACAAGGAATTAATCAAGACAGCTTTAGTTCCTGCAACATAGAGTCTCATCAGCTAAGACCTTTAACACTGTAGGACAACTGGTGAAGTTTATTCGTTAATCAACCCCAGTTAACCTCTTACAAAAACAGCAAGAACATCAAGGGTACTAGGGTAGTGCTTACTTCCAGAGGACCCTTGCAGACCTCATGGCTTCTTTGTCTGAGAATGTCTGAAGATGAGTTAAGCCCCACCAACCTGTTCACCAATATTTTCCTTCCCCCTCCTACCTGGACAGGAAAGCAGCCTTTGCACCAGAGACCCTCACTGTGCTTAGAGACTGGCTTAAAGCTCAGGAGCATCCAGTGTCCCAGCTGTGCTCTCTCCATTGCACCTCTCTTGCAATTACCAAAGCCCAAAGGTTTCACGGAATGAGACTGTCTCCTCCTGTACATAGTAAGAGGCTCTAGGATTTTGTATGTTATTTTAGAAATTTTGAAGGCATCTTTCCACACTGCATTCTAAGCTCCAAAGAGGAATCCATGTTGGGGGTGGGGGTGTTAAAGAAGGAAGAAAAGGCAAACAAGAGATGTTTTACTCAATAACCGGACGGCAAGCAAAGAGACTTCATTTAATGGAGGGATTCTTTTTCCAACCACACAGGATAATCACTTCTGAAATGCAAACTTATTTTGGACCAGCTCAGCTCTAAGTAGCAAGAACTGTAAGTGGCACACATTTTGCATGTAAACTAATGAAGATGCAGGAAAAAAAAAAAAAAAAAAAAAAAAAAAAAAAAAAAAAAAAAAAAAAAAAAAAGGATAATGTTTCCAAGTAATCAAAAGGTTTAGAGCAAGTTCTTTGAGGCTGCTTAACTACCACAACAAAGAGGGCTTGCTATTCAAGTTCAGAAAGCCTGACTTCTAATCCAATCAATGCTGATAAAGGAAGTGTTGCATACTCGAGTACCACTCAAATTCTATCAAAAAAGCCACAACACAACAGAAACATAGTATCCAGGAGGACAGCGGGGAGAGACAGAACAAAGAAACAACATCAGAAGAGAAAACAATTGGCAGTTATCAGTTTACGAAGTCTGACACATCATCTCCCTGGCTCTACTCGTCCCTCGTACTATAAGAGCAGAGCTAGGTGATCTTTTCCTTCTGCTGGTGCTTTCCCAATCTTTCTGGTCATACATGATCTCGGTGTGCATCCAACAAGTTGAATATCATTATATTAGCAGCATTGTTGCTTCCAGTCTCCTCACTGGGTTCCTCATGAGGACTCTCCACATGTGTCTCCTCCAGAGCTGTGCCCCACCGATTTCATCCTGGCTTACAATTTTTTTTTTCCACGGGGCATGTCCTAGCTTAGAGCAGCAAGTAATTAAAAATAAACATTTCCTTACCCTTGTCTGTGGGCTTTTTTGGAGTGACCTGAGTAGTGGGAGTATCCCGAATATGTTGATTCTGTATCCATTGCAGCAGACATTGGGTCTGCACAGGAGGGGCACAGATTTTACTTAGAAGATGAGTTCCTGGTGCTCCTGAGGTGGAGTCCGTGGTAAAAGTGCTTTTCTGGGTACTCTTTGCTTCCCAGTCATCAGTAAGGTCTGGTCCTCAGAGAACGAGTGAGCTTCATCTACAAGGAATCCAATCAGTGGGGAGGGAAAGGGAGGGTGCTCAACTCCTCACGGTCGACCTAAGGAAAGACAAACAGACATAGAAGTGTGCTCTAAGCAAAGCAAAACAGCATTCCTACTGCAGCAATTCCCTCACCCTGGCTCATCATGCTGTGCCCAATTTGCAAGCATGTCCTGGCCGATCTCTCTTTCCAGTCTAGAGAAATACATGCATTTGCAGAGCTTTCAATAAGCTGATAACATATCTCTGTTTTGCAAAGCATAGCCCATTCATCAAAAAATCCGGAAGAAACAGCATAAGTCACCTGGAAAAGACAGCGACTTGTAGAAGGCTCAGCAGCCTAGACACAGCAATTCACCCCCCAGAAAAAGTACTGGGCTTGACTTCCACACCCCCATCCCTCCACCCGTGTAACGCACAGTCCAAATACCCCCAGATTCAGAACAGCAGGATTATAGCTTATATACAGGGGAAAGGGGTGGGGGGTGAGAGTGACTCTCCTAAGAGAAATGCAGGAGAGGATCAGACCACCATGTCCGAACTTGCGTTGTTTTCACACCTGCAAGGTGTGCCCATTTTAGAAGCATTAGTTACTATACAATCAATGGCACTACAATCGCCTCCCTTTCTCTGTAACCTTCGCCTCCAAGAAGCTAATTTGGGCCTTGAAGAATTGAATTTTGTTAAAAATTGTCTCTATATATACACATACTAATAACACTGGGGAGAGTTGATTAGAGATCACATCTAGCTTATATGGGCCAACATTTCTTACAGCGTACTTCCATTTGGAACAGAACCTTAAGTCCCACCCGTAAAGGGCAGAAGAGGGTCATGTTTTTTGGAACAGGAGCAGGGCGGCAGCGGAACAATTCCCAACAGTGACATGTCAAAAACCCTGAGCACTGTGAGGAAGAAGGGTAGACACCATCCCGCTTCCCAAACCCACATCCTGCGTCAGGAGAGAAGAGAAACGGAAAGGAGGGGAGTTAGTCACTGGTTTGGGGAAACGCAGGCAAACGGTGAAGAGGTGCAGACGGAAGGGTTGCAGCTTACGGACGGAGGTACCTTGGCACAGCCCAGTGTTTGGCACGAAGGAGCACTCTCGCATGCCTCCTGCCCAGATGACTGCTGCCTCCAGCCAAGACAGGGCTACAGCCATTGCCGTACTTCCAGAGCGGGCAAAAGACTGTTTTAAAGTTAAATTAGATCCCTCCGTTATTTTCTGCTCACAGCAGTTTTCAAAGCTGTTAGCAATAAAAGTCAACCACTGCTTTCAGCCCTCTCTCTCCCCAAACACAGAGGGACAGCAACAGAAATCAGGCTTTATACTTGGCCAACTATTCTTTCCAGCCATAAGATTCCTCCACTAACACCTCCAGAAAAGCTCGTAAGCGAGCAGAGAGCTCTAATGCATGCAAGCCGTGCCAAAAAACGAAGCCTCTTCCCCACAGGGTTCCTTGGCTGGCAGTGCAATCTGCAATGAAGTAAAGAAGCGTTCCGGCTGCATCGGGAGCTGCAGGTATTTGCACAACACTCGGGCTTGCCAGGGCTCTTGGAAAGGAGAAGGCAGTGGGGCGAAGCTTTTGTGTACAGGAATTCCCAAGCCCTAAGAGCATATCGTGCCTCGAGAAAGCTCCTTAAAGGCAGCACAGAATCTAGGGAGGACAAATAAGGATGGGAACGAAAGGCCCGGTTTTGGGAAGCGAGGAATGAGGGTGAATTTAAACACAGCAAGACATAAAGCCAAGGCACGGCACAATTTGGAATATGGCATCGTTACTGTAACAAGAATAAAAATTCTCCAGCCTGGGACACATGACGTTAATGCTCATTAACTCCCTAGACTTGCACACAGCCTGTAGTGTATGGATCCAGCAATAGGCTGGGACTCATTAAACCTGATTTTTACCACTGCCCTGCTATGCAGCTTCAGAAGAAACCCTTCCTCTGTGTCCATCCTTCGATAAATGGAGGTGAGGCCACCATCCCCCAGCCTTCAAAAAGGAGGAGATGGCTACACAGGACCTTGGAAGCATTAGGCATTACAAGCCAGGAACACCCTCAGTTGTACAAAAGGTGATAACAAGTACTATGGGCTTAAACCACCGGCTGTGACACTACTGGAGTCCCTTCGAGAACAATCATTGTCTTCACAAATACGGACCACTGCATTAGAGGAACAAAGAAAGCAAGGAGAGCTGCTGACATACGTCAGTAAGGGTTACACATTTTTCCTTGGCTGCTGGGAAATATCGACTCCCAGCTTTTTCCTCTAACCACGTAACAGATTGGTTTTTTTTCCCCTCCCAACCCCCAGACTGAAGAATCAGAGCTGAGACAGGGACTGGGAGCAGAGCCCCTCTTCTGCCCCCTCTTCAGCCCCAGCAGCACAGGGTCACATTTCCCTGGAGATGTCGGAGAACATTTCAGCGGGTAGAGGCTGCAGTGGAAACGCACAGGCTGCCCGGACAGGAGCCACAAGCGAGCGGTACCCATTTGAGGGTGGGTGAAGCAAGGCGATGCTGGGCACCAGGCAGAGAAAGCAGACTCATAGGAAGACCAGCACAGGAACATCGGGGCAGGCTGGATCATGCCAACTTTCATCTTCCGTGTAAACAAGTGCAACAGTTTTGACACAGCTCTGTGACAAGTCAACAAGGAGGCCTCCAAAAATGTTAAGCCTCCTGGACTGTTGTCAAAAGCAATACAGTGAACCTGGGGACTCCACACCATCCCAGCTGCAGGACACACTGGTGTCTAAATAGATCTTCCTGCCAAGGCAGTCACAGGGCTGCTTACAGGGAATAAAATGTACCTGCCCCAACTTCAGCTGGAAAAAGCAGACCACCAGTGGCTTTGTCTGGTGCCTAACCAAGGCTGATTCTCAACAAGGCTTCCCAGATTTGGCTAACAAAGGATGGCCCAGGCTGCTGGCTAGATACCACTGCCAGTCTGAGCAGGATGAAATGAAGAAACACCGAGGAGGGAGGAGCAGAGTCCAAACATACACTTCTTATAGCCAAGCCAAGCAGGTTACCTACCTCCTAGTTTATTTTACAGCAGGAAGGGGACCAGCCCTACCCTAGAAAAGCTTCTGGAACTACTGAGGAAAAGGTAGGGAGGGGACCAAGAGACAACCAACATGCTAAGCTACACCTCTGGGTTGGAGCACTTCCAGTTGGCAGAAGCCAACCCTGGATTAGCCACCGCCACCCCAATAGTGTCCACGGCTACAGCCTCAGCAGAGCTAGAGAAGACAAACCCTACATGTACCCTACACAGCGCAATCATATCCAAACTAAGCAGTCTTCAAACACCTCCACTACTAAATCGCTATTAATGATGATTCTTACCCTACCCATCTGGGCAAGGACAACTGTGCTACATAAAGAAGCAGCCCCATCATTCAGGGCCACAAACAAGTGTGAATTGAGAGCCCAATTTAGCCAATTGAAATGGCTTCACAGAAGATCATCACATCTTGCAGGACGCCGCTGAAGACATGGTCTGTTTGCAGAGCTTCTGGCCCTGTGTGAAAGGCAGCTCCTTCAGCCCAAGGGTACTGTCGCACTGTAATTCAGCGCTGAGAAGAACACCGGTACAAGTAGCTTCTACCTCCACTCCACGGTTCACCACACTCAGCTGTGTCGACACAGTTCTCAGCAAGCAAACAGCAAGGCTGGAAAACAAAACAACAAAACCCCCCTTTTCTCCCCCTCACCGCACTTTTGTCTTGGATCCTTTCCGTGACCTAGTTCACAGCACAACCCCAAACAGCAAAACCAACGCCAGGGCGAATAGCTGGGCAAGCGAACAGCTAGAGGGGCGACGGGAACGCCTCCTCCACTCCAACCACCATAGCTGCGTAACACCCAGCACTGCGCGCCCAGTACGGCCGGGGCTCTCCCTTTGCCGTTCCCTTACTCACCGATGACAGAAGGATGCCAAGTACTAGACGGAAAGCAATGCTAAGGACGCCCCAAAGGAAATTTTGGGACCTTGTTCTCGCAAGAAGGATGGCGGCATGCTGCATGACAGCGGAGAAATGTAGTTACCCCTGAATACTGGAGATCACTGTTAATTACAGTTTCTACGCAGCTACACAACTCGTTGTAACTCCCTCTTTTCATACGCTCATAAATCTCCAGAAAGAGTTCTTTTGAATTGCTATTTTCCATGCTGGGAGCCCAATCCCATTTCCAATGAAGTTCGCTTTGTGATCGTCTTCAAGGGAGCACAGTTTGGCTCCCAGCCCAAGGGAAATTTAAAAGAGCAAGTTACATCTTTAAATCAAAGAGGGCAAACGCAAACAAGAGCGCTCTTTTACATCCCATGCTTTCCCGATGGATTTTCCCCTGTGAAGCTGAGGCAAATAACTCCAGAGCAGCTCAGCTTTGAAATCCTTGTCTGTACAGTTTCAATCCTACTCCGTTTAAAACTTGCAATCAATTAGACTCGATTTACCAGCCGGTTCATGAAGTTACATATATTTGGAAGTGCCATCTGGAGCACCAGCAGCCACAAGTGTCCGCGAGGATGTGCACACATCCAGCTCTGTACGCTGTCAGCCTCACTTGTTAAATAGCACCAGCTGTCTATAGGGTAACGAATGCCCACGAGCTATCGCGCCGAGAAATCTTTTTTCCTCGTTTAGTGAAACAAAGAGCTTTGCAAATTAAACATGCAGAACCCCCAAGAGCTAAGCTGTGCGATAGCATTAGGGTTCAAGAGTAAAAATAATTAAGAGGTGGCTAGGCAGTGAGGAAGCGGTAACTCGGCTGCATTAACTCGGCTGCACGGTATGGCCGCAGCGTGTTCCTATTATTCACTTCGGAAAAACATGAAGTTACGTAACTTGCGACGTTCGACTGCACATACAGTAAGACCTATGAGCAATGCCACAGGAACCTTTTGCTTCTGGATTTCCTGAGGAGGCCCCAGTCCAGCAATTTGATCTGTAAGCACAGAAGTTCACCCATGCTGATCTACTCGCAGAGCCAAGGCTTTCAGTTTTAACGGCCAACGAGCTTTGGGAAACAAGGTTTTTCCAAAAACTTTCTTTTTTTTTCTTATGTCATTAAATAAGGTTAATTTTGGCCTTGAATATATACAGAAACCAGGGGGGTTACTCTACAGTGGTGACTCTTGATTTCCAAGTCTCTCCTCCTAATAAAATGTTTAGTAGTCTGCAAATTCAAGCCCTATAGCAATAGGTTCTCTTTTCTTCTGCTTCGCAGAGGCTTCTTAGAAAGATTTCATAGACCCCTGGGAATTTCCACCCCCCAGGCTGAAATCCATTTGTTTGTGACATGGATATTTCAAAAAGAAAAGTCTCTTGTTTTATTGAAGCAATCCACCTGCATGTTTAATCAGATCATGCAGCAACGCAGATCTGAAAACATAGCGAGGCTGTTTCAACTGACAATAGAAATGCCCAGCCAAAACCACCACCCAGGCAAGCGGTGCTCCCCCGTGGTAAGCCCCCAGCCTCTTGCCTCCCTGCTATACAGCTAGAAGCTGGGAATTTCTCTGTGTGGGACCCATCGGTGAAGCACCTCCCTCGAGGATCTCCTTTGCCCACTCCAAGAACCACATCTGCAGCCCAAGTTTACAAAGCACAGCCAGTGTTCAAGTCTATCACATGAATTAGACCTTAGCGGGTGAAAGCTTGCGCTTCCTTGCTCATACGTCTCCCATGTTGCTAGACCCTCAAGCGCTCCTCTTAACCCCAAGAGTCATGCAACATAGTAGAAGGTACTGTGGCCTTCACCCTTGTGATATCAGAGCACCTGGGACTGTGCATAGAAACACAGTTTTCCATGCTGACATTCAAAGTCCTACAGCCTTACCGAAACAAACAGGGGAAGGACTTTTTTTGCAAGACTCTTCAGGCTCTGCCTATCCAAGCAGGCAGTACCTGTACCTTATTTTCAAAGTTTACTTTTAGCCATAGCACTTAGATACCAAGATGGCATTAAAGGCTAGAAACTACAAAAGGTTTCCCTACTGAAAGTGCACCCTCTCCTTTAGGACACTGCCTGTCTTCCTGCATTTTCTATTGGAATTTAAAAAGAAGTTGACAGACCCTGATAAAATCCCCAGTACGAAACACAGTGGGACTCCAGAGTGCAGAGTCTCCCTCTGTCTCCCTTGTCCTGCTCAATCCTGTACAAAGCCAGCGCCGTTCTGACCTTGCAAGGGGGAAGGGCAAAGGTGTTGACTCCTGAGGAAATAACCCCCATTTTTTAATTTGACCCAAATCAGATAAATTCCAAAGTAAAGGCTAATGAGAAATTAAAAGAAATCATTATATTGTTTTCACAAGGGTTCATTTTCTCCTTCCACCAAATTCCCCAGCGACAGTACTAGATATGGAAGAGCATGACACTGCTCGTGCCTTTTACAATTACTGTGTCCCCCCAACAGAACTGGACATCACAGTTCTCCGCTCGGGTCCCTGCACAGCACAACACGCCCTATGGCAGCAAAGCCACATTTTGACACCGTTCTTCACTTTGGTTGTCAGAGGTGGGGGTGGAAGGAAGGCAGGCTACCACAGCAGTACGACACATGGATTTGCTAGGACAAGCGCAGTCATCTTGGTCGCCTTTTTGCCAGTACAGTATCCCAGTCTCCCAGTGACAGTAAGCTCTCCCTAGGTGCACACATCCGTAAGATAAGGGCCACTGAGCACACTGCGGCTACTAACCAAAGCCAAAAGGCCAGCAGCAGCCATGGGGAGCTGCTGGCCAATGACCGTGGGCAGTCAGACACTTGCTGGGGTGGTTCTGACACAGGCTGGAATCCTTCCAGAATTTCAGCTCATAGGGAGCATTCTTAAGGGAGGCTTTCTGTAAGACTCTATTCACCATTTACTTTTCAAAATTAACAAGTGAAATATCACAGAGCCAGCACTGGTCCCATAACCAAACCCCAGCAGAGGAAAAGAGCCAAGCGTGGTGAGAATGAAGCTCTTCAAAGATTGCAAAGCATTGCTGAAGCTCTCTTCTCCACACCTCTTCTCAAAGTCGGGATGCCCTGGGGATGGGCTCACAGGCCACGATATCACAGAACATACTCCACAACATCCTAATTTGCTCTTCCAGCCAGTGTGACTTAATTGCTTAACTCGCTATAGCTGCAAAGATCTTGCGGGCAAGTTATTATTGACAAACTCGGGGCCAAAAAAAACCCCACCGCTTCAAACAGCAATAGCTAAGCCTGCCTCCCCAGACCAAAAAACCCTGCCACCAAGTCATTTATGCTTTCGTAGACCCTGCAGCCGAAGAGCTCAGCCCTTGGCATAAGAGAGTTACTTTACAACCTCGCCAGTCTTCCAAGTAAGAAAACAACGTCGTCTCACAGGGGCTCTCCGAAGCGTGCCGTTACTGAAACCGAAGGGCTAAGGCAACAGCTTTTGCCCTCTGTTGGGCGCACTCAGAAGCGTTTAGGGATGCATCCCAGGCCAGCGCTGCTAAGGCACAGAAGGAGACTCTCCTTTCGTTGGCTGTCGCCGGAGCAGATTTACCTCCGGCCGTGTGAGCTTCTCCCCGCGCCGTAACCTGCCGCGTGGAAACAACCGTGCGGCCCTGCAAGCCCGTGACTTTGGGCACCGCTTCAGCCACCAAGCAGGCGTCTAAGCAGAGAAGCACGACTGTGTCCTCCCTCCCTCCCCCCGGTACCGACCCCCTGGCTGGCCCGGGGGGCGAGGGCA
>NW_009259718.1:579084-595957 GCF_000687185.1 Egretta garzetta | reverse complement strand
CCCCGCCCCCCTGGGAGGCCCGATTTCCCCCCGCAGCTCTGCCTCCTCGGCTCCCCCCCCCCCCCCCCCCCCCCCCCTGCCGCTGCCCCTCTTCCCGACACCCGCCCATCACCCCCCTCCCTGCTCCGGGGTGCCCACCTCCTGAGCCCCGCAGCCCACCCAGGACAGCCGTGCCCTTGGGTTTCTCTCCAAGGCCAAGCGAGGCACTGCAATGCCTAGCCTTCGGGACTGCTTGGTCCGGTCCTCCAGCCATACAGCCCGCAGCTGCGGCAGCACTTTGACCCTGGTCACAAGAGGTCCGCAATGAGGAAGGACCTCCTGCCCCCCAGGGAAAAAGGCCTGCTTTCCCTGAAGCCTCTAACCTGCTGCCTGAAGCCTGCCTGGGGCACCAAATTCCTTACATGGCTTGCTCTGGGCAGCTGGGAAGGAAACAGGCCAAGTTCTCCATGCCGTGCAAGTCACCTTTGCCGTAGTCAAATGTTGCTCCTTTGTCATTTCACCTTTGGGTCGTCTTACTCTTTAGAAATAGTTACATTTTCAGGCTGTACAATGAACCAGCAGCTGGGAATGCATGAAGAAAATCTAGACCTTCAGTCCTGAGTTTTGAACTACTTAAGAACAATCCAGTCTACAAAAGGAAGAAACGCAGAAGACACTGAAGTTATTCCTATCAGACGGTTTCCGTGCTGCATTATTGTGGCTTCTGTGGATTGCATCTTTTACTTCTCCCCTCCTATTTTCCCTCACTTTTTCCAAAATAATGCCACGGTTTTATTCGTGGTGCTTGCCCCCTAACTCATCATCCGCACAACATGGAATGACTTTACAACCGAACAGTCAACCGGGAATTAGAAGAAACGTTTCCGTGTCACTCCGATTTGGTAGTTACCTCACCTCCTGTTTTGCATGGCGTACACACTTACCCAACCCCGCGACTGACTGGAAGAGGCCGATATCAAGTGATAGGCTCCACCAACACGGGTCTAAACTTGCCCAAGGCCCGAGTACTCTGCTGCATTCCAGGCAACGGCCCTGCCCTGGAAAGCATCTGACACCCCGCTGAAAGCCTACCTCTCGGCCTCGCTGCCTGCTCATGGCTCCCCACCGCTCGACTATCGCAACGGCTCGACTATCGCAACGGGGCTTTCTTCCTTCCCACTCAGAGGTGAGGGAAATGTGACAGAAGGCAACGGGCTAGAGCTTAATGCAGGCCATGCATCTGGTGCAGGGGAGAGACTCGGTGCGAGGAGCAAGGTTTTACCTGTGCCGAGTGGAGAAGAGGACAAGGGGAGATGCTGCCCTGCCTAAAAGGCTACAGAAACTCAGGGCAAAGTACTTCATGAGGGGAAGGGGATCTTTTTCAAAGGTCTTTAACTGAACTTCTTTGAAAGCGACCAAGAAACTCCTCTGTATTTCTGCTCCTACTGTGCTGCCCCAGCAGCAGCTCAAGAAGATTTAGAGGATTTTTAAATACTAGTTTCATGGTCTAGAGCAGCAGGGCTTACTGCAGTACCCCATGGAAAAGAGACTGCTAAGAGATGTAAGCTGGGGATGTACACAAACCGCAGAGAGGACCAGGACCTACACCCTGTCCAGGCCTAGCTGGTGTAGATACCTGTTAAACCCAGCAGCGAGGCCCATCTGCACCCAACCATGTCAAGCTGTCACACAGAGCATCGGCGAAGGAGGAACACACCGAAGATGGGCTCAAGGGCAGATGCTGAAACGCTGCTACGCGCTATCTCTCATCATCTGTTTAAACCACTGAGACATGAGGAAATGTTCCGCCCGAGTCGAGCGGCCCTGTGCGGTAGGGTCACAGTTCAGAAATCTGTAAAGTACTATGCTCCTGTACGCGACTGAATAGGTAAGATTAGAGGTTTTTTTTAGATTACCCAGAACGGATCTCACAGATTCACAGGAGAATCGTTTAAGTTGGAATGGAGTTCTGGAGATCATCTAGTCCAGTCTCCCCACTCAGAACAAAGTCAACTAGAGCAGGTCGCTCAAGGCTGTGCCAAGTTGGGTTTTGAGCATCTCCAAGGACAGAGAGTCCACAACCCCCCTTCCACAACTGGTTCCAGTGTTTGAACATCCTCACAGCACTGATGTTTTTTTCTCACATTCAAATGGAATTTCATGTATTTCAGCTTGCACCTGTTCCCTCTTTTCCTTTCACTGGATACCACTGAGAAGAGTCTGCCTCAATTTTTTTACTCCCTTCCATCAGGTATTTATACACATTGATATGCATTTACACACATCAATCCCGCTCTGAAACCTCTCTTCTCAAGGCTAAAAAATCCTCTCTCTCCCAGACTCAGATGCTCCAATCTCTGAATCATTTTAGTAGACCTATGCTGGACTCACTCCAGTATGTTCACGTCAGACAAAGATGGTCTCTGGCCCAGAGTGTACTCTGCCTGTGCGTAATGCAAGACACTTTTCGCTGTCCAGTTCCCTTCTGTTTTGATCTTTCCCCGTTCCTGACGGCACAGCAGCCAGGGGATCTTTTAGGCAGGATCTGTAAGCGGTCAAGTTCATGGACTGGTACTGCTTTATGGCATGTTCTTAGATGCACACACAGAGAGACAGATAAAGAGGTAGGACACTCACATGAAGCCAGGCCCAAACTTGGCCTGTTTCATGATGTGGCACGCAGAAAAGGCATATGAGCTCAGATTCTTCATCCCTTTCTAAAGCAGACTTGCGCGAGATCATAAATTTTCTCCTAACTTGTCTCTCTTCTCCTACTTGGGAAAAAAAAATCCTTCCTGTGTGAATGCCGATGCTACAACCTCAAGTTTGCTGGAAGCAGCAGAGGAAGGCTAGTAGTAGATGCCCTGCACTTACTTCAATAAACAAGTTCATAAAACAATGTTTTTCTGCTCAAGGCAGCAAAACCTGAGACTTTTTCAGATCTTACAAGAAGCAGCTTCTGGCTTCCCTTAACATTCCTTTGGTTTGTTTTTCCAACAGAAACACGACTGACATTCTCACTTCATGTAATTCCTTGAGGGGACTCTTTCTATCCGTAACTTTGAAGAAACACTCAAGAAAATGCTAGGAAGTGCAAGCAGGAACATTCTTTTTCTGGTTGAAACATGAGGATCCAGATAATTTTTGTCCTCACCAGATTTTCAGAAGGTTCTAGGTGTCTTCCCACAAACACAGTGCCATCTGACCAAGGCCAAGATGGGTGGACAGTAGAGTCCAGCATGGAAAACACACACTGACTCATTCATGCAAGAAATTCAAAATGATACAGAGATCTGCCTTTTTAGAAGAAATACTCATCTATAATTCTATTAATCCTGCTACTGCATTCCTCAGGCTTGTCTTTTTCTCTCTGAAAAGCATGAGTTGGAGAGAAGACCGGGGGAGATGGATTTGCAGTCACAGTTGTGGAACACAAGTGATCTTGGATGCAATAGAAGGGGTTCTTTCCAGAATGTGGACATTATCCCTTCTTATAACAAATCCCGTAGTGTTTTGAATCACTCTGTCTTACATTTTGATTTTCTGATCACAGTGCATGGCTGACCTGCGATCCAGTCAAATTAGCTAAATAAAGGTCTACGCTGTCTCTTTTAGGATCATATGTTGCAAAGTGGTGGGAGTTTTCACGTGACTTGACATGTAGGTTACACTACATGTCTTTGCTCAAAAGTTTTCTTTCTTTTTTTCCTCCAGGACCATTAGATTCACTTATTTTAAAATAAATCCATCTACTTATCCTTATATTTTTCTACTCATCATTTTTGTGGGCCAGATTCAACTTTGTTTGGAGACACACACACACACACACAATATTTTTGTTAAGATACTGAGGTTGAATTGGCTGTACATGTTCTCCATCACCTTGGTAACCAGCCTTCCTCTTTCTTTCCCCCAAAATCCAGACTCCACCTTCCCCGACACACAGTGACATATCCCGATAATTTTTGTCTGTGTCAAAATTCAGTGATAAAATCACAAATCTATACGTGTCCATGAAATCCGATTGGTTTCTCCATATTTTTATTTTTTTTTACTGTTTCCTGAGTAGGATAAAAAGATCATTCTTAAGTTACAAACCATAGAGATTCCTCACAAAGACAGAATTTGTCTGCACAATGCTTTGAGAATCAGAGGCAGTGCCATGTCAGGTAAGAAACATAACCACGAGCTGAGCCAGCACAAGTATAAACGTCATTCTGAATTACTGCCCACTCTTACATGGCGTCAGCTGGAGCCTCCAGCACCGGGTGGAGAAGAACGTTTTTCACTGAGACTGGATGCCACTTCATAGGTCTGATCTATCTGATCAAACTGCTTCTATAGCCAACCTGAACAGTGCCTGGCCTTGCTCTGTGCCGCTGAGCATACACCTAAAGTCTAAGGAAATGTGCAATGACAGATATGCCCAAGGAGCCACATTTCAGCTCTTATGCTGCAGAAAATCTTGTTTAGAGGAAGAGAGAGGCCAGCGGGACGTGACTACAGCAGCACACCTTCCTTCCCTTTTGGGGTGGTTCCTATTTAGAAAGGGAAAATGCATAGTACTGCACAGCTGAAGAAACAGCCGTGACACATTTATTTTTAATATCAACTTGCATAAAAGCTACAGAGGTCTTTATGGAATTAATTATCCAAAATACATTATTTCTGCCCTAATAAAGAGAAATGGTGTGGGGTAACAAACACTAGAAAAACTTCACTTGGCTGAGATTCTGCAAAAGCCAGTTCAGGATTCAGTTGAAATCTCACTCCTATTGCAAAGCAAATAGAGATAGGACTTTTCTTTGGGTTCAGTACATTTAAAGAATATTGTTTAAAAACAAAACAAAGAAACCCCAACAAACTCCCCACACTCCAGAAGCATTTCCTAAGTAAATTTAAAGGGAAAAAAAATAAGGTAGATTTCATCTGTACAGGCCACGAGAGGGAAAAGAGAACATCTTTTGTCTGACTTGCCCCTAAGTTAGAGGGCTAGCATCTATTGCATAGCATGACTTTTCCTCTGTGTGCCAGGAACCTTGCAGCCCCCTGTGGACCTTATCTTAGAGGGTGAGGGACATTAACAGGTAGGTAGTCATGCCTTCCTCTCCTTTATAACTCTAGTTGAGAGTTATAGCGGGGGGGGAGGGAGAGCACAGGACAGAGGCAGAGCCCCATCTTCTTGTCGGAACAAAGGAAAGCGTGAGGCCTCAAATAGGAATACCTGTCACTACTTCAACCTATTCCGTGGGACTCAGACACGAGACAAATCCTGTCCGTATGTAACTGCACGGTGGCCAGAGAACCCGTAGGTGGTTTGGGATTTAGCCATTGATGGGTGTGTGTGAAACTGAGGAACAAGACTGCATACACTGGAACGCTTGGGAATGAAACCTTTTAAAGAAAGGCAATAAATACAGAGGAAAAGAATAGGTGGAGGAACAGAGCCTTGAATCTGCAGACTGAAATTACATGTTCAGTCAAGCTGGCAAAAAGAAAAGCATAATTGGTGTTTTAATTCTGGCAAAGAGGGAGCTTCCAGGCTGGAGATCGCTGCCCTGCTCTCTGAAAGGCGGCTGCAGAGCAACATGTGCTGCTGCAGCTGATTAACAGTGCCACCAGCCGGCCTGCTGGAAGAGTGCCAGTTTGCATGACGGCAGGGGGGAGGCAAACAAGGTAATGGACATCTACTCACCACCTTTCACCCCAGAAAGTCTTCACAGTCAGACTCTGATCCCGCAAGCCCTTTGCCGAATAAAAAGGGACTGTTCCTGTGAGCAGCTGGAAGAAAGGTCTTACCCACAGCAGCACTGGCTTACCTAAGCTTCAGCAGGGTGAAAGGAGATAACAAATCACTGGTAGAGCTAGGAGTGCGTGACAGAGTGCCCAGCTCGGGAGGGCTTCTTCCAGTGTGGAGCACACCAGTCAGTACGATGAGCCATGTCAGAATCAGGCCTGAAATTATTAAGTAACCAGATGGTGCTAGCAGAGGCAGTGTAAATACAGCCAGTGAGAGGTGTGCTGGAGATATTTAAAGACATAGTTTCCACTGTTTGTGGGGTGATTTCCTATTAGAAGCTGAACTTGAAATTGAATTAAGTTTGGCACCTCACAGTCTCTCTGGTCAAAACACTTACTCGGAGAGCTACTATTGCCTGCTTGTACTAAAAAAACCCTAAAAAATATGCTAAAGACAACAGTGCCAACAACGCAAAAAAACAGGAAAGTTCTGTTGCAATGGAGTAAAGCCAACATCAAAACTCTGCATTAAGATTTCCTTAAAGTGAATCAAAGGGTTATGGAACCTTCCACACAGCTTTTTGGACAGCAGTAAGGAACTGGTTTTGCCCAACAGCTGCAACAAAGAACCATGTAATGAAAAAGCAGTTGTGGGAGAAGGAAAGGTGTCATTTATAAAGCCAGTCTCAAATTTTGGCAGCCTTGCATGCCTTTGCCAAGAATACTGGTTGGGATTTTGCTAGATTGTAAGCACGTGATTATGTAGCTAAATTTTATATTTGAACAAATGCAAGTCAGATGGACTTCTGGGGAACTGGAACAGTATAAACAGTTTATACTGTGTGGTTGTCATGTGGTGTTGTTAATGCAGGCAGCTTCCTTTCCACGGAGATGTCTATGTGGGCATGTACGCAGAGTCCCAGGTAACCACTAAAAAACTGATTGAAAAGAGGTATGGTGAGACAAGGGATGAAATCTGAAAAGGGGAAAAAACGTGGCCAAACAGTACTGTATTCCAAGCCCTAGCAATAACTTAATGTAAGGGGTAACAACTGATCATCAGTGAAAGTTTAATTTTTCATCTCCAAAACAGATCTGGGATTGAGCCAACATCCTTTTCCAAAGATTCTTTGAAGCAGTCTCATTCCTTTCCAGAGCCACTGACAATTCTGGCCAATAAAGGCAGAGAGATACAGGAGAGAATAATGCTGTGTAAGCCATGTTTCTGAAGTGAATGCATACAGACTGCCTGCGTGATGTTGAAAAGATCCCTGGCTTTTTGCACATGTTTCTCAGTGAAATTACCACGTCGTCATGGCTTTGAGACTGTCACTGAAGATGAATATGGTTGTGAAGCAGAGGAAGAGCCTTTATTCCTAGGGAAGTAGTATCTAATAAGAAGTGTCAAGGAAATGCTGCCAAGTGTCAAGGAATGCCAGACAACATGCCCACTAAGAGATTCACCAAGGAAGGAGGCACAATGCTCTGCATACTATTGTCTTTGTTTCAGGTTTTCAGTTTCACAGCATTGCTGACAGTGGCAATATAGCAAACGCTTGCCTTTCTAGAGAAATGACAAAACAGACCCTCCTTGTAAACCTCTGTTTCCTTTCCTGGAAGGTAAAAGCAATGAGCTCTTTTGCCGTAAGAGCCTGTCCTAACACACACCAACTCTACCATGTTCAGCCAAGGAAACAGGTTACCACTCGCATAGAACATTGTAATGGTTTTTTCACATCCTCACTTTTGCTACTTTCTGAGTCACTTCAGTTATTCTGAAATTCCAGGCATCTCCCCCACAGACGTGGCATATACAGGTACGTTGATGGCTGTCAACAGAAGACTACCATCTAGTTCCAACAGATCCTGACAGGCATACTGAATCACACTAATCTGTCATTATCACCTAAGATGATAAGTCCTCACTGTGAAATGAGTACCTGAATGAGAGCAAAATCAGATAACCCAAGTTTTTAGCTGGACTGTGGCATCTGTGCCTTGCCTTGCTTTCTTGCTTTGCATCCACCAAGATATTTTGGGGATCATTTCAATACTATATTGTGAACCAAATAAAACACACTCCAAAAGGATACACAAGAGTGGGGATACCCCGTGTTGCCAAATATTTTCGGATGAGCCGCTCGGTACCATACCAGTTGAAACCTTTTGTTGCATACCCAATACGTGGAAGATGCACTGTTGCTAAGAAGGAGGGAACAAGAGAGTACACATTCTTCAGGACAAGATACACATATAGAAAGCAGTCTAGATAAGGACTTCAAGCTACCCAATGTGAACAGAAGAACTATTTTGGAACACAACATAGCTGCCATGGCATGCCACTCTTACTTCACTTCAGAAAAAACAGCACAGGAGAGGTGGAAATTGGTCACCATCTTTAGGTCCAATCATACATGCAAAGATTCACTGTTCTACCGCACAAACACTTACCATTCCTTTTCTTGGCTGCCAAATAAATCTTTTTCAGGCCCTTTTCCAAAGCAGACAGCTTAATGCCAGACAAGTTGTTGGACCGATCCCGGTGCTGAGCTACAATCAAGGCCAACTAAGGAGAAAGCACACAAACCCATGAAATGGAGTCTATAAACAGCACTAAGAGAGGCAGTGATATATGTTGGAAAACTGCATTACTGACTATTAGCTTTAATAAATGAGAAAAGATCTCCTTTTCTTTAATATTTAACTTAGCCATGTTCAGTATTCAGTGCCATTATTATTGGGAAAAAGACGTAACGTTCATTTCACACAGCTTCAAAAACATGCAGACAGAGCAACATAAAAAGGAGCTTCTCATTCTCACCAAGTCTTGTCCTTTTTTCCTGGATTTTTTATCGTCAATGGGAAATAACAGGGTTCCTCCTAGCTCCAGGTCTGTCCAGAAAACAAGAACAGAAGAACAACAAAAAAATCAGTCCTGAATAGTCAACGGTGAGACAATGCAGCAGTGATTTCACTGTCATGTTCTGTATTATTCTCCTTGGCTTTCTTTATCTCCTCATGATGGTTTTGGCAGAGTCAGTCCCTTTGCCCAGGAACACAAGTCAGATGTTACCCCCTGCTCCCCCCGAGACACACAGACACAGACATCCCAGTTAAAGACCACAAATGGAAAGAGAGACACTGGAACAAGAAGAAAGCATCTCCCAGGAAATTAGAAAAAACAACAGGGGTCCACCTTACAGCAAGATGTGCATTCCCTACCAGCTGCAGGTAGCTGAAAACTGCTAATACATACTCAGGAGAAGATTAGTGCTTGGAGGAAACCAAAGGCTCAACTGAGTACTGCCTGAGGTGGCTTTCATCCTTCTTAAAAGCACTTTTGACAGAAGATGCAGGGCTCTGTCTTATATAGTGAAAAACATCTTGTGAATAATGAACAAGTTTGGGGTTTTTTTCTTTTTTTTATGACTTTAGAATGACCAATCCCTATGCAGAGTTCTCACACTCCAAACAAGTCAAGTCAAAGCACCCCCCATATTACTACTTTCTGAGCTAGGGATGCACATATCTAGAGAAAGAGGAAAAAAACATGAGTATCAAGGTATCCAGGCACCTCACTCATGCAACATCAGTGGGATTTAAGCTCTTTCAAGTACCTTGGCCTACAGTCATGTTTTAATCTCTTACCTTTCATCTTCCCTGCCATCTCATATATTTTCCTTGGCTGGTCAGAACGAGCCTCCAGAGCTGTAAATAAACCACCCCTTCCCCAGCGGCCGGAGTCATCTAGAATGAAATGACAAGTTAGACTCCTTTCAGAATGTGGGGTTGAAGACCACCCCTGCAGGAAAGGGACCTACTCTGTACAAATGCAACGAAAGATTATCAAAAACAGATATGAGAACCACATATGAACTGAAGTCAGCCAGTACTCAAGGGACCATCCTAGAGGATAAACCTCAGCCCCTGAGAAAAACAAACTTGTCACAGTTCCCCGAAAAACTCTGTGAGAAAAATTCCTTCTTACTGTCCACTGAGGATGCTCAAACAAGCACTAACCATGGCAATGGGCATATAAACCTGTCGGTATCCTCACATATATGCATATAGGTGCATAGAGCATGCACCTAGTATGTCCCCAGACTGGTGCCTTGGGTTTCCCACAACTTGGTGATTGTTATTTTCAGGTTTTCACTTTTACCTCGCGTTTCCACTTTAAACATGAGGTTTTGTGCCGAGTTTAACATGAGCCAAAGCAGATCATTATGTTCTGCTATAGCCCTTGTCAGAGAGCAGCTCCAACACTGATTCAGGAACAACTGTGTAATGTGAATTTCTCTCCCTTAGCTTTAGTATCCTAACAGAGGTCTTTAAATTAGGAGACTAGCCTAGAGCCTGTACCGTCAGTGTTAAGAGATGAGCACCGAGACAGAGAAACTCAGACCTTAGCCTCTGGAAGTGCCTGTCTTTCTCTGCTGAACTGTATAAGGGAGATGATTTTCAACACCTCAGTACAATCCCTATAGCTCCCACGGGATGAACAAAAGGCTTTGCTCTCAGGAGGAATTGTCCTCACTTGGCCACAGACATAAAATTTCAAGCCATGCAGGCACCTTTCAGGAGGCTCACCCATAAATCCAGAGAGAGCATGAGAAGACCTACATACACCTTATTAGTACTTGTGTGGGTTATACATGGGGGAGGTAGAGGCTGTATCACCTGACAATATTTGAGTCAGACTCAAATCCAAATTATTTCAGTCTGGATGGGAAACTATTGAGCTAGTAGGGACAATTCAGCCCCCTTGTCCACCTCACCCAACAGCAATCCTGTTGTCATAAGTCCCACCTAGGCAGTGGACAATGATGGCATCCTCCTCTTCTGCTTTGGGGTGGGTGACATCTCCCATGACGTACTTGATACAGTTCAGGTCTGTATCTTTGTAATATAAATCCACACTCAGCCCAGCCTCATCCTCCTCAAGCTCTTCCTCAGAGTCACTTTCCTCTGAAGCAAGGCAGGTAGATGTGTAATGATTTGCCTCCCACCAGGCCATCCTGAAACAAAACAAGAGAAGATGATGTTCAGTGGAAATCAAAGGTGAGGGGCACACACCTTGTTTTAAATCATTGCAGTGAAACCCAGACCATTGCAGTGAGACAGGAGACCCAGACCTGCATTCCCTTAGCTCCCCTATTTTAGGTCAGAACAAAGTTTACACAGTTGTCATCTGTGATATTAAGAGCCACATGCCAGTGTGATAAGCCAATTGCAGGCATGGAAAAAGTGAGCGTATGGCAAAGGGCAAGGAGCTACCTAGAGTGGTGAAAAGGAAGAACATCTAGGAAATGAGGAGAAAGTTAAGACACATGCTAGAGTCACAGACATCAGACACAGGGCACAGGGGCCAACTGTGACATTTTAGAAAGCTTCTCCCAAAAGCTCACTGTACATTCAGATATGGGGTTCTTATTCAGGCCAGTCTCTATGAATTAAATTAGATGTGAAGTCAGGCAGTGTATTCAGGGGAAAAGAACCCTTGCTAGAGGCTCACACCATTTTTCCACCTTCACATCCCCATGTTATGTAGTTTGAGCACACACAGAGAAACATCCTGATGTATGAAGTTAACTCTATCATGAGGGTGGCCTGCAGGCATTTTGTCATCTTCTCCTCCCCTCATCCCCAGCCCCACCTGCCAGAGTGGATACAGAACATAACTTGTTTTCATCAATCAGACACACATTTATATAGTGTAACAGACATCAGCTTACAAGTAGCAGATGCAGTACAAACCATACTTTTTCTTGTGTTCTGCCTCTGCTTTTGCCTTCTTCTTTTCCTCCATGAGCCTTGCTCTCTTTGCTGCTGCTTCTTGGAGCTTCTTCCTCCTAGCCTCCAGCTCCTCTGTGCTCAACAAGTGCTTCCTTCTGGCTGACTGTTCCCGGAGGCCTGTGAGAAGGGTCTGGAGAAAGAAAGAAGTATCATGGAAACAAACTGCTCATCTTAAAGCCATGTCTGGTGCCCACCTTAATCTACACTCCTTTCCCATTTTTCTACTTGTCCACAGGTCATCAGATCCCAATTGTCACATAGTATGTGGTTTTGTGACCTAAGTTGATATGAGTGCCCTGTACATCATATCACTGATCTGTCATCAGAATAGCTGAATTGTCAAGCCCTCAGATTCAAGACCCAACTTTACTACACTGACATCCAAATCTTTTAACATGCTTTCTGCAAGCTATAGGTAAAGAGAGAAAACTGTCAGCCTCATTTTCCACAAGCAAATGAAAGAGCACCACGTGCCTTGTCATGTCTTTTGTCTTACGTTTGCTTTGTTCCGGAGAGCTCTCCCTTCCTTACTGGTCGCTTCAGTCAAGGCTTTCTGAAGATCCAAAAGCTGATCAAATGCTTTTTTGTCTTCTCTGCTGGGTTCTTTTGAGTAATCTTTGCCTTCATACACGTACATATGATCTTTAAAAAATAATCAAAAAGTGTAAAAAGGAACTGAAAGCCAGTAACACCTAACACGTACAGTGAGATCAAAAGAAATTTGGCTTCTCTGTAACACAGTTCTATCCTCAGCAGAAAAAGACGTCCACTCCCATCATATGACCAGTGTCAGCATCATGTAGAAACAAAAGAATCAAGATTTGCTTCCTTAGGCAAAAGCTTTTCATTTACATAAACTACACTTTTGCTTTTGAGATCCCAAACAAAATAAAAGCACAGAACTCAGGCAGCCCAGAGTTACTGCTCATCAGGTGAGCTATTTTCCCAATAAGTATTACACAGTGTGGTATCACTGGCTCCTCTTTAAGTTACCAACAGAAAACACCACTCTTTGCTAACTCTCAGCAAATAATTACTTGTTGCTGGCAATTGCCGCAGGGCGGAAAATACCTAACCTGCAGGGCCATATTTCTGCTTCAGTCACAGATCTATATTTAAGAGCTACTGTGCACTCAAAACAGAAATTCAGTCTTTCTCACCACGACACTAGAAAAGGGAAAGTATCTTTAGAATTTAGTCTCATGTAGTATGGGGCTATGAAAAACTAACCACAATTGTGTGACATCTGGACCAGAAGGTAGAGTACTGAAGACAGAGTAGGTTTGTTCTAGTTGTTTAGAATCCATGACTCCACATTTCTTATCTCACATTTTGGAATTTTTTAAGGTAGTTTTAACTTGTGATTTTCATGGCCAATAATATTTTGTTTGGAGATAAATATAAACCACTGCCATATAGCTTTTCCTTAAGTTACCGTTACATCTATAAAAATGTAGATCCATCTTAATGGTTCTCTGTGGGAAAAACAGCATCTACAATTTGAGTATTTCCCCTTTTCTCATGAATCTCATCTGAGGTCTCAAAATATTTGAAGCACATGAAGGAATTCAGCTCCCCAGCCAGTGAACCGGGCACGTATTGTTACTATTATCTTACAAATAGGCAAATAAGGACACAAAAAGAAGAAAAAGACCAATGAAGGCTTAGAAATAAAGTTTGTGGATAGGCCACAAACAAAATCCAAGTCACTCATTCAATTACAAGTACGCTTTTCTTCTTGTTGCCTGAAAAATGCCACCCCTGCCTGGGAAGCCTTCTCTAAGAGCACCCAAGTGTCATGCGTTTCATAGGTATTTAGATTCTTAACTTACTCTCTGTATCCTCCTCTTCACTCTCTTCTTCACGTGGCAGCACAACATCCATTACCCACTTCCCTCCTTTTGTCTCTCCAAGGATGTTTCCTAGCTCCACATCCTGTATAGTACTCCCCTCAGAAGACAGCAATTTATCCAAGCCAAATTTCAAGATTTCACTCAGCTTTAACAAAGAGAAGGTGAAGTTCAATATTAATATCTCCTAATTCCCTGCCAATCCCAGTGTCTTGAGCTTCTTAGGCTTAAATGCAAAGGATGTACGAGTGGAGAAATTTAAGCCTTAATGTTACCGGTCAAAATACTTATGCTTTGACATGCTTAGTTCTTCCAACACCTGATGGGACAGGCCCCCACAACACATCTCCCTCAAAAATAATTCACCCAGACTTGAATGGTCATTTTTCTCTAGGGTTAAATGACAAAACAGCATTGTACTGACTGCATTCAAGTGGCTTTCTTCATAGCCAGAAAGACTGGACTTGTTTTTACCCCCGACTCCCTTAAAACAAAAGCTTAAATACCACAAAAATCCATGGGGAGAAAAATATCAGGATGGAATTTCCTATGGGCTCAGTTCCACTTCTCCCATGGAAACTATAATTGCTGAGATACATGCTGACGGGGCAGGGAGGGGAGGCAGCGGGAGAGAGGATACACTAATTCCGAACCTCTCCCAGGTTTAGCTGCACACAGGGAATATATTCCCCTACATGTCACTTTGCTTGAGGTTTCCAACCCAAGTTCTCAGCACAAACCTCAGCTTTCAGGTCAGAATTATAAAATCATGCCCTGACTCCTGAGACACTGCATTTGCCAGGAGGCCAACACAAGGTTGACCGAGTTTCAGACTAGCAACCAAAAGCTGACTAAGTACTTATCATCAGCTCTTGTTTGTGAGAGAAAAGCAGAGACAGATAAGTTCTAGAAACAATGAGTCAGCTTCCACTTTAGACCTGTTATAATTAAAAATAAACAAGTAAAATAAGGAGAGGTTCTGCCTTCCCCTCTTCTCCAAGAAAACACACCCTTTTTCAACAATGGATGCACCTCAAAATTGTAAAAACTGTCTTCAAACGTCAGATCTTGTCTGGACCTGGGATGCCATTTTGGTTGCAAAGACATACAGAAGCTGTCCTGTCAATGCACATCTCCCCCAAAATGTGTTTGGCTAGGTTCATATTAGACATAAACACAGAAACACTCTGCGACATTTCTAAAAATGTTACTGGAGTCAGATTGAGGATATAGCTCTATTTTACCTGTAACTCTGCTGTTCCCTGAGGCTTGGGTGTTCCCAGAGCAAACTGACCCCCTTCTACGATGGCGTTTGTCAGCCGGAGCTTAGAAGCAGCTCTTCGGTAGATTATTTCTTCAATTGTATCTCGCCCAATCAAGCGGATAATTTTTACAGGCCTTGAAAAGTTTAAGAAAATCCTTATTATTTTCTTTTTTTGAGGTGCGCTAAAGCTGTTTCCTTGCACGGAGCACTATCCCCTCAACCAGTCCATTCATAGGGGAAAAAAGGCAAGAACAAAATCAACAAAAATAATCAGCAGAAATGTAATGCTGATACAATTGCTTCCTGACACAGGAGAAATGCTCACTGGAAAAGCGCAGGCAAACCTCCAGATTCCCTCTCTACTTCCAAATCAATAAAGCTCCCACCCTAGACACATGAGAAGGACAAGACTGCATGAGATTGCAACAGAAAAACAGACAAAATCCTCTCTGCTCTCCTTCTTTGATCTTCAATCTATTGTATTTTAACCCTCCATTGCTTGTCTATAGGGAAAGCAATACTGTGAGACCAAGGGAGTCAGCAACCAAATCAGAAGTAGCAATATTTCTCACTTGTGCTGCCCAATCCGGTGAGCTCTTGCTATTGCTTGCAAGTCATTTTGTGGGTTAAAATCACTATCGGTAAAAATAACTGTATCTGCTGCTGTCAGGTTCATGCCAACTCCACCTACAAACAAAGAAGAAGGCCACAAAATATGTCACCAGCAGAAAATAAAGGAGAAGTTGGTGAATTTATGCTATGCAATGTTTTGTCATATCTGATCAACTGTAAATCTAATGCAATTCATCTCCCAACCCCAAATCTAAGCCTCATAAGGACCTAAAAAGATGGGTAAGCCTTCTAATTCCAGCTTCCAGCTTTCTGCAACAGCCCAAAACCAAGCTGTACCATGCAATGTAGTGAAAAAAGATAGGGTGCAAGTGAACCAATGTAAGAGAGACTGGTTGTCAAGACTGATGAACACAGACATATTCTTCCGCTGGTAGGCAGATTAACCCAGCAAGGACTGGCTTCACTGAGGCTACAAGGGACTGCTGAAGTCATGACTTGGCTGCAGCACAGTAGCAACAGGTAAATACACTGCTGAAACAATGGAAAACACCAGACCCAACTATACAATAACCAGACCCAAGGTATTTATACAACTTAAAAGTTTTTGAGGTCAGAGTTTGGGCTCTCGTGGAATTAAAAGAAAAAAAATACAGTTAATCACTTTTTTTTTTTTTTAAAATACCCACTATTGTGACTACATACTGTAATTAAAAAGGGGGGAGCCTGCTGCCTTACATTTCTTCCAGCTCTTCACAGTAATCAGAACATCCCTGCAAGTGGAGACTGTCATGCACCTGAAAATCTCTGTCCATAACAGTGTCAGAAATGCTCTCAGCACACCTGTTCCCAGCTGAATAGAAGATGCTTTGGCCAGACACAGAAATGCGCAGTAAAAAACAACTCTTAAGTCTGGCTGACATGGGTAGGGAGAGTTCAGGCACTGTGGTGAGAGACACACTTATTCCTACCATCTTGCATTAGGTGCGTCTCTTCAGCCTCCCTACATACTGCAGGCAGTATGTATGCATATATATGCATAATTGCACTGCAGTATAATTGGAGCCAGGCTCATCCAGGAAAGTTCAATCAGAAGCCCAAAGGAAAACCGAGCTCAAGTTTGATGCTTGAGATCAAGCAGTGTGGATCCCTCCTCTGGAGACAAGCCTGCCTCTGTGCTTACTTAGAGAGGAGGTTTGAAACTGTGTAGAAGATGCAGATCTGACTGAGGAGCTAAGAGGGGAAGAAGCACAGATGGCAGTCCCATGGTGTTCTCTGCAGCCTCAGGATGGTAAAGGGCTCTCATTTGAGTCTGTCTGTCAGTTAGAGAGCACGTCCATGATCAGCAAACTCTAGAAGCAGTTCCACCAGCTTATTTAAAGGAAGCTTGCAGAAATAAAATGCTAGTGAGACTCCTTAAGCTCAACCTGGCACAGGGACAGACATTATGGGACTTGGAATAAAAAAAGTAACTCAAGTGGCTGCAATATGAAAAGTATCTTGGCATCAGCTGCTGAAAGGCAAGCACAGAAACCAGATGTCCTAGCTGAGAGACCCAAGTTCAGGATGTGCCTTGTCTCCCTCAAAAATCCCCCACATGAACAGGCTCTGCAGGATTCAGAACTTGCTGAAGTCTTGCCAGAGGGAGCAAAAGATGAGTGCAGAAGCAAGATGG
>NW_009259718.1:566221-579052 GCF_000687185.1 Egretta garzetta | reverse complement strand
CCAAAGTTCTTAATGGCAAGGTGTCTCTCTTCACCCCGAACAGAACCGTCCAGCCGCTCATAGCTGTAGCCTTTTCAAACAAGCAACGTGCATGTTTCTGAAATTCTACCTATGCTCTTACCCTCTTACCTCATTCTCTATTGTCTCACTGCTGTCCTGAATCTTTTTACGCCAAATGCTCCTGCCTTGATTCTCATTTTATTGCCCTCAACTCCTTCATTCTTTCCCAGTTAACCCTTGTATAAACTGAAGTAGTGACCCTGACTTCCAGACTGACTGTCAGCAAAAGGTAATTTAGCTAAGTTTGAAGCTGAGACTCTTAGCATTTAATTTACTGTTTGGAAACAGAATAGGAAAATTCAGAGCCAAAGTAAAAGAACATTAGCACACAGTCTCATTTCAGACTATGCTGTGCTGGCTGTTGGCCCCATAAAATAGGCCAACAACCATTGGATCCTCCTTACGCAAACTCCCACGGCCTTCAGTGTGTGCTTTCCTGTGAGCAAGCAGTATGGGATATGTCCCTACATTTGGCTTTTCCTGCGTTATTGGTTGTCCAAAACCATAAACACCAAACAAAAGCCTCTTTCATGGGAAACCCCAAGTAGGCATGGAGCCATGTGGATTGAAACAAAAGAAAATGTCCCAAGAACATCTCGGTAACCTTGCCAAAAATGGTCTGATCCAACCTGCCCTCGCAGACATGTTGGGGCCCCGCTGCCAACAATCATTTTTATCAAAAATTAATTTCCTGGTGTGAATGTGGCCCAATTTGTGTTTTGTGCTGGACAAACTGAATCTAGAGCAAGCCTGTTGCTTTCAGTGCAGTTACTTCAGGACTCAGGTACATAATTGAACACAGGTATATAATGAAACATTGTTACCCTGCCATCTGTTAGCTCCATTTTATTGCGGAACCAAAGCTGAAACTACTTTTAAGAACACTATTTAAGTGCCAGCTGATTTCAGCCACGTGGTAGCACAGCAAAGAGCTGAACTCAAGACCCTCCAACTCATATTGCCAGCACCACTGCAACAATATAGTTTGTACCTACTAAGCAGCGATAAATACCTATCGCAGTCCCTTCTCCATCCCAGGCAGATCAACCAAAATCAGAGAAACAATGGCAGAAATCATTAGGATAAGCCCTCAGCTGCCAAAGTATGCAGAACATACCTCTATAGTCCATGTAGTCTTGCAGGATATCAAGCAGTTGGGTCATCTGAGAAAAGAGCAAGACACGGTGGCCACTGGAAAAAGAATGTGAGACACCATGAGCCTCAACATACTGTGACAGCATTTCCCAGAGTGGTAGAGGGATCACAATAGCTTAATCAGTCACTGTTACATAGCAAGACCTCATCACCTCTGTACACTAAGCTTCACAGAGTCATGGCTCATTCCCTCACCACATTTTCAGCCCCACAATCCAGATGCAACCAGTCAGCCTCATCTGCCATCATCAATTGCCACGTCTAGAGTGTGGAGTCACAGAGAGGTAACAAGGCTGTGGCACAGCTCTGCTGCTGGCTGGATGCAGCCTGGTGAGGATCCAAAAAAGCCTGTCTAAAAGGATCCTCAGCTTCAATCTAGCATCATGAGGTCTTCCTCACCACATGACCTGCCACACCAGACTGCTCTCAATTCACACATTACAAAGCATCTTAAATGCTGGGAAAATGTACTATCAGCACCTCTGTGACAGTAAAGCATTTCCTGCTCCAGCAAATGACCCTCAAAGATCAAACTCTGCTTACAATCTTTTATACACAATGAGAAATCAACTCTCCCTCCTCCCAGCTCTAGGCCTCAGTGCTCTTTTTAAATCAGACTTCACTGTAGAGCAGAACACAAGCGTTTTCAAGTCCAGAATTTGCACAGGGCGGGTCCTGTGGCAAAGACATTCAATGGAGAGGCACCCACTCACAAGGTGCTATACAGCAGAAGGACAAAGACCTCCACAAGCACATCAGAACTTCCCAAGGTCTGTTGAAGCTCTGTCCTTTGGAAGTAGTCAAAGGGAAATCACAGCCCCATTAAGAAAGAAGGTAGAATTTATGTCATACAGGAGGCACTGCTTCACAGGCTGCACAAGAATGCAAACTGCAGTTTGATTTGCCTCCCATCTGAGAGCTGGAGGTAAATATCTAAGGTCCTTGGGTTCCAGGTTCTGAAATCACCAGAGCCCAGCACCAGGAGTTCCAAATGCCATTCCCAAAGCTGAAGTTTCAGCTTACTCTTGGTTTTTGGTCCAGAAAAATTTCTTTTTCACATTTGCTATGCATTCTGCCTCTTGGCCTAACACAGGCATGGTAACACAAAGGAACTCAACTGATGCACTCTCAGGAAAGCCACAATCAAACCAGATATGCTGAACACCATGTCAGGTGGTTATTCTCTGAGGTTCCCAAATATGGAAAATATGCAAACATGTGAGAGAGTTAGTGAAAAGTTTTGAGAAATGTTTAAAGGGAAGCTATAAAAATCTTTGAGGTTCCTCTACCACCTCTAATGCAGCTCCTAGTACTGAAATTACTTCTTTCAGGTAGTAGGTAACATGCAATAAAGAGGGCGGTGCTTGTGTTGTGATGAATATCTGCTCAATCTATGGCTAATAATGTAGTCTGCCTTCCCAGTTTACCTCTTCTCCCTATGTCAACCCCACCTTATCTTCCTCACCCCAATATGACATACCCAGCATATAAGAATGAAAGGAGTTTATCCAACAAACACAGCTTGCCACTGGCTTCAACAATATGGTCTCCAATCTCAAAGGGTTCTGGCTCAACACCTGGAACAGAAAGGAGTTTCAGAAGCAGACCTAACACTATGCAAATAACAACTCAGTGGTCAGCCTCAGGGTATCTGCACTGCAAACTATAACCAAGCAGACTCCCATGATGCTTGTTGGAAAAGTGATGGTCCTTCTCTGTCTCTAAAGAACACCCTCAGCAGTTTACAAGGCACTGCAATTTCATTGTTGAGGTGAGAGTAGATGCATTGATGAGAAAACAAGCGGAGAGCTGCAGTAAGAAACTCAGACTTCACACAGTCCCCTACTTTATCCCTCATTATCGATGAACTGTCATATGTTGGAACTAGTCACAAGTTCACAGCTGGTTCTGATTCAAGTTTATTACTTGCTTCTTCTAAGCATCACATTGCCAAGCAATAACAGAAAACCATTGTGTAAACCAAGAAACTTATTTCCTCCTATTTCAAGAGGGAGGAGTGAATCATAGAATCTTATGTGATCATAGAGTGCTTTCTTACCATTGAAAAGGTAGGGGTGGGCAACACACTTCCGAAGCTGAATTAAGACATTCTGAAGTGTGACCTTCCTTCCTGTTTCACTTTCAAATGCATCTGGAACAAAAAGCACAGAAAAGGAATTGAGCAGGAAAGCCCATGCTCCAGCAATGGGTGTGACTGGGAATGTCTGGGCACTGCTCTGCAGTGCTTCGGCACTGGAGTATTTCTCTTTGCCTATCACATCTGTGTTTGAATTTCCATCTCAAGACTAGTACATCTGTTTTCATGGACCAAACAAAATTGCCCTCATATTTTTTGGACAAGCCTTTAGAAAAAGACTCTGATGAAAAGTACTCTGCCTTGTCAAACTCCCTGGAACTTTCTGGACGCCCTGGAAAGGGTCACTGTCATTTTTCTAAGAGTGAATCATAGATCTAGAAATCATCAAAAATAGTGAAAGAAATTTGGTGCAGTTCATTTGAATTTTCCACGAGAAGAAGTATTACAGCAGAGTCAAGATCTACTGGGCAACCAGGAAGTTAAGAAGGGTTGTGTTTTTGTGAGGAGAAAAAGAAGACGTGCACATATGCTGAATTCAGAAGAAGGTTCAGCCTGCCTGGTGACGTGCATGCGAAGTGCCATTGGCTCCTTGATGCACCAGGCGTTAGCCCTAGAAGAACAAAGCATCTCCATCACCCCAGTTTTACTCTCCCTACAACACGTAAGCACTAGCAAGCCCTATGATATGGTATGCATAGATGGAAGAGGAGGAATTCAGAGAGAAGCAAATACTTTCTTCTCTCTTACCTCAGGATGCTTTGTTACAGTTAGTCCATAAATGAAGTTACAAGGAGTGAGCTATTATGGTAAGAGTCTGTGGCTGCACTGTCTATATGGCCCTGTGGTTTCCTAAGAAACTCATATCTACATCCGGCAGATTTAAATTTGCTGTATGGCACCTTTACTACTATTGGAAAATTTGTAGAGATCCACAGATCCAAAATTTCCTGTACCACCCTTTTGTCTGAACTCAAAAACATGGGACAGGAGCAGGCTTACCAGGTGGTAACTGGTTTTAGTTACAGGATGGCCCAAAGCAGAATCCTGAAGCTGATCCTCCCCCACTCTGCAAAAGCTCAGCTCTAGATTCATATGTCTCCTCTTTTATCACAAGCTAAAACCACAAATCAAGCATCCCAAAGCACTGAATTTGGCATGTTCATTCTATGCATATTCTGCAGGCCAAAGTATCTTCTCCTTCGCTACAACAGAGCATGGATTTACCAAAGGAATTCATTTTGGTTTTAAACTTAGCTGATAGGGGATCAAACCCCTCAGTTACCCAGATCTTTTGTCAAAATGGCCTTGTAGTACTTCCTTTGCAGAGCTGACATTCCATGGTACAGAACCACTTCCACCTTCTTTGGCAGCTCTGCAGCCACCTCAGACTTGACTCTTCGAAGCAAAAACGGCTGCAGAAGACTGTGCAATTCTTTGGCTATGCAGAGGCAGGGGAAAAAAAAAAAAAGATTACTGCATTAAATGTAAGGGATTTATACAGTACCTTCACAACTATACTTTCAAAATAAATGTATAAGGAACTTTACATCTGTAAGTGAAAAGATTCAAGCCCAATTTTACAAGAAAAGAAACAAAAACATAGCTGCATACCTTAAATACATAAGAGCTATGTTACGATAAGTAATCATTGCTTTCAGTGGTTTTGTTTTAAAGCTAGTCAGCATTAAAAAAAAGGCAAATAAAGGGGACACAACATGTTTGCTTTCTAGTCAAGATAACAGCTGGTTCTGATTCAAGTACAACATTGTTTATTACTGACCTGGCTCGCTCTCCTTTTCAATTGCTTGGTAATACTCAACAAACTCTTTCACTTGTTCCCTAGGAAAAATGTCAGGCTCAATAAGGCTGAGTAAGGAGTACAGTTCCTGGAGGCTGTTCTGGATTGGAGTGCCTGTGAGTAGCAGGCTGAAGCCTACTGAGAACTGAAAGAAGCAGCAACAAACCAAAATTATTAGGAGAAAATATCTGGAATGAAAAGTGCCTTAATATACAACTCACCTATGCCACTCTTAAGTTTAAGTTAAAGATGTCATAGAACTGTCCACAGAATGCTGCAAGTATCTGTCAAAATCATCCAACATAAGATGTGGTCTGACAGTCAACCAACTCCACCAAACCAACTAGGATGGCACCAATGCAAGGAAGACAGGGTAAGCAAAATAAGAACAAAGTGCAAAACTGACACCATTAAAATTCTCATATCTGTGTACTGTACTGTCCAATACTGCATACTCAGTGTTAGGTACTGATAGATGACTGAAAACTGCTGTTGGAATAGGACAGTGAAATGAAACTTTATATTGTCTTAGGTCAGCCAGACTATCACTTCAGCAGCACAGCTGTAGTTCAGCAGTATGTCTGGCTGCTTTACATTTTTCGGTCTCTCAGATTGCTGCAACGTGTCAAGCCCAAACATGAGTCAGAACGAAAGATAAGCTCCAAATACTGCCCACCTCCATGCAAAGCCAACAAGACAGACCTTTATCTGTCTGCCACTAAATACGGGAATACATTCACCAGCTCTGATGGAAACTGGTTGTTGCCCGGAGCTTAATAAATACTCAGAGGAACAGAGAATCTGTATGCTATACTGAAGAGAAAAAAGGCTTTAGAAGCTAAAGATGGGCGAGTTATTTTACCTCAGAAAGCGTCTTGTAAAGCAGAGAACCTTGATTTTTCAGTCTGTGAGCTTCATCTACAACCAAGGCAGCCCAGTTAAAGCTGAAAAAACCAGCATCTTCAGTTAGGGGCAGACAATTCATTCTTCTCAGTTCAAAAAGACTCAAATAAGTGGTGGCTCTGCTTGTCTGAATTTGAGATGGTCCTACCCCATGAACCATAAGCAAATATCACAAGTAGGGCAGGAGGAATTCACAAGTACTCGTTTTCAAGAGCCAACGCCGCTTCTTAACTATAGCCTGAATGAGTTTTTATGAAATCAAAACTAAGCAAATTCACTTGAATTTGTTGCTTCTCTCTCCACCCCCATTTCTATGGGTAAGATGACAAAAGCACAAGTTAGTCAAACATTCAACGAAGTCTACAATTTGGAACAAGAGAGACATGAAACTAGGCCCTTGCACCTGTGCAAAAACCCAACAGCTATGATCAGGTAGTGATGGCAGAGTGACTACAAGCCTTTTGCAAATCACCCAGGACAGCAGCTTCAGCTTGTTCTGGGCTTGATATGGCTATATGCAGTGTCTCATCAAGTAGGCTGCAGAATCACTGGTGACCTAGGAGATCCAGCAGGCTTAACACAAACTCCAGATCTTTTCAACCCTCAGCTGTACCTGCTTGTCAATAGGGTTTCAACTCCCACATCACAAAGTGATTTCCACACAGTCAAGCCTGGCCGATGGGTAGGCAGGGGAGGGAAAGCATGACCCTCCAGCTTTTCTTACCCACATGCTTCTCTTCCCAGTGGAATACAAGGGCTGGAATCACAAGACCTACATTCTCCCCACAGCTCTTCTGTGTCCCTCAACTCCCCTCTTTGCTATTTAAGAGAGGTTCTCCATTGCCAGGACAGTGAAATGTCATTATTATTATTTTACAGGCTCAGCAACTGAATGTCTCCATATTACATTAGAACAGGGCTCCTGATGAATTCATCTGTGTTGTTTCACTGCTTGTAAAGAGTGGTGATGGAAGACACCTGGTAACTCTTACCCACCTTTACAAAGTGCTCCAAGTGCTCCTACAAATGATTAGCAGCCACGTTTTTCAGAAGGAACACTAGAGGGCAAAAAAATCCTTCAGTGACATGGTTTTGAGCTTATGTGCTAGCCTTAGAAAAAGGAAATTGCACTGGAGCTGACATTTCTGTGATAGCTAATTGTTCTCCCTGGGTACTACATCCCAGGGCTAAGTGGCAAAATAAGGAGAATCATACGGAGTAGTGCAGGACATTATATGAAACTGTAAGGATGGTATGGCCATGACTACCTTTTATAAGGCCTCGCTTCTACCACAGTGCATTCATCCAGCACAACCTGCTGTTTCCACCAATGGCCAAGGGCCGATGCTTTGCAGAAAGACAACGGGGTGCCCATAGTGGGCCTGACTAGTCCTGGGAGATCCTAAATTGTGTCAGTGTGGGCCACTGGGTTTCTGATTGTACAAAGATCCTGAGCCATTCATGATATCTGGCTGCCCCCACCATTTGTCACAGCACTTACCACTACTGCAAGGCATTGGTGCTATTACTAAAAAATATGAAAATTCCTTCCCATTTCAAGTGTAGGCTTCTGTAAGATCCTGTATGGCCATGACAATACTTCCTACAGGCTGAATTTCAGCTGTATAATCAGTCTTGCCAGAAAGCATAATGCTCCATAAACCCTCCACAGTTCTGACTTGTGGCAGGAGGCAATAAACTTCAGGATATGGTACTAGGACATGATCACCGCAGTATAATGCAGGTCAATTTCAGCAAATTTTGCATCTAACACCTTTATAATCTAAAGCTTTAGAAGATCTTCCTGTTCTAAATATCAATCTTGTGGACTGATATTTAGTGGGTTGCTATAAGCCGCTATGTATCATATTATTTTAACTGGCTTGAAAACTGTCCTTGGGGGAAGTTCATGTACATCTTAGCTGACATTAAAGATTTTTCACTGAAAGTTGACAAAGACAAAGCTTTAATCACAGGCCAAGAACATCCTTGGCTTTTGTGAAACAAACATGGGATCTCACATACATACAAACATACACTTAAGAAATTGCTGACAGCCATGCAGAATTAAATTTAAAAAAAACTAAAACCAGACTCACAATTTTAGAAATGCTGCATCTTTCAGGCAAATCTGCAATGAAAAGAAATGAACCGTGATTTGTGACTTAAGTTAATACACCAGTTTAGAAACAGAAAATCTTTTTGTCTACTTGCAAACTATGGTGGAATAGAGGAGAGTGGAATGAAGCCACTTACTACCTGAGGAAAGTAATGTGACAGCTACTGTAACCACAAGCTGTTATGATCCCACATTTTAACTCTTCTCTGGCAAAACACCAGCAGAACCTCAGAGAATTAATGGGAATTTACACACACCATAAATCTCTTCACCTCTGTAAGGTTTTTTATATCTTTCTCACTCAACACCATACACCTTCAGCATCACAATCCTTTTCACTCCAACCAAATATATGCTTCAGTGGATTAATCTAAGCTACTGCAATGACCTGATAGTATCCTAAAGTGTAGACATTTCTTGCCCAACTTCAAATTCAGAGGAAGAAAAATCAGGCCACACAAGAGAAATCCTTAAAAAGCACAGAATTTTATCATCAAAAGCAACAGAGGCAAGAAAAATCCTAGCTAAGTGAGTATCTCGATACAGTTGATCACTTTCTTGGACTTGCTTCAGTATCCATTCACCTCTGTTTATCACATTCAGGACAACGGTTATCACTGCTACCCACTCCAGCTTGTGAAATGTGGAAAAAGATTCAGGTTCAGAGTGGTCAGCACAGGTCACACAGCTCCCAGCAGAGACAGTAAAATACTTGAAGAGAGGGAAAGCAAAAGAGCAACAGGAAAGGGAGATCAGAAGGTGTGGGGGGGAAGAGCTGTAAGAGGTGCTTTTCATCTAAATTTCAAGTTGATGTGTTTGTTAAGAGATTGTTAAAGTAAAATCAAAGTGCTGATATGAACTAACACCTGAGTGATAAGAGAAAAATAAGGGCTTTTTCCCACTCCAGATAACTAAGCACCAGATCATGCCAACTCCAAAGCAGTGACCAAGGAAGCAACCCTGTTCTGGTTGGTCCCATTTACAGCAGGGCAGGATCTTCCCAGCAGAGCTCTGATCAGATTCAGCCCAAAGTCCTATCAATTGTAACGGGAACCTCACCATTTTGCAGCCCAGGAATGAGAGTTCTACCTGAGGAGGGCATGCTGCAGAGGACACAAAAAAGGCAAACGCTTTCTAAGTGTTCTTGCATTGCCTGATTAGTAGAATCTTAATAAACATCACACATGTGTACGCTTCTATTAAATGTTAAAGGTCTGTAAGGCACCACACAAAGACAATGCAGTACCATTTAGCATTAGTCAAGGATGGACAGGTGTCTGTTTTCTTTACTCAAGGTGTGATTCAGCTGTGCGGTAAAGTTGGGGTTAAAGTAGATTATCTGAGGGACACAAAAACTGCAGCAACTTAGAACAGCTGGTGAAATGGGTTACAGAGTAGAAAATCACCGAGGAAGATCAGAGATGAGAACAGAGGACAAGGCATGAGCTGGGTGGTACAGAGGAATGGAAAAGGTGAGGAAAAACTTGATCCCTCCTTTCAAGTGACAAAGACATCACGTACCTCATATGTTGTCAAGAGCGCGTGGAAGTGAGATTGCTCTTTCAGATTCTGCTGCAGTTTGGGTCGTTCCTCCTTGCTTCCTATGTATGTCATGAAGGAAAAACCTGGAGCAAACCTGTTGTGTCAAGAGAAAGAGAAAAAGCAGTGAGCCAAGCAGAGTCTTTCATGAGTTTATGACCCTGGATCCCATTATCAGACATAGCTACTGCACAGATCGTGAGAACCTCTTATCCAAACACCCTACCCTCCTGTGACTTGCGGCTGGATCTCAGCTTCTGAATCTAACCCCTTCCTAATTAATTTGTGCCTCAGCTTGGCACCTCGGCTGCCGGTTCTCGTTCAGACAAGTCCCAAATAAAATGCGTTCTCCTAGGTCTGAAAATCCAAGGCAGATGATTGAAAACCAGTCTCATGGCCCATCTGCCATTCTGAACTGAAAAAGCTCATGCGAAGCAGGTGAATGAATAGTTCGCCCAGTTGGGAGAAAAGAATTGGCCTAAATCATGCTAAAATAAAGGCAAAGAATGTCTGCAGCAAACAGGTCCAAGTCAGGGCCTCAAAAATCTAACCTCTTAGTCAAAAAGCAGATAAAACCAGTTCCATGGAGGAAGAGCTGGGACCATAAAATTCTTCCTCATTTAATCCCACCACTGATATTTGCCTAATGTTCCTCCTGGATATCTGTTCACTGAAGGGATGCACTTTTCCCCAACTACTCCAACTGCAGATCTATCCAAATCAGGCCAGCTCACTTCAGAATGTAACCTGAATGACTTCAGATGCTGAGAGACAGCAAATGTGCCATCAGCACAGTCACTGCACCCCAGTGTAGATGGGTCGCATGCACAGAAGTAATGTATTTTGCATGCATATGTGGGCATGCCAAGAAAGATACTATTCAACTTGGGTCTTACCTTTCATCATATGGAATCCTGGCTGTCTTCATCAAATTTTGTCTGAGAGGCTGAGCATGGAGGGTCACAAAACAATAAAAAGCAAGGAGCTAGTGGGGGGCATTTGTACTGAAAGTCAGCCAGTACTATAAATTGGATGAATTCATGTATACCACAGCATTGTAAGAGACTATGCATTAACTGCAAGGGGTGTTTGCATTGATTTGTAGTTTCAGTAGCTTCCCTTTTTACTTTTTTCCCCTTTGAAAGGATGAAAACCGTTGGACTGAGCCCATTTGAAGAGAATTTTTGTAACTTGCTGTACAAGAATATGATGAGCTGGACAACTGTTGAAACTTACCTCTCCAGTTCCTCCTTCCAGTTGCTCAGAACGGACAGAGGGCAAAGGATCAGAAACCTCTCTTTGTTCGTTAATTTTTTTGACAAATAAAGAAGTAGAGAAATAGTCTAGAAGGCAAGGAAAATATTTTTTTTTATAATAAGAAAATGGTTAAACCCAATAGCCTGAACCTACATAAACTGTCTACCTCTTGAACTTTGTAGCTGGTTCCCACAGGGTCTCTAGCACAAAGCAGAGCTAAGAGAGCGTCAGGTGAGATCCACCAACAGCGACAGAAAAGCTTAGACCCCCAAATGTGACGTTGATATCTGGAGCCCCTTTTCAAAGACTTTTCTCCACAGTCACAAAAAAGAAGATCTCATCACTCTCTAAAACCATCAGTTTGTTATTTAAGACCCATTGAACATCACCAGCTGAACCAAAGCACAAACATTCATTTTCGAACAGAACTGAAACCTGTTTAAAAACTAACCAAAAAAAAAAGAGCAGCACTGAAAAATGTACACTTGTAAATTTTAAACTGTATGTTGCCAAACATCAAAATCATCTTGCTGCAGGTGCCTCAAAACATAATCCTCTCTGTACTGGCTGTGTATTGTCCCTTCAACTCTGCACACTATGAATTACACATTCAGATGTGTGTGTAAAATGACCACTCATCTTTTTATAAAATCCTTTCTGAAGTGCCACTTGGGAGCTAACAGGGGTTTTAAGCAATTAAGGTATGCAAGAAACAATGAGCTCTCTTTTGATTATGGACTTCAGGATGAGGCTGCTTAACTGCCCAATCATTAGGGCAATTTTCTTTTCATTCTGCAGGAACATTGGGCTAAATTAGGCGAAGATCATTTTCCAGAAGAGGAAGATGACAACACACCTGGCAAGTCTTCCCAAGACCCATCTCATCGCCCAGGATACAGCCACGCTGGACTTCGTAGCATTGCACCAGCCAGTTTACACCTTCTATTTGATAGGGACGAAGCTTAATGCCTGGGGATAAAAGCAATCTGTTACATTTACACAGTCATCCAATACACTCTATGCACAGTTACACCCTGAAGCCAGCAGGAACAGGTCCTGCACAACCAGGCCATCCCAAACAACTGCCCTGCAGGAAAAGCACAACAGTTGTCAGCAAAGCTGGTTTATCCTGCCGGAGAGCAGAGATGCTGTGTTACAGAAAATCCATTACATTAAACCATGTTCAGGAACTTGTACACGAAAAAATGCATCAAGTCATTACAAAGGCCTGTAACAAGGACTCGAATCTGATAATTAAACCACTACGTTGCATTCCTAAAAGATGCCTTGATTTTCAGCTCCAGCTACTTAAACTTAAGTATGTGCTACATCCAGGGTCACACTTTAGGCTACTGAAAATGTCTGTAACACTCTATTATTGTAGAATAACCATTTCTCAACCAGATGTTTTCCAGCTTTCCTACGCTTAAGCTAGGACAGACCTGAAGTGTAGGTGGCTGCAGCTGCTACCACCACTGCAATCCCTATTATAGGGCACAACATATAAAACCAGACACGAAACAAGCCAAGGAGGAGTTCCCAAGACCTTCCCTTGGACTCAAGTGCCCGTGTATTGTTAATAACGTTGTGCCATTGCCGCCCTCTCTTCCCTGGGGAAAGCTGCACGCTTGAACGCGGGAAGTAACTCACCAGCCCGCAGGGAACAGAAACCCAAACGAGCACAGGGCTTGAATTGCGGGCTCCCCGCAGCTGAGGAAAAGGGGGGAGCAGGCCGGCCAGCCCAGGCGCTCCCCTCCAGCGCCGGCCCTTCAGGCAGCGGGGCTCAGGGAGCCAAGCCCCCGGCCTAGCCACCCACCGAGCCGCAGAGCCGGGGAGAGCGGGGCTGCAGCAGCCGGGGAAGGTTTGCTCGGAGCGGAGAGCGCGGCAGCAATGCCGCTCTCC
>NW_009259718.1:565131-565345 GCF_000687185.1 Egretta garzetta | reverse complement strand
TTAAAACCCGGGTGTGTGGAGAAATTGTAGGGAGGTTTTGGCTCTCTGCGTGGGTTTGGGTTCACCCTGCCCGCCGGGTGGGATGCCGTGGGGAGAGAGAGAAGCCGGCCTCGGGGGGTGAGGGTGTCGTGCGTGACTTCAGGTGTGGAGAACCAAAATCTGCCATCAAACTCAGCGTACAGCCGCCACCAGCTTTCTCAGAGGCGAAGGGCTT
>NW_009259718.1:563977-564963 GCF_000687185.1 Egretta garzetta | reverse complement strand
CGGGGAGAAAAGCCGGCAGCAGCATCCACTCAAAAGCAGGTGGATTTTGTTGCTGGTGCTGGGCCTTTCCTTTTGAGCCAGGTTAGGCATGTAAGTCTCATTTCAGCTGCGTGACCAGTTGGTGGCTGGTTGGGCCTGGGGCAAAGGCTAGAGGTGGGCTGTGTTTTATTTGTGAGAATACTGTGCCAAGTGGCTTTCTTCCAGGATATAAGAACCAGAGTACCTTTTTATTCTTTGCTTTGTGGCCGCCTCTGGTGCGTGGCCCTGGGCTTGTTTCCTTTCCTGACACCCCCCTTGGAGGGGTGCACGCAAGATTCTCAATCTTCTACAAGGTTGTGCTGTGTTAGGTTAGATGTAGACTAGGAGCAATGCGTTTTCAAAAAGGGACTGCAATTCTTACATAATGTGTGAAGCAACATAATCACTTCATGGATCTAGGAGTGTGACTTGTACCATGTTTGTACATCCCTTAACAGGTTTTTTAAGTCCGTTGTTGAGCTATTAAGACAGGCTAGAACAAAGCTGGTCTCTTTGGGACCGCTGCTGTTGCTACACCAGGAACCAAGGTATTCAAAGAGTGTTTTCAGCTGTTTGCTACCCCGTAGTCTCTAAATTTCTTAGGCTTTTTCCAAGTTGACTCAGTTTACTGCAAGAGCTGGTTAAGTGGTTGGAAGGATCCTAACAGTGGGATAAACAAAATAATAACAAGCTTCTACCTTACCCAATTGTTTCCATAATCTGCGGAACATAAAGAAAGTAACAGATGGGAGCTATGTGCATGCCTCTTAGCGGTGCTGCAGCTGCAGGCTTTCCGGGCCGAGTCAGAGAAGCACAAAGGCAGGAGAGCCAGAAGAATACACTCTGTATAATTATATAAATATGAGTGGTGGGGGGAAAGCATTTCAGGCCAATTTTGTGGCCTGGAATACAAGTATTTGTGCTACTTTTTTTACTACATAGCATTGCATGCTCTCTAGGGTGCTCTT
>NW_009259718.1:558247-563846 GCF_000687185.1 Egretta garzetta | reverse complement strand
ATTCCTCGTCTAGTGAGGATGGTGTTCAGGTCAAAGTTACTGCAAACCAATGCTTCTGCTTACTTTCTTCTAGGCTTTTGGACAGATCTGCTTACTGCCGTTCTTAATGAGGTAAGTGTGGGGAGTTTTCTCCCCATCCAAGTTTTTTGGTTTGGTTTGTTTTTTGAAAAGTGCTTGCATTGCACACCTCTTACAGGTTATCTGAAATTATCTTTTCTAAGAGGGAAGCCGCGTAGCTTGATTGGAGAGTGAGCAAGATTGTGTCATGGATGTTGTTTACTAAACTACTCTGGTTTGAGTGGGTTTCTATCAGAAGAAATTAACCTTTTTTTACACTCAGGCAGGTGCATAGAAGCCAGATTCGCCAGCTTGCCTCTTTGCCTTTCTGTTCATTTGCTAAAAAGCAGTCTTTCTTTCCAAGCTTGTGAATGTGCAGATCTGCTGTGTTTACCACCAATAGTAGTCAAAGAATAGTAGTAGCAGGGAAAATGAGGCCAGACATGTTCTTTTTAATGATATTCATTGTTTTAGGTCAGCCTTTTCCCCTCCTCTTTCATTTATGTTTTTGTTTAGAAACTGTGCTTTCAAGTGTACATTGCACTAAGAGCCACTTGGGTAAGGTGTCAGGAAGCTCAGGCTCACACTCGGCTCACATAGTTTGCCTGTCACGGGTCATCTGTGTAGATCCCAGGATGCTGAGAAATGCATTACGCACAATTGGTACCCCATAATTTTTACTTGGGGCACGGGCTTTTTGAATGAATCAAACCCAGATAAGTGTCACTGCTGTTATACAGCAGATTGTTCCTTGACATCTGTGACAGGGTCTTGAATTCCTTGCTTCATTATATTTTCCAAGCCCTGGACTCGTGCTGCAATCCCTGTTGTATTTGGTTGCGAACGAACTATGTTGAAGTAGGTCATGGAAAAGTGTGAAGAGGTGCTTATTTTAACAGGATTAGCGCTTGACTATAAGGCTTATACTACTTTCTCCTTTTCTTTTCCTTTCCCTTCCTGCCTTTATTGGTCTGCGGGTGATATGTCTAATTAAAGTGAATCAAAAACTTTCTCTGGTTCTTTTCCAGCTTGGGTTTGCGGAGGCTGGCTGGCCTTATGTAAAGAAGTAGGAGGGAGACTTTGTTAAGCAAGCAGAATAGGTTTGAGGCAGCCTTTAGGGAAGGAGTGAGAGAGATTATCTGTAACTGTTGCAATTCCCTGCTGTGAGAGCAGACTGCTGAGATAAAATGTTCTTGGGTAAGGTTCCCTCTGAACCATCTGAAAAATTAGTCATGGTAGAGCTTGCAAACTCTAGCAGTGACTCTCTCTCTTTCAGGCTGAACAACTTCTCGCTCATGCGTTCACTTGACATTCACGAAGATCCCACGTTTATCCCAGAGGTTGCTGCGGAGGTTATGGAAGACAAATCTGAGGCTAAAAGCACTTCGGATATTATCGAGCAGCTGATAGATGCAAGGTCAGTATGTGACGTGATGTATGTGGAACAACACATGTGTTGGCACTGTTACATTAGTGGGAAGCTATCGTTGTCAGTAAGTTGGATTAAAATCTTTTTCCACTCCCAGCTACTTTACAAAAAAAATTGTGCTGTCAGTCATCTTTCCTTTTGTAACCCATAAATCACCAGTAGTTACAAGCAATGTGAAGTTTCTACAAGCTTCAGGGAGTGCGCTTACCTGGTAGAGACCAAATGCTGCCCTTGCCAGGGCTGTGGTTCCACTATTAGAGCAGCTACACTTAGTGGTTGGCTAGGCAGCACATTACATCCCTTTAAGTGAGTTTGCAGGCGAGCTGTTTCTTGCCTGTAGGGAATCTCGAAGAGAACACAGGGGTTGATTGGAGGACAGAAGGAACATAGGGTATAAAGAAAACAATCCTCAAGAAATCAGGCTTTGTTTCTTAGGTTGCTCGGTTAAAAGCCTGTTCAGCTTCTTGATTACACCCTGTACTTGATTAAATCCCGCTAGATTCCAGGCAAGACTTTCAGGCTTGCTTGTCTCACTGAGGTCTGATGCTGAGGTGGGAGCAGCTGGACTGCTATGAATGCTCTCCCCATATGGTTTTGTGCTTAGTTGTGGGCCTATCCAGTAGTTATGGAAGATGTCTATGAGCTGCACTTCATCAGCATCTCAGAGAGTGGGTTCTCTGTATGTATCTCTGCTTTTAGCAAGATTAAGCTTGCTTCCTGCTTGAGTTCTTAAGCTAGAGCAAGGGAAAACTTTCAGCTCCTTCACTTTAGAGGAAGGGATGTATTTCCTGCAGGCATCGGTCAGGGTGAGTGCAGCCTTCTGGTTCTTGTATCCCCAGCTCCAGGGCCGGTTACTGGAGCCTTGCCTCTTCCCTGCAGGGCGTGTTACGGTGCCATACGCTGTCCTGTTCCAGAATATGGCTTCTGGTTTGGATGATGATATGGAGACATCACAGGAATAGTAATTGTAGCTAGCTCTTCAGATGATCTTAAGTACATCCTGTTGTGATGAGAAATGGTCTATTTCTTATGTGCTAGAGCCATTGATTTAGTTTTTAAGCAGTTTGCTGATGTGAATCTTTGTGTGTGCTGCATAATGTTTCTTCCCCCTCCTGCACCACACACTGTATTGTGCTGCTGGCTATCTGGATATAACTTGGAGCAGAGAGCCTGGGAGTAGGTTTACCAGTATATTCTAGCTATTCTGTAATGCTCCAGTGGTGAGTAGCAATGTAAACCTGGAATAAATTTTGAACAGTTTAGTGACTGCTGTATTGCAGTAGAAATATGAAGCAACTAGAACGTGTCTGCAAGATTGACCCTTTGTTTCTGTGGCACCATTAGTGTACCGGGTGTCTTGCATGTGTGCAAGGAGTCTGACGGAGTGCGAGCTGAAATATGTAGCAGTCAAAACGGTGACCAGCAGGTTTACTGGAAGTGAGTGATGCCCGACCTGCACTGGACCGTGATACTGAAGCCTGCAGGTCTAAACAGAGGTGGCTTTAATGGTTCACAGTTGCCCCTTTCATCCTTTCTTTGCAGGTCTGATTCTGCTAGCAATGCGTTTAGCTTCAAAGGGATCAGAGACTACCTGGACTGCTACCGGTAGGTGAAATTGTGGTCTGGGCACAACTTGTCTCGCCTGTTCCCCTGCTCTGGGCTGCTACTGTTCCACAAGCTCTCAGGCATCATTTTGTTAGTATTGTCCTTGAGGTACCACTGCTTAGCATCACCCTTTGCAATCCTTTCCCTCTAATAGAGTAATGAAGGAAAGCCAGCTGGGGGAGCTGGCACAACTTTTAACAGCCCTGCAAGGATATTTAAATGCTGTTTTCCTTCGTTTATTGTCAGTCTTCTCTGGGAGGGATTTCTACATACCTCGTTTGCCCAAACACATGAGTGAGAAGGAGAGGAGCTTGAGGACTCTCTGTAAAGCTGTCAGCTGTCCTTCCCTGTTTATCTGATGGTTCAGGAACATCTGGGTAACTCTCCTAGCTCTGGCCCCTACTCTAAGTGTTGGGAGCGTGCTGTGTAGCCAAATTCTCTCCTTAAGAAAGGGAGTCTTCTGTCTTGTTGGTGTCAGCTGTGCTGAAATCATCGCCACACACAGATTCACACCTAGTTCTTGCTTACAGCTGTGACAGCTGCTATCTTGCTACATGAGAGACAAACCCTGGGTGTGGGTGTGGTGTGGGGGTCTTGTAACAAGGTCCCAACAGGTTCTCCTGTCCTGTAGGAGTGGGAAGCTGACGCCATCTCAGGTGGCAAAGAACATCATTGCCATGCTGGAGGACTGCGACAAATCCACGCCCCCACTCAGAGCGATAGTGCAATGGGACAAGGAGCAAATAATGCTGGTAATGTCTGCCTCTGGTAGGAAAGGGGCCTCTGCCACCCCAAGAGTAGTAGCATCCATTAGAAAGGGGCAGAGGCTCTTCTGCTGATGTATTGCACAGATAAATATGTACATTTTTCCTCCCTCCTTGTGTAGATGACTATGAACAAGTTTGCTTTCTTTCCTGCAAAGAGAGGTAGCATTTAAGCAATCTGTTTCCTGCTGGACAACTATGTTTAAAACAGGACTTCTGTGCTTATGTGGCATCCATTAACATAGATGCTTCCAAGTAGGAGTTTTCCATCAGCATATGGTGGAAGAAAGCAACTTTTATAGTTTGGCTTAGTAGAAGCCTGAGAGAGCCATTTTTGGTATCCATTCTGATACTGGTAATGACCTTCAGCTTGACTAAATGTATGTAACACATACTTTTTTTTTTTTTCTCTGTACAGATGGCTGAGGCCTCCACTGCTCGTTACAGGAATAAATGTACCCTGTCTTACCTGGATGGCATCCCAGTGTGTCTGAAAGAAGAGTTCAAAGTGGTGAGTTTCCTTGTTTAGCTGTCAGTTCATGCTGCAGGTCATCAACCTGGACAACTCACTGTGACAAGTTTTTAAGGCCAACATCTCAGCAGAAGCCTGAGAATATGTTTGTAATAAGGGGTAGTATGTGGGTTTGTAATGAGTAGGATTAACAAGTTTTGCCAGGTGAAGACAGATCTTGGGTACAGCAGACGTGTTTTGTATCTTGCACTCATCTCTTTAATCCATGGGAAGTAGAGCGTGGGGGTGGAAAACAGTCCTTCTTATGATGAAATGGGAATGTATAAAAGCATCTGTAGCAGTGGGTGTAAGTGTCTGTATTTCTCAGGCACTGTCTGCTCCACTGGCAAAGAATCCCTCTCTCCTTACCTTAAAGGACGTACTTGTGTCAGAAATACGCAAGTTACTCTGAAAATTCCCTCTCACAAGGAGTTTTGCCTGTGGCCTAACAACAGTTACCATTAAATACTCCTGGCAGTGCCATCAAGCTGTCGTAGGCTCTGCAGAGACCTACCCATTGGGTGGGAGTCTGTTTATGTACAGATTCTTCCATTGCTGCATTGAAGTGAAGAGTACTTAGCATACCCTGAAAATGAGTCCATCTGGTATTCTGGCATCCATCTAATCTCGGTGCCTTGCTTCAAAGCAGTGCAGCTCTGAAACGCTGAAGCTCTGTCCATAGAAAAATGGAAAATAGAGCTTCTGTGTGCTGTGGGGGCAAGATGACTGTTCTGCAGCCTCTGGGCATAGCAATTGCATTACTCCAGCGAGGCAGACTTTTTGACGATCTACATGTTTCTGCTTTTCTTTATCATGGCATTAAAAGGACTCCTTGCATGGGAGGACCAAATATTGAAGGGTTAAGTGTCCCTCCTAACAGAAACCAATGCAGGACAAGTTGAAGAGTGAAGCTTCTTAGCCCTTAGCTACCTCTGTTGGTTTTAATGTCTTGGATCTGTTGTGGAGTTGAAGTGTGCGTGTGAAGCACACACATGTGCCTGCCTACCGTGCCAGGGTTTTAGGATGAATAATAAGGCGTCTTCTTGCTAAGGTACCTTACCATCACCGAGTGGGAACAGTCTATCTTGGGACAGAGCCTGAGACAGAAGATGCTACTGTGGCCAAGAAGCTGCGAGAGGCTGGGGCTATCATTATTGGGGTCTCAAACATGCATGAACTAGGGACTGGAACAACTGGATGCAACCCTAATAGGTAAAAATCCCTTTCCCCTCT
>NW_009259718.1:550934-558072 GCF_000687185.1 Egretta garzetta | reverse complement strand
TCCCTGGGTTTAGAAAGTTAGAAAGTCTAAAAGTCTGTCCAGAACTGACAGGGAAGGGTACAAAAATAGGGGAAGCATGTAAGAATAAAACTGACGGAAGCACCCTGTGCAGGGAGAATCCTAGGGGTATGAAACCCGTCATTGTAGATTTGAGGGTCAGAGTAGCTGTGGAAGCCTGAAGACTTCTGAAACCAAAGGAAGGAGAGGGTCCAAGTGCTGTGTCCTGAGAAAGGAACTTGGTTTGCCAGCCCTTACAGGCCTGGAGGTGAGAATGTTTACAGGATGAGTGGTAGACAAAAGCGGTGACATAAAACAAATAAACAGTAATCTAATGCTCAGCCACAGTAATGGCTAAAGGCCCACAACACTGAGAAAAGGTACAGTCATCTCAGAAGGACGTAATGTTTTTATTTCCTAGCTAAAACAGCTTCACTGGAATTTGCTTTACTGTTGTGAATTCTCCAGCTATAACCAAGCCAGGAACTGCTATTCCAGAGCCGTGGTCCTCACAGCCTGGATAAGCCATGTGCAGAGCCACGCTTTGTGCATGTGCAGCTGGATGGAACTGGGGCTCCCGCTAGCGTGGCAGGGCATTTCCTCACTGTGTGAGGTCGGCTGGGATACCGGCTGCCTGGCAGGTCTCTTTGGTGCCTGGGGACTGCGGTCAGACTGGAGACTTTGGGAGCTGCAGCTCTGGGATAAAGGGCAGAGCTGGGGATGCTGACTTGCTTGTCTGTAAGAATTGCTGGCCACCGACTGCTCCACCTTTTGGAATTGCGTAATGCACTGTGGCCTGCGGTAATGGCACAGTGCTGTTGCAGACAGAAGAGCTGGAGCAGCATCCTTTCTCTTGCTTTGAGTCTGTTTCTTTTGGATAGGCTGCTTATGGTAACAAGAGATTGGGCTCTGAGGCAGAAGTCTTTTTTGCATCTTGTTTTCTAGGGACATAGCACTATCTGGGATGAAATGGTATCTCTTCACTAAGAGATCGGAATCCCTGAGCTGTGTTTCTGGATCTTTTCCTGCCCTGTAGTGCACGTGGTCCTTCCTAGGAAAAGACTCAACACTATTTGTCTGCCTCAGGTACCACAAGATCCCTAGGAATCCCTACAAGCCTAACCACTTCACAGGTGGGAGCTCCAGTGGGTCAGCAGCAGCTGTAGCAGCAGGTAGGTGGTCCTAAACAGAGTTCAGGGGTGGTGGGAGGAAGGTCCTGAGCTAAAGGACCTCAGGCATTTCGTTTTTATGAGTGGGTTTAGAAGCTGGAGGGAACTCTCAGCTGAACAGAGAGCTCTGTGTGCTGTCTTGGCTACAGCTGCTGGGTAGAATGGACAGGGGCAACAGGATGTCTCTCTGATCACAGGCCAATGTGTGGGTTTTTTTGTAGGTCTCTGCCCAGTGGCTATTGGCACAGATGGAGGTGGCTCTGTGAGGATTCCTGCTTCGTTCTGTGGTGTGGTGGGGCTGAAAGGTAGAGCCCTTTAATCATGGAGGGGGTGTGTGTCTTGTTCGCTGTATCAGATAGAATGCCATAAACAAGTTGGGCACAGTCCATTAATTCCCATCAAGCAAAACTCGACCAGAGAAACTCTGGAGTATAACACTCTGAGAGTCATGTGGGTTGTACTGGCAGAATGGAAGCGTTCTCAGTACTGGCTGTTGAACAGATGTTCAAAAAAACCTAACTTATTTGAGTCAAGAGCTAAACAAAATGTGCTTGCTGCTTTTATTTCTACCCACTTGTCCCTCTTCTAATCTTCCTTCTCTGCTGGGAGGTATCCCCAGCATAGTTCAGTATCTGTAGCGAGCTGGTGAAAAGCATCTCCACCCATGATGGGTTGCCATCAGCCCAATTATATGAAGAGGCTGATGCTGCTCAGATGTGTATCTGGTAAGTTAAACCTGGTCAGGCTTGCATGAAACTAGGATGTAGCCATTCCCTCTTATCTCAGTGTAACAGGAAGTAGCAATGCACTTTTTGCAGTAAGAATTAATGTAATCAAGGGAAATGTGCAGAGGACATAAGAAATGCACACGGCAGTGTCTGCAGGAGAGGCAGGATTGCCACTTGGAAAAGGTGCTGGCTTTTTGGAATGGTTTATCATTCCAGAGGGTGTTGGCTGCTTCATCTGAGACCAGATACTCAGCCATTACTCTGTTTTCCCATCCTTCACATGTGATCAACTTGATTAATCTTGATTCGTCTGAGGAAGATAATGATGACGGTGACAAAAACGTAATGGTCAGAAAGGTGATATGAGTACTCTCAGAAGACAGCTGGTGTTAGACATGAAGTCTCGCTGGTGAAGTGGGTGAGATCTCCCAGGGCGTGGTATCTCCTGCTGTTGATAATCCCGCTCCTGCCTCTCTGTCCTCCGTATCATAGATGCTGCTTCTGCATATTTAAGTGCATGTATTTCAAAATGTCCCCGCACATACTTCCCCTCAACTAAATAATTTCTTACAGGGGAAAACAGTTTCGCTGTTTGTTGAACGCATCTGTTTCACTAATGAGACAGATCGTCATCAACAGAACAGGGTCTTGAAAGAGGAGCGACTGGGCTCTGAAATGGCAGGCATAGAAGTGACTGGCAGGGGTGTGTTGCTTACTGACTGGGTGTACCAGAGCCATCCAGGTGAGATCTTGCCAGCGACTGCTGGTATCTGTCTAACTGCCCATTTCTTCTTCTCCAGGTACATTTGGGCGCATCAGTTCTCATGGCAGCTTGCCACTCTCCTACTCCACAGTCAGCGTAGGTAAGAGGACTTGTGCTCCACTTCAAGGACCTTGCTGTGTGGTGTTCTCACAGGGGAGGCAAACTGTGCCTACAAAAGACCTTGGGAGGAAGGTGCTACTTACCCCTTGTCACATTTTTATAACTGATCTCTCTTTTACAGGCCCTCTCTGTACCTCAGTGGCAGATGCAGCCATTGTTTACAGTATCCTTGCTGAGCCAGATCCGCTCTATCCCTATGGTAGGTGAGCCCTCGCCTTCCCTGAGCCCTCGCCTTCCCTGAGCCCTCGCCTTCCCTGAGCCCAGGTGCTCTGCCTTCCTAGAGACATCCTAGATAAAAGGAGGAACTCTCATTTGTTCCCTGCAGGACTAAAACAGCCCAAAGCAACCCTATCTGGTATGTGTGCTCCTGACCTGAAAGGCTTAAAACTGGGAGTGGACTGGACATTTTTTAAGGTGCCTGTTCTCTCTCTCTCTCTCTTTCTGCTGCTTTGCAAAATGAGATTTTGAAGGAATTCAGTGCATTCACTGTTCTCTTGCCTGTCATCATTACAGCTTCTCATATTTAGTCCTATAATTGGAAGAGAATATAGCCTGGATGAAAACATCAGCAGAGACAGATATTTTTTTCCTAAGGCAGCCTTTGAGTAAAAGTCTGTTGGAGGTGTAAAGAAAGGTAATGACTGTACAGCTGATGGCAGTATGCTTCCTCATACTGCTGTTTCTATTGGAAGCAATGCTTCTGAACAGATTACAAATGGCAGTTAGTTAAAAAATGAAATGAGGAAAGTTAATGTATCCGTTTGGTGACAATGCTGTAGCTGCTGAGTGGTGTTTCATCATTCCAATGTAGAAACCGGGCATGCAAGCTAGTACTGCTTGTCAGTTGTAATGCAGCCCCACAGATCTGCTCAGCATTTCTTCCCTGGAGGAAAACAAGGACTCTTTCTCACTCTGCCCCAGTGCAGAGGAGGATATTCTCTCCTCTGGAAAAGACAACCTTTCCTTTTCTATAGGGGTTTGACCTGTAAGCTGTTTTCTTGGAGCAGGTGGCCTAAGGCAGTCCTGGAGGGCTGTGTTTCGCTACTATTAGGGACAGGAACAAGGAAAGCTCCATGAGGACTGAGGTCCTGGTGAGTGTGCTCACCAAGGAGAGGAAGGCAGTGACTGAGGTCTGCTTCGTTCTTTCCTCTTTTTCTCTAGGCATGTGATGCTGAAGTCCTGTCCGTCTGTGAGAAAGGTAAAGAGGAAAAGTTTGTAAGTCTCTTATTCTGCCTGATGTCATGGTATCACTTGGTGCTCCTCTTACGTATGCATTAAAAAGATCTTACCCAAAGTCCTTAAAGGCAGATGCTTAAAGAGGTCTGGCTGGTCAAACAGCAGTAGCTTTGTATTAGGGAGGCCCTCCTGACTGCTGAGGGGTAAAAAGCTCAGCAGTTGTAGGCTTGTCGGGTTACAATGGAAGAATGCAGTCCAGTGTGCTAAGGCTCTGTCTGTATAAAGACAGATCTGTGCTCAGTAATACTTACTCTGCAAGCTTTAATGGTAAAAGCCTTTCAAGGGAGGGACTTGTTTCACAACATAATGTTCAGTAGGAAAGACAGGGCTAGGTCTTTGTGCTGTATCCAGTCCTCTGGTATTTCCTTGAAATCAGCCAAATGATGCCTTTAGGGTAGCTTTCTCACATTATAGACTAAGCAAAACTGACCCTGGTGAGTACTTGGGGGGGGTGGAGGAGAAAGATTCTACAATGCCTGGTATAGTAGTTGGCCTCCTATGCATTGGAGCTGAGAGAGTTCACAGTATTCAGGCTTTGTTTGCCTGGAATTTCTTCAGCCTCCTTATTTCCATAGACACTCACACTTCTACATGTGTAGAGGTTTCTTAGGAGGGATGCACTAATAAGCCAGTGAAATAGGCAACTGGGGTATTTATGAAGAAGTTGGGGTCAAAGAAAGAAGGGAATTCTTTTTAGACTGCAAAAGATTCACTTTTCCCAAAGACTTGATGTTCAGCCTTGCTAAAGTGCATCAGGATTTAGTGAACCTGTACTGTTGACCTGGTCTCTGGACTATCCCCGGGGTCCTCTACCATTATGGTTCAGAAGGGAATCTCATGATGATAAATAATCACTTCATGCTGATAGAATACCGATCATGTCAAGTGCTCAGGGAAGCATTATCAGTCCACCTTTACTCTTTGGGTTAACTGAGGGGCTCGAGGGAGGAGACAAACTTGCCAGAAACGTAGTGGGTAAGTTAGGAACCTGTCTGCAGGCCCCTACCCCTGCCTTGTTGGAATACTGAGATCCAGTTAGACTGAAGGCTTTTACCTACAAGAAGCAGCTGCAGCAGTCTGCATGCCACATGATGCACTGAAGATGCTTGCCTTGTAATGGCCTACAGGGCCTTTAACTTCTCAAGGGGGTGAGGATTCACAGCCCTTTTATGAAGTTTGGGGAACTCAAAAGGATGCTGTCTCCGCTTTACCTGTTCTGTACTCAGCTGTGGAACACCTGCAGAGTTTGGGAGCCAGCGTGGTTGAAGTGTCTCTTCCAGAGATGGAGGAAGTGCGAGTAGCACATGTAATCTGCATTCTCAGTGAGATGAGGGACTTCCTGCAACCTGACTTCAATAAACATTTCCATGAAATGGTAAGTAGCAGCAGCTTGGATCAGTGGCAGTAGTTGTCCTGGCTGACACAAAACAAGTGTCATGTCAGTGAGAAACCTGAGGCGCTCCTGCTTTTTCTATGACAAACCACCTGTTGGGTTACTAGTGATAAAGGAGAGCAGACCTGGAAGAGAGCTCCTGGGCTCTCATTGAGAATGCTGAAACATTCCGTTTCTTGCAAGCAGAGCCATGATCGATGTTTTCTCTTTCAGAATTTGGACACTCGGGCTAACCTGGCCTTGGCGTCCCAGTTCACGGCTCTGGATTATATTACGGTAAGGAACATACTGTGGTGAAGGTTGAAGGGATGCACCTAGTGAAATTGTAAAGGTGGGGCAGAGGATTCTCTTAACCTCCCCATACACATGGAAAGATACCGCCCAGATGTACTGCCCTCTGCTATGAAAGCATGCGGAATGGTGGGGCACCACAGAAGACATGCCACGTGGATTGGTGTCCTGCATGTTGATTCCAAACTGCAGGAATGGTGTCTCTTTTTGCAAAGGCATAGGCTTTGATGGGCAGAATCTCATCATCAAACATGAGCCTCATGAACCGAGGGCCTGGTCAGACAGTAGTCTCTCTGCTTGCAGGCAAATCGACAGAGAACTCGGAGCATGAGATTTCTGCGAGAGATCTTCACCACTGTGAACTGTATCCTTACACCAGGTATTGGCAGCAGCAGTGGCCAAAAAGCTGGTCTCCAACAGCTGTGTGGTGCATTTTAAGAACAGTTACTCCATTAACTTTCCCTCCCCAGTTTCAAGAGCATGGCTTTTGTGCAAAGACTTTGCTGTGCCTCAAGCCTCTAGAAGATAATGCAGCCTGGTTAGAAAGACTGCTGTGTATTTCCAGACTTACTGCCTGTGTCCATAGCAGTGAGAAACTCCTTCCTGGTACTTGCAACAGGAGACTGCAGAGCTAGCACACTTACACAGGAGGGACTGGCCTTCTGCTTATGTATGCAAATGTTCTTGCTCTAAATAGAAACTGTTCCATTCATCAATCCCAGTGACTTGATTGTGTTCCAGGGGCATGAGTTTGCATCACCAATGTGTATCAGTCATGTGGCTTTAATCAACTGAGCTGTTCTTTGAAGACTGCTTGCTGCCTGACTCTTCCTCTGCTCTTTAAGCACTGGATCAGCTTGCCCAGAGAGGCTGTGGAATCTCCATCCCTGGGGATATTCAAAAGCCAGTCAGACATGGTCCTGGGCAACCTGCTCTAGCTGACTGTCCTCGAGACAGAAAGTTAGACAAGATGACCTCCTGAGGTCCCTTTCAATCTCAGTCATTCTCTGATTCCTCCACAGCTGTTGCTTCCACTGCCCCAAGAATCTATGAATCTGACCTTTTGACTGGCAGCAGCAATCTGTCCTTCACAGTCCGGTGCATGAGGTAAGAACAGTGCTGCTTGCACTGCAGAAGCAAAGGTTTGGGAACAGCTGGAGACTAGTTGCACTAGCTGAAAGAACTCAGGCTGTAAAGCACGGAAGATCGATCCTAGCTGCCTCTCCCAAAAAAGGATGGCTTTGCTGCTGTCCCAAGCCAGGAATGCTGATGACAGCTTTTCCCCCAGGTTCATGCAGCTTGCTAACTTCACTGGCATTCCAGGCCTTGTGGTCCCCATTGGATATTCTACTTCTGGGCTTCCTATTGGTTTCCAGGTAAGCACTGTCTCTCTGTGAATGCTGGGTCACAACATCTGCAGCTGGCTTTGTCCTGAACCCCC
>NW_009259718.1:538938-550888 GCF_000687185.1 Egretta garzetta | reverse complement strand
GGAGTTGGCAGGTAGTGGTAATAAAGTTTTAACTTGTGGGTGAAGGGACTTGCCTCGGAGTAACTCACTCCTGAATGGCAGAGGGACTCTTCAGGTATCTGGGAGATAGATTTCTCTGTCTACGTGCATCAGTACCTACTATTTGTCACTCTTTTCCTTGTTTCTCAGTTCTGTAACTTCTTTAAGTCCTTCCTTGCTCTTCTCCCTCTTGAAATGGATCACATCTAAATGAAGGGTCTATGTCTTGTAATTAAAAGTCACCCAGGTACCTTTATCCCCAAAGCAGTGATGCCTTATTTTATGGGGTAAAAGGGAAAAGCATGTGTCTTTTGCTGCTGTTGGGGAAAAACAATTTAGTTATGTTTTGCAGGGCTTTCAAGAGCAGCTGTATGCGATGATGCTACTTCCCCCCCCACACCCCCTTTCTCTACCTCTCTCATCTTCTCCCAGGTCATGGCCAAATGGTGGGATGAAGCTGTTCTTCTGAGGATTGGCCTGAAGCTAGAGCAGTTTCGTTACCAGACCAAAAAACCATCCATTTATTATGACATCCTTGCATGACGGAGCAACTGAGATGGGGAAGTCGTCTGTCTTTTCCTGGTGTGACCTAAGTATTAGAGTGGACTTGTTTTCAATGTGCATCTGAATAAGGCTTAGTAGCAGGCCCATTTGAGGAATGGGGAGGAACACTGACCTAAGCAGGCATTGATGCTGTGCAGACATCACTTCTGCTCTCTGTTTGTTATTGAATGGTCCAGCTTATACTAGGGAGACCAACTGTGCTACCTGGATCCTGGCTGTGGTATTTTTTGTGAAAAGGGGAAGCTGCAACTTCTTTCCACGTAGACGGTCCTGTATAGATGGAAGACAGTTCAATCTAGAAGACTGCACCTGGGCAGTTCATGCTACTGTGCATGGAAAAGTACAATCCCTAGACCTTAAACCTTCTCACAGAACTCCTCCTGCTCCAGGATATAACAAAGGTACTCTTTTGAGCAGGGGAGGCATCTTCCCTGAAGAAATAATGCCTAGCTCCCCTGGAACGAGGAGTATCTTAACACGCCTGCAGTTAGGTAGTGGGTGTTGTGGCCCCTTACTTAGTCCCTCAGAGCAAATATAAAGCCTATAGCTTATGAAGTGTCACTGTCTTTCTGTCCCTTATGCTGCAACCAGCGTAAGGTCAGTCTTAACTGTTGCACGAAGTCTCAATGTGCTTGCTGCATGAGCAGTCCTACCTACCTTCAGCCTTACATGCAAGGGGAAGAAAAGGCAGAGCACGAACACTCATCAACTCTGTGACCCAAAACTCTGGCTCAGGGTTCTGGCTTTCTGTTGCACATCTCTCTTTCCCATGCTAAGCCTTGGAGAGCCTCTTTTCTCCCACTGGTTGCTTAAGTATAAGCCTACTATCATTTAGGTGTCCCAATGGAAGAAATTACTTGGTATTGCTGTGAAGTACGGCTTAAAGGGTGCTGAGACAGCTGTTACAAACAGGTGAAATTTGCGTGGTAGTGGAAATAGGAGATGCTACAGAGCTACTGGCAAAGAGTTGAAGCTGGGTGCTACAAAGGTGCTGCACAAAGCCCTGTGCAGCAAAGAGCTTGCTCTAGATAAGAGGCTGACTCCCTCTTACCCTAAATGTACTTCCTGAAGTAATGAAGGTAGAATTAAGACACAGCTTAAAGATGAAGCTATACTACATAAAGCATGACATGGCTCTAAGCCGCAGTACTGTGCTTCATTGAAAGGCCCCAGACCGTAAACTCCCAAGTACCTGTGTCCTGCCAGCAGCACTAAGGCCTCTTCTTATCTTTCACGTGGCCCAGGGGTAACCAAAGTTAATAATTTGTGTTTGTTTTGGAGTAGTTTGGGGTTAATGCTGAGAGGCATCTCCTGTTGCCTACCTCACCAGGTATCCTGGGCTTGTGATCAGGCTGCTGGAAAAGCTGTCCTACAGCCAGGAGCTGAGAAGATTGCACTATTCTTACTTAGCTTGGAAGGAAAGAAGGAACAGAAAGTAGTTACAGTTTCTCCCAAACTCAATACGGTTGGGTTTTCCCTGTCCCCCCCACTACATATCCACCCTTTAAACAGAGCTAGCACTTTACTAATGGCTAAAGTTAAAAGAAGTCAGATGGCATCTGAATGGAAGAAGATTGCATTGCTCTTTCCTCCTTCATTATTTAAGTTAAAGAGTTAAAGCATCAATTCCTACCATCAGCTGTCACCAGCATCCTCAGTTAAATTAATTATATGGTTGATATGGTCTTTTATCTTCAATTCCTCTATGTAATACTGCCACAACTATTTTTCACTAGATTCTAGTAAAGTTAAATCTTTATGAATAACAGTTTAAAAGCAATTTCCTCTATTATTAATGATAAGTTATTAAACGCTACCAACATACCTTAAGAGTGAAAACACTGCTGAAGTGCATTGTATAGCAATAAGGGAGTTGATAAGTGTTTGACAAGAATAAATTTCTGCCAGGAACATTACTGCTTGAAGGAAATGGCTGAATGTTCCCTAATTTAATGCTATTACTCAAGGGATTGGAGATGGATGTTTAAAACCATCAATTGCCATCCTGCTAGATGAAAGTATTTATTTCAAATACTTTCCTAAATGACACACTACTCTGAAATTGTAATTTCAATATTTAGTTCATTCTCTGGGAGCTCAAGTTACTAGGAAGACAGATAGGAGCTGAAGTGCATTACAGAGTCATTTAAGTTGGAAAAGACCTTTAAGATCATCAAGTCCAACCTTAGAGACTTTGCTCCATTTTAAAAATAATACTTGCATCCTGCTAACAGTGGGAATAAGAAAGAATTGAGAGCTTTTACTGACTGTCCATCTTCCCGCACAATGCTTACTCCTTTTCCCTAAACTGGTATCGCATCAGTGCACATTTCCAGTGCAAGACTTCCCTGGTACTGAGGTTACTAAGCTAAACTTTACTCATCCTGGTGAAAGGGCCCCATGTTTCCTTTCTTCCCCTGACTGTTAGCTTACCCAAGTTCTACAGCAGACTAGTTCCTAATTGACAGCCGTTCTATCCCCACAGCGTGCAATAGCAAGGCAGTTGTGTGAGCAAAGCGGACACAGTGACCACACACACACTCCTGTTGCTTCACATAGATATATGTATGGGTATAGATATACGGTATATACACATTGATCTTATTTTATATATATAAAATAACACCTTGTTTATAAAGCGACATTTAATTGCCACTGGTTCCCTTCCTGCCCCACAAAAACAATAGTATACAAAATATAAAATATTTTAAATATTTATAAACGCCGCAAGAAAAAAATAGAACTGTACGAAAATATTTTTTTTTTTTCTGAGGTTCCCTCCCTGCCTGGAAAGAGAAGGGGTACACGTTTGGCCAGCCTAGTGTGCCTTGAGTCCATAGTTGTTAAGTGGGTAGGAGTATGCCCTGCCTAATACTATCCGGTCCCGGAGGAGCTTAAATAAGACATAATAATTGCAGAAAAGGATGAGGGCCATGGAGAGGGTATGGTTCCACTTCTCTGAGCGCAGCAGTGAGTAGAGCTGGTAGCAGACCACACTGCCTTCGATGAGAATCAACAGGTTGAGCAGCCGTAATGGACGGTGAAAAAGGAACTGCAGGGAAACAGTCAAAAAGGACAGGTTTCTATAATTTGTCACATGTGCCCCTCCCAGCTGTAACACAGCATAATGCTGTTGGGCATCACTGAGCTAGCAACCACTGTGCTGGGCAGGAAAGATGTTTGTACCAACCACTGCGAGCTGCTACTCGGGGAAAGCAGCATAAAACCCAAGACATGTGAAAGCGTCAGTTTGCTTGAGGAGGGGGGGACGGGTTAAATAACCTATTGGCCAGCTGAGATACTTTCCCATTTCCCTGGAAGATGTTAACTAGAACCCTCTTTAAGAACATGCCACTGCCTGAAGGGAGAGCTGCGTCACTGTGATGAGAATGTACTGACAAGGCAGCTGTGGCTTCCATCTTGCCCAGACATCGCGGCAATACTGCAACGAGAAAGCCCCTCTGCTGAGAACAGGTATTTTGCTTGGCAGCAACGGGCTGTTGCACAGCACTGAACTCTGTTCCGCGCGATCTGCTCTGCCGCAGCTGGGTCTGAGCCTCTCCTCCCTCCCACACTCACAAGGCATCAAGCAAGAGAAGGGATACTTGCATAAAAGCGGGCGTGGGACACGTCTGAAGGCACTGCTACGTTGTAAGGCCCAACTGCTTTATACAGGCATCGGCTACGTCGCACCAGAACTCCTTGTGGCCATATTGTGTTTTCTGACCAGCTGGGGGGAAAGAATACCAGAGCGTTAGCAGCTGTGCTCCCAGCTCCCGGAATGGGGGTTCACAGGAATGGACTGCATCTTGAAAAATACCAAAGCCTCTACCACAAGGACACATCCCAGCTCCCCCTGGGAAAGCAGAGAGAGGTGATCACAAGCCCACCAGATGGACTCTTACTGAGTAATGTGAACAAATGGCTCCCAGGGCAACAACCTAGCCCACTGCATCGGAGGGCCACCGCCTGCCCCTGCACAAGCTACTTCTCCAGTGGCTGAGAAGATCTCAGCGTTTGTTTCTAGGAAGGAACTCACGGTGACTACAGGAGCTCAGACAGCTCTCTAGAGCAGATGTTTCTATTTCTGGGGAACAGAAAGACCAGCAGACTTGCACCTGTGACCCCTGGCAGGGTGGTGAACCGTGAAGCCTCCTCAATAGAAAAGCATTGCCCATACTTGCTTAGCTACTAGAATGTCTTCTCAGCCCTGTGCTGGGCTTGCCAGCCCTTCCCCATCCCCACACTCACATATGCTGTGGAGCATTGCTGTAGGAGCCATGTTCTAGTTTCTGCCACTTGCCGAGGTGGGCGGCTGATCTGTGGAGCAGGTCACAGTACTTGGGAGGCAGCAGCTGAGTGGTGAGCATGACAAAGGCATTGATCCACACCATGATGAGGTGCTCACAGGACCAGCGCATGTCATAGTACTGGGTGCTCTGCAAAGAGACCAGACAAGAACTTGGCACCACTGTCACAAAACAGGAGGGAGTGACAAGGGACGTACTGCGTGTGCATCCAGCAGACCCACACCACACATTACAGGCATGCGCTTTTGGACCAGTGATTTCAGAGGGTTACAGCTTAGGAAACACTCCCGACTCCCTTCTCCTTTGACCTGAAGGAGAAAGGGCAGGGGGATGATGCTGCAGCTGGTGCATCTCCTCCTCCAGCAGCAGATAACAAGGGGGTTTGCTTGCCACAGAACTGCCCCAGGAGCACCAATTGCACTGAGACTGCTACACGTATTGTAGAGCCCTGCCCATTTCACTACACCAACTAGAGCTCATTCAAGTTAGAAGAAAAGACAGATTAAAAAATACAACCCCCACATTGACAAGAGGTTCTTGGATTTAGCTTGCCAAGCATCCTAGTTGGCTCTGTTTTCTAGCAGGTTGAACACCAAGGCCTCTGATCCAAGCACTCGAAAGCCAGGATGTTGGATCTGAGACAGGCAACAACAGGTTCCCTTTTGTAGGAAGAACACAGCTATCCATCTGCCTAGGACAGGGGGTGGGAGAAGGGGAGTTAGTAAGTGGGGTGATGGGACTAGAGGTGCATCACATTTATGGCAATACCTATCCGCCAACCAGGAGCGGTACTACTGCACTCCAGATGCAGCCATGCTCCGCTATCCGGGCTGCCAAAGGGGAGACAGAGAAAAGGGGAATTAACCAGGAATCTGGCCTGGCAGCAATTCACACGACATTCAGAAGGAGATGGCGGGCAGGGGCACAGAGAGAGCCAGACAAGAGCTACCTTCACAAAACACAGTGGCAGGAACGCCACATAGTAGGCACTGAAGAGGGAGTTGAAGAGAACTTCCTTGATCCTGCGGTTGAAATCTGCTTTTAGGCACTCCACCTCATTGCGGATGAGATCTGGGGAGAGGGGGCAGCTGTGGGTGGGGATAGACGTAGGATTATTGAACTGTTCTCTCAGGGATTCCCACAGAAGTGAGAAGAAATCTTTGGGTTTGACCAGGCTGCTGACAGCTGAAGCCCCATCATCCACCATCTGGTCCTGTACCAAGTAACCACAGTCCGCAGGTAGGGGCTGTGCTCTGCTGTCCTGGTGGAAGCAGCACAGAGGAACATAGACACCAAACCTGCAGGGAAGGAGAAAAAAAAAAAAAAAAAAAAAAAAAAAAAGGGCTGAAATGGCATCCATCCCAACATGAAGCAGGCAGAACCTTCTCAACCAATGTTGGCCCACTCCAGGCGCTCGTGGCCAATTCCTCTCCCCACTAAGAGGCTAGGGGAGAGGCAGCTCTGCAGAGAAGCTTCTTTAAATTCCATTTGTGGAACCAGCGATCCCAGTGGCTCAGTCTTCAGTCACATTAAAGGCCCCTCACATGAACAGCATACTGCAAGCAGTCTGTTTCATAAGCTCAGCACCACCTCCTTGCATCACCCCCAGCCATTCCTACTTCCCCTTTCATCATAAACTGAAGGGACTTTTGTCTGCATGTCTTTTGGAGGCAGATTACAGCCAACAGCTCTGCCTCCCATGGTGGCTCATGCCACCCTCAAGTGGCTATGCTCACCCCACCCTGAAGGTACAAAGTGGTGTCACTCACGGGTAGCCCAGGAAGAGAAGGTTGAGAACAGAATGGCTGCGGAAGAGGTTGACCAAAGTCCAGCAGAGCACCCATCCACAAAGGGTGAGCAGCACCAGGCGCACCAGGTAGTGAATCACTGATGTCGCACCCACCTGAGAGGCCTGCAAACGGAGAAGAAGCATTAAGCAGCCCTGCAACACCAGTGCTAGAACATGAGCACAGGGGGTGTCTGTGGAGGAGGAGCTGGGAGAGGGGTGCCAGGAGGTACTGTAAGAGGGATAGCTGCCCTCTTCCTCCCACAAGTAGGAGACCGACTCTCTTACAGGATGAACGCCTTTGACTTTATTCATGATTGGCAAAATCCAGAAGTTTCAGATAAGCACAAGTGGTTGGGCATAACTAAAATAGGGCGTCTTAAAAATCAGAGCTGCCAAGTCCCAGTATTGCTCTGATGATAGTGCAAGGATAGCTTGAAACACATTTCCCCTCGCTCTTTCCTTTAGAAGGATCAGGTCTCCCCATTCATTTTCCTAAAGGACTGGAATGTCACACTTCTCAGCTGAGGGAAAAGAAGATGGTGCACTCTGGCAATCCCAAAACTAGATTCCCACCACTCATCTCTACTGGATGTACAGGCTGCAGTCCAGTGAGGAGGCACCACCTTCCAAAAGGACAGCAAAAAAACTTGTTCCAATCTCCAGAGAGGACAAGGCAACTGAACTATGAAAAGATTTTTAGGGGTGAGAGCCAATAGATGGGATGTGCAAGAACTTGCATGGGAGGTTTCAATGCAAAAACTTCGGTCTATGGGAGATCTTACAGAGAATGTGAACATAAATGAAAATGGCAGGAATCAGAGATGAAGAGAGAACTTCAGAGATCCCATCTTCTCCATTCACCTATTCAACAGGACATAACTGTGCCTTTATGTATTTATTTTTAAACTTACTGCTTAGTTGCTTATCCTGGAGTTGTCCTAACCATTTCAGTGGACAAAACTTCCATTTTCCTCAACATGACCTATCTCAAACATGTATTTGGCCTGTTTCTGCTCTCACGAACACAGAGGGTCTCAAAATCTGAGGTGACATGACCAGAGCCTCAGAGTTACTGAGAAACCAGGACTGGAAAAGCAGTTCTACCAGCTCTTCACTTTAGCATACTCAGACATCCTCCTCCTGGCCTTTCCCCTCTAATCTCCTGCTTGTTCTTCCAGTCCTGGCTAACCTCCCTATTTGCCTTTCTGCTACCTGACTTGCAATTCTCTCAGCCACTTCTCCAGCACGAGATAGCAAGGTACAGTATTGCACCTGCAAGGTATACAGAAGCAAGCAGGACAATTTCATCTCCTTCTAGCTGCTGAGACAACAGAGCTACCCAACACTGCAGGACATGAGTGGGCTCACGGAGAAAGCTCCAAAGCAGAAAGGCATCCCCCAAAATCTCAGTCCTTCACAGCCAGACTTGTTCTGGGGGTAAGAAACCCTCCAGCTATCCAACTCACAGAACTTTCTCAGGCCATGGATGGTCATGCTCTGCAATCAGTACCACAGGCAGGAGAGGGAACAGTGGGAACGTTACCTCAGAGATGAGGGCCCACACCAGCCTCCGCGCCAGCATCACTGTGATAAACGCCGCCAGGTGGTAGTCAATGAGGTGAAAATTCTGAAGGAGGAAAGAGAAAAGGTCTTCACCAGGGGAAGGGACTCTGAAGCCACCCAGCTGGGGTGGGACTGGAAAGCTGGCTACTGTACGCACATTAGGACCTTGTGTAAGCATTCCCCAAATCTCCCCATTGTCTATTAAGGATGAGGGAGAAAGGATAAACTTCAGTAACACAGGAATGTCTCCAGAAGCAAGATCTTCCTCACATGGACATTCCTTCTCATGGGACAGATTTCCACTGAAAACAAAACCTCCCACCCTTCAGGCAGGTATTTTTGGGGTCAAAGGGACATCTAGGACCAAAATCCTGGGACGGAGAAGAGCTTGCAAGTTCTCCCAGGAAAAGCCACTGAGCAAGGGCAGCTGAAATGGAGTCCAGAATATACCAGCTCACTTTAGCTCTTGGTCTCATAAATGGTCTGTAGTGACCAGTGCTCCCTGATAATCGAGTTGATCTGAGAAATGTCATCTTCACGGGCCATGGATCTGCATTAGAAGTTAATATTGGTTCCAGCTGCATCCAGTTAGTTACAGCTCTTGGACCCCTTACAATTTTTCAGTGAAGCCATCAAATGTGTTCTGGCTAGACCAGTTAACAGACTGAATGCTGCTGTCTGGAACTTCAAGGACATTGTGGGTGAAAAAGAATGCTTGACTTCTGATGGGAACAAACAAATGACCATTACATCCTTTCGCGTAGAGAGCCTAAGACAATGATTTTTCTTCAAAGAAAGCTGCATCCAGGTCACATAGCTAAACGTGAAACTAATCACTGGATAACTGGAACACCAGCACCACCTGTAGGTACAGTTAACCAAGGAACCACCCTCATGCTTCCAAGCAGCAAGGACCCAATATAAATCAAAGGACCACTTCAGAAGCTAGCTTCACTCACATGAGGTTTGCTGACTCAGGTACAGGTCACTGCCGTGTTGTGCAGCTAATTGGGCCAGGAAGAAGACTGAAACCGAGGAGACTGGGAAGTTTAAAAAAGCTGAGGATCTGACCCCCTCCCCAACTCCTCTGTTGCTGACCCAGCATGAGATCCTAATGAAAACTTCCATCGCCTCAGTTCTCTCAGGCTCCATTGTTTCTACTGGGAAGGGGCACCCGCAGCAGGCTCCTGGAGTCTCAACTCCATTTCAGACCCTAGGGGATAGCTAGGCCATGCAAGTATCTGCAAGAAATTTCCACTGAAGGGGCCCCACTGACACCTCTCTCTCTCTCTCGCCTTCCATCTGTTTTCTCCCCTGAAAAATTGGGATGACATGACCTTGGCTGATGGGGGTGCAGGTGAACTCCCCTTCACCCCCATAGTGTGAAATGCTTGGTGATTCCTGGATTGAAGAAGCATGGAAAGAAGCTGTGTAATGGCAAAGCATGAGTGATGGCATTTGCTGGGGAACTCACCAGTGAGGTGCAGGAAGCAGGGTGATTGTATGGGTACCACCAGACAGTCTTGTAGATGTTGATGTACTGAATGAAGAGGGCTACCAGTAGGTAGATGAAGAACAGGAATTCAAAGAGAAGACTCCCATCCAACGGCAGGTCAGGGATCCGGCAGTGACGTACAGGCTCTGGAGTAATCAGTGCTGTGATCGGAGGCGCAGAGAGGCTGATGGCACTACCATTCCTGAAGCAGACAGATATCATTCACTTGAGAAACATTCCACATCATCTCTACCATTTTCCAGGACATGGGGAGTTCTTGGGGTTCTGCATTTGGGACTGCTAGAGAGATGGCAGCAGTCTTGCATTCATATTTCTGGCACAAGGCTGGTGGTGAGCTTCATCATCTTCTTAGCTCAGAGAAAACCCTTATCCAGCATTTTTTCTAAACAACGGATTGGTCTGCCAGGGATGCTGCGACATGCCCAGCAATATCTCAGTAAACTTGCAAATGGAGGAGGTACAAATTGAGGAAAAGCAACTCCAAGCAAAAAATCATTGAGGACTCTGTGCCAGACCAAGCGCTTAATGTTGGCTCCTTCCACCTATCACTAGGACATTGTGGTAGCACCCAGCCTCCTTCTCCGGTACTGCAAAGTACCCATCATCTTTCTGCTCGCAGTTCTTCTCTTAAAAAGAGGTAATTAAAAGCATGATGGAGGACTTCAGCCACTTCTTAGAGGGTGACCTCTCAAGTGTTCTCACACTTCCTTCTTTCCCAGCCTTCAGAGGAGGCTAGGACAACTAAAACCTCTGGCAGACTAAACTGATGGAGGAAGTTCAGACATAAACTATGCTGTATCTGACTGAAACCAGGATAAGCGACGTCCTCCCAGGACCTTGTGGCACTGACTCCGTAGTCTCAACGCAGTCACTTGTTCCTCAAGAATCTAAGACTGTGCCATCCATCCATCTGTCCCAGCCAGAGAAATCTTTAAAGGCCAAAGCTAAATGGCTTGGATCTCTCTACTCTGTAAGGATGAACCGATGCCAAGTAGATCAGGGCCTCAACACCCAGCAAATAGCTTCTCTAGTCCGCTAACTTCCGTATGGAAGGGAGTAACACTGGGCATTTTTAGTCCTTATGCCAAATGCGGAGATCTAAGCATTACCGTGTGTTCCTTTTTCAGCCCCCAACTTCCCTAGAAAATGGAGATTAGCTTTGCCAACTGTGAGAATTAGTTCCATGTGCAGCCAGCAGGGCTAAAACAGAATATAGGCATCCTCCTGCCCTGCCTTTCTATGGCGTAGGAGGGGGACTCACAGCTGAGCTCTAACATGTCACACTAACTCCCTATGGCATTGCAGGCAAGCGAGCAACAGAGACAAAGACTCATCATCTGCTAGGACTCGCTGCTCTGGGATCTGCTGCAGGCACAGCCAAACTGAGCACTCTGTGATTTCCACCCCGGCTGTTGTGACCACCGTGAGCGGTGAAGGGTAGCTGAGACAACTTCAACAATCCTCCTCACGGGGCTGATTTTATAGCAGGAAGCCAAGAGAGGGGCTGCAGAGGGAAACATCTGCCACAGCAGAGCTGAGAAGAGAAGCTGGAAGAGGTTGGTCACGCAGGGCATATTCCCTCTTGGATGGCCTGTCTCCTAACGCCACAGCAGAGGGCTCGAGGTTCCCATCTCCCGGTTCCTCGCTTTAACCACGAAGCCGCGCTCCTGCGCAGAGGTCAGAGTGGATCAAGGCTCCAGGCGTTTAGCGCTACCCTGGCCACAGGTGTCTCAACAACCCTACCTTTGTCCTCACCTGTTTCTCAAACCGGTACCGTTTCCGCAGCTCCCGCCAACCAGCGTCTGGAGAGAAGGCAAAGCTGAACGGCTTAGCTGCTGCCGGCTGGGTCCCCTCCTTCCACCGGGCATGACCAGGAACCAAGCCACCTCCAGTGCCTCCAGCAGGCTGTGCCCCGAGACCCAGACAACGATCCCCAAGCCTTCCCAGGTCTGCAAAGGAGACAGAAGCATCACTTCAGCTGCCAACCGCTGGTCACCTGGTTCACACCCCAGCCAAGTGAGTTCATGCAAGAGAAAGCTGCTCTCATACACTCAGAGCCCTGGGGGGCACCCTCCACCACCCTAAAACACTGTGCCATTTCAGATAGCGCCAGATCAGCATCTGCTTGCATCCACAGAACAGACGCCACTGACACTGTGTCTTTAAAAAGCGGCTAACTAAATTAGCCAT
>NW_009259718.1:527497-538869 GCF_000687185.1 Egretta garzetta | reverse complement strand
CACTTCCTGTTGGCTGGAAAGCCCCAGCCAGCATCTCCAGCACCGGAGACCGCACACTGCCTGCCTCGTTTCAAGAGCAAGCCTGGGAAGAGCCCTGTCCCTGTTCCAAGCGCAAGGAGCCACTAGAGCTTCGCAGGTCTTTTTAACCACCCCAACGCATCACTTGACCGGCTCTGATGCTGGCAGGTGATCTGGACCCCCGCTGTCAGGGCTCTGAACAGACAGACTGGTCTCCGTGAAGTTAACTGCGTGGTTCAGCTCCCTTCTGTGCTAAGAAAGGCTGACCGTCACCATGGTCAGAGGTCCATTTAAAAGTGGTTCTGGTTAGCAGAGGAGTGCAGCAAAACACACACGTATGCGTGTACCTCAAGTGCACATATAGGCAATCACATACCCCAGCCCTCAAAAAAAAAAAAAAATTTTTAAAAAGTAAGCCTGCAAATACCGATTTTAGATGACACATTTAAATCAATCAGTTCCTTAAAGCGAACTAGTATGAGAGAGGCTGGGCAACTCGGAACATCAAAGGTGGATTCTCTGGCAGAGACTTCATCACTTCCCATATAATTTTGCTTTTATTTCATTGGTCTCCCACATGACACTGCAAGGATTTCGGCAGTCGGGTTAAGTTTCTGATGGCTAGCAGACATAAGAGAGTGAAGGGCTGAACTGAAGCACAAATCTGGAAGTCATTCCAAGCGCGCGTGCTGTAGAGAATCAAGACACCGAGCGAGCACCTCACTACAAGGACTCTGGCATGTCTGGAGACTTAATCAGCTGCCCTTCTGGCAAAATATCATAGCCAGAACCAACCTGGGGTCCAAAAAAGCACCCCCACCTTCTAGGAAACTCTGGATCTATCTTTGAAATTTGCAGATGGAACCTATTGTCTATTTATAATTCAGTTATCACCTCCTTTGAAATCCTGAGAAATCACAGCTGACAGAAATGCCAGGAAGTTTGCTCAATGAGTCACACCAGTGTCACCACGAACACAGCGTGCAGGAGAACTGTTCCAGAAGACTCCCTCAAAGAATCGTCCTTTGTATTAAAACTTCCCATCCCTTGTCTCAACTCCAACAACCAATTCTCAAAAATCAAGATATTTCAGAAGGAGAATGCTTTCCACATACCCATGTGAAGGTCACTTACTTGCAAAAACAACAACAAAAAAAAAGTTGTGAAATTGCATGAAAGGAGAGAGCAAAGATTGGACAATTTGGGTTTGGAGGAAAATAATGGGGTTTTGGCAGACTTCAAAAGTCGCATTATAATTCCAATGACAACACAACAGAGAATTGAAGCTGTCCTTACCTTTCTAGTCAAGACTAAAGCTTTCAAAGAACTTTCTCTAGGATGTTCTAGAGTTTTATTTGGGAACATTTAGATTTCAGGAATTAAATTGGAACAGAAGAAAATTCTCCTGCACACACAACCTTGAGCAGGGACAGCAATGGACAATGCAGAATTCACTTAGGGCATCCAGACAGTTTACATAAGCAGCTACAGTTAAAAAAAAAAAAAAAAAAAAAAAAGAGAATAATGAGAAAAACCTCTAAAAGGAGCAACTTTGAAAGCCATTTTAGGCCAAATTAAACCATTACAGGGACTGTGGAAGCTAAAACAATTGGTCTGTCTCAACCTACAGGATATTTATGATAACGGATGCAATATGTTGGTGGTCTAATTAGTGGTATTAACAGTGGAAGGTATTTTATGCCACATTCGACAATTCGTGTAAATAATTTAACAGCTCTCATTAGCATTATCCCATTAGTATGCTTCACATGCTCAGCAATATCGACACTTGGACACTGAGTAATCACCTTTCCACCCTCTAGTTTTACAAACCAGTAAAAGGCAGGTTTCTATCAGTAAAAAAGAATGCCTATGGAAAGGAGCCCTCCTTAACGCCAGTGCACCATATTTTAAATGCACTTGAATAAGCCCTTTCACAGTGATCCATGAACATAGAGGCTGGGCAGTTCCTCAAGCCAAGCTTTAAATAACTTTACTTCACCCGAGTCTGAACAAATTAGGGAGGTGTCTGTTAGAGCAAAATCTGTCTAAGAACCATTCCTTTTTTTGTTTGCTTTTGTTTTGTAGAACTAGGCACACAGAACTGAAGCTCCCCAGATGAAGTTAAACAAAGCGGTGAGATTACAGATCAGTTTGACTCGAAGTCTGCTTTTTTTGGCCTTGAACCAATCAACAGCCCTCCTTTTTGAGGAGAGAGGCATGGGAAAAAGCCTTTTTATAGTTTTCAATTAATAAACAAAGGCATGATTCGACTGTGAAAAATATGCTAACAGGAAAAAAAAAGCGCGTCCGTGACCCTTTACTCCAACAGATAAGATTCCTGTGTGCATCCAAGTCATGTTAAGTATTAATAAAGAGCCTGCAGAGCAAGCTGGGAGTCTACCAGGCTCCCTTCTCTGTTTGCAGAGTCCCCACCCCATCAGTGATCTTATTTTATATAGAGTCACAGGCACAAAAAGTGAGTAATGGAAGATAAAAGCTTTTCCTGACAAGACTCTCTAGTCCATTAACGTGATTCTGCGTTGTTCTTCCCAGTTCACCTATAATTTCCCTCAAAAATAAGTCCCATACTTGTAGCCCCTTCATCCTCAAGATCCCCAGAACAGAACCTGCCTAGCTTCCAAGATCTCCTCCCTCAGGCAGATGTGGGCATCATAAAAAACACACAAGAAGGATCTGGGGACCAGCTACAGAACAGCAGACAGTGGCCCTATCTGTGCACAGGGAATGGATATGGGTACGGATAGCTCTTGCATCCTAGAGATGGACTGCGCTCTTTCTTTGGGACAGAAACCAAGCCTTCAGCCGTGACATGGTTATAAGAAGATCCAGAAACGTAAGGCACCAGACCCTCTGATTTCTGATTCATGCTTTTCAGACTACAGAAATCACTTGGGCATTTTGCTTCTCTGCACCAAACATGCCTCCTCCCCATCAGCTCCCCAGCTATTCTGATGAGGCAGGATCAAGGCAGGCGAGAACCACAGCTGCGAGCAAGGCTTTACTGATGAAGAGCTAGGCAGATGAACTATCCACCCGTTCAGAGGTGAGGCAGCACGCAGCCCTGTCCTGCTCTCCAGGGACCACGACTCAGAATCACGCTCCTGCATCAGCAGCTGCCCAAACAGCTCTTACAAGAGGCAAATCAGGAGAGAGTCAGTGACTCATCAGAATGAAAAGTCTGCTGGAAACACCACAATGGCCAGTTATTTTGATGGCCTTAACATTTTTCTCATTGGAGAGAACTCTGAGCCTCTGATGCTCTCGGAAAGCTTGCTGCACCAAGGCGTGAGAACTCTCAAGAGCTTGGAAAACATTCAAGAGGCTCTCCGTAGCTCCACAAGTCCTACACCCAGATACTCTCAAGAGCAGAAAGGGAAATGTGGCCATCCTCACTTGCAGCAACATGGCCTGAGGAGACCACAGGTCTCTCGTTGCAACTCTCTAACTTGATCAAAGGAGCCTTCTTCCTGCCGAGTAAGCACGTGATGTCTTGGGGTGAAGCAACACCTTGCCTCTGTGGCCGTTAGCGAGGGAGCTCTGCCTGCCACCTCCTCCTCCTCAGCAACACAGAAGCTCCCAGCGTTGTCTGGGTTGCTAGCAAGACCTTCCAATCGGGGTGCCCGTGCTTTATGGCTACACAGGCATGGAAACACATCTGCCTCCTGTGCAGCGCTCCCTTGCAGGGAAGCGCAGCAGGCCATCCCCGCAACACGGCTGCAAGACCACTGACGCGAAGCATGGGGCGCTATCAGCACTGACAAAACACCACTGAGGTTTCCAGCCCCTCCGGGGTGCTCGTGGTAATACCCTCAAGCACGGCTAGCATCAAGTGCGGGACAAAAAGGGTAAAGGAACCGGGAACGGCGCAGGAAAAGTATAAGCCAAGAAGCGTGGAAGCAGCAGTGCAAAAAGCAGTGCCGCGGCAAGCAGCACCGCCCATCTCCAGAGCACTCCTGCATCCAGGTATCTGGAAATTCCTCCTCCCGCTTCAGCGGCCACCTATCCCCCTGCTGTCAGGAGCACTGGCTTCTAGGTCATTTTCCTTCAAAAAGGAACATATATCCTGCAACTGGACTGTCTGGATAAGCTCTGGGACCACACAGGCAAGGGCCGCTAAACAGCCCAGCCAGTGCCTGTATGGCTGCCGAGGGTGCTAAGGGGCAATGCCCATAAGCAACGCCGCAGGTGACACCAGCTCACTGTGTGGCTGACAGAGGCTTATTTATAAAACCTTCTTTGCAAGGCTGCAAAAGACAGTTGCCAGTCCCTGGTGAAACCAATTCTGGAAGGATGGGAGGAAGAAAATAGGGTAGGATTCTCTAACCTTTGGGATTAAATATATAGCGTAATGGTCGTGAGTTTCAGCCAGGAGACAAGCAGCTCTTTCTCCTCTTCCTCCCTCCTACCCCTATCAGTCTCTGAAACTGAAACAAGCAACGTAAAAAGGTCTCTTGGTTACTAATGTCCTCACTTGAAGTTGCTGTAGCTGGTCAACCTAACCCCAAACTTGCATTTGTCCAGCAAACCTAACGTCTTTGCAAATTACCAGCGAATCCACCTTACAGTCAAGTTTTCTTTTGAATTGCTATGAGTCCTAGTTACTGTGGCTCATTTTTAGTTCCTTTTAGTGTGAGCCTTTTATTTATTTATTTAAATAAAAACATTTTGACAGCTGGAAAAACCAAGACACAAAGCTGGTAACCGATTCACCCAACACAGTGCTCACCCCCCACCCCCCCAAAAAAAATTAAAAAAAAAAAAATCAAGAAGAGAGCCTAGAAGCGGCGATGGCTGCCCCCGTGCCTCGGTCACGAGGCCACCTTGTCAGCCCCCTCACATCTGCCACGCCAAAAGCTGAGAAGCTGCAAAACTTCTGTGGAAGCCCTAATTTGGTTTGGGACTAAAAAAGCATTTGGTTGTTGCAAGGGAGGAAATCACCACAGGTTATCAGCTGGAAAGCTAAATATTTGGCTTGCGCAGAGCTCCCCCAGTGCTAAGTCAACAGGACCTTTCAACTCCAGGCTGGCTCCCAAGGCACACACCCGCCACCTGGCCCAGAGCTCGGCCCTGGCCCCGGGCTGGGAAGCAAAACCGGTTAGGATGGAGGGAGGTCTCCCCAAGTCAGCACATTTTCCAAATCCTCACACTATACGGAGCAATGGATTAAGGAGGAGATTTGGCACAGAAAGAGACAGAACCCCCCCCCCGAAGCGCAGTCCAGGGTCGGGCGAGGAGGATGAGAGCTGGGCGGTGAATCACTGCCATCAGGTGATGCACCAGCAAGACTAATTTTTGCTCAGTGACTAAGAACCGAGAACCTCCTCTGTAATAACAAAACCAACCCAGCAAGACCAAGTCAGCGCAGGCTGATAGAGCACAACTCTGGCTGAAGAGGGTCCGTCGCTCTGTCCTCTACACGCGTGAAAAAACCAAAGGGTGAAAGTAGCAAGAAAAAGGCAGGATTTCACAAACGGCATGACTCATTCCAGGCGTCTTCAGCGAGGAAGGCTAGAACTGAACAGACAGATAAGCGGGGAAAATAAAAGTTCTAGCTAAAGACAAAGGGAAGGCAGCGCTTGCCATTTGTAACTGCCACGGTACTTCAAATACCCACTGACAAAAATGGGAGCACGAAAGAAAAGTTTTCTGGGAAAAGCCTCTCCAGGTTAAAGTGCAGTAAGCTCAGTTCAGCTCATTTTGCAGACACGCTCATTAAGGATGGGACACAGATTTAAGTTCCTGATACTCCAGACCAAGAAAGTTATCCAAGAGATTGAAAAATCAATTTTTAAAAACAGAGAGGGATTTCCAACCCAAATCCTATGCATTCCTTAAAAATCCCCTCAAACACCTTACTTCAGGGGGTGCAAAGAAGAGATTTCCAGAGGCATGCAGGAGATACGGGCCTCTTCAGAATACAGATGAGTTCACGTCTTTGTGAGTTGGAGGAAAGAAGACACACACACGAAACGCTCTTAATGAACCTCTGGCAAGTACAAGAACAAAGCTGCAATTCCTGGAGTAATAAAATAATATCTCATAACCATATAATTATCTTGTGCAACTAACTGCTGCAGGAGGTCAAAGCAAACGGCTTAGCGAGACTTTAATGAATGACTATAATAATTTTATGAATGAAGACAAATGAAATTATGTTCCAAAAAAAAAGACCCATAACACAAAGTCCTCAGTCTCATCAGCTACAAGTGGCCAATAACGCACTTCTCACCAAGACAACAGTATCGCACAGTTAGCAAGACATTAACATTTTCTTTGGCGGTTTCTGATGTATACAGCAACGCGCACAGCCAAATACTGGACCTGGGAATAAAGAAAGCATTGGCTTGTTCTTGTGTGAGAACAAGACAGAATTGCAAAGTTGAGCTTTTCCAGCAGCAGAGGGAAATGCAGGCCTGACCAGTTGGGTCATGGTCTATTTTGGTCCCACAGTTCCCATGCTTCTAAATCGTGTGGGGACAGCAAGTCCAGCCTCATCCAGAGCAAGGGGCTCAAACTAAAGAGCTGGTGGGAATTGCTGAGCTAGACGTACAGTTCTCAAAGACAACCCGTGCTGTCGGCTGAAAGCTCGGGAGAGTTTCAACTTCAAATCCAAAGCAGGATTTGGGTATGTAACGCCACAAAAGTTTTAAGCTCCAACTCCACATGCCTGTTACAGATAGAAACAACAGTCCACTTTAGAAAGGCACACTCACTGGTTGGGAAGTAATGCTAAATCACGAGGAGGATGTATTAGCAGACACAACACGGGCAAAGCTATCAAAGCTGGCCATTAATACAATTTATCAACACGCACTCCTAAGTACATCTGCGCCAAAGCTCTTCAGTAAACACTGTGCACAGGCACAGCACTGCTAAGACACAACCACTGACCATCCTCCATTAGTCTGTGCAATGCACAGCGACTGGGAAAGGAGGGGAATTTTGGCTATGGCCACTGAGATTTTCTTTTCCAACTTATCAGGGCAAATGCACAGCAAAACGGATCACTAGCGGGGGAGAGAGGGGAAAGAGGGGAAAAAAGAAAAAAAAGAAAGATGCTGTTGCCTTAAAAGCCCATCCTACAATTTTCAGCCAAACAAGCCACCAAATTATGTGTTCTCCTCCCAACATACACAGGTCTAATGGCCTGAGTACAGGACTGCAACCCAGGAACTCTCTTGCTTTTTAATCTCTCTTCATCAACTGACTTCCAGGGAAGTTGTTTTACTGATTTAGGCCTCAATTTCCTTATCACAAAGAGGATAAACTGTTCAGCAAGTATTTCTCCTCCCAGGGGTCTCTGTACGTAGTAGTGAATATTTTTTACAGTATTATTTTAGTGCTTTAGACAGGCTTTTTAAAAAACAAACAGAAGCAGCTTTCCTGCTGTTTTTGCTCCTCTGCCAATCCCTATGTTTAATTTAATGGAGATCAGCCATGATGACAAGTCATGGGGAGTCACTAGGATTTTTCTATTTTGTCCTCGCATAGCTAAAAATAAGGCAGCCATCTGCCATCTGCAGCAACGAGTCTGAAGGCATGGAGTAAAACGCAAGCAATAAACACTTCCTTGAGCCTTACCCCAAGTCATCGCACTGCGATTCATATCGGAAAGTATCAGTGCAACAGTGATTTGCATGTCCCTGACACCATGGGAAAACAAAATTATTGATTGCAGGGGATTCCAAAAAAAAAAAAAAAAAAAAAAAAAATTGGAATTTGCATAAATCATAAATTTGCGTTAAAACATAAAACACATATGAGAACACATCAAGTCCCCTCTACTTGCCTCTTAAATATCAGCTACAGGTAATGTGCAAGCTCCCTGCAAAACGGTAAGGGTCTTCAATTCCACTTCCATTAGTCTGGTAGGCAGCACTCAGAACCTCGTATGACCAACTCGTATGAGCAAATAATCTAGCAGACCGGGAAAATGCAATAGAATACATTAATCTCTGGTATAATTAATTATACCAAGACCAATTTAGCTGGCTAAATCTGCATACATGCTCCCTTATAAGTATTTCTGGGCCACAGATGTCTACTGACAATTTTGCTTTAAACCAACCATTTTGGACCCCCCCAGCATACATGGATGCCGCTGCACCACGTTAGCCAGCACAGCTTTTCTGACTAGCTTGCATAATACTCACTTCCCACCAGAAGTCTCGTTTTCTGCTTGCAACACATTCAGCCCAAAAAGTCAAAAAAAAAAAAAAAAGATTGGAAATGACTCCCCAATGACTACACCCCACAAAGAATGGCAGGGAATCTTTCAGGCAAGTTTGTGATAGCACACGAGCGATTTGCCCAAGTCACACAGCTACTAGAGATTTACCTCTGATTTTAACAATCCACCTGCTACAAGCTGTACAGCTTATCTAATTGTGGTTCAGTTCAAAATAAATGGACTAAAGTTCCCATCAGCATGAGAGACCTGCTGCAGTTAGGTGAGCAAAGAAGAGGCGAGAGCTAACTTCATGGCACCAGCCGTTACTGTGACAGGCCAAAATCTGCAGCCGGAGAGCAGATTAAGACGACGGCAGAGGGAAGGGATCACTGACAGAAGAGGAAGGTAAACTGTTGTAATTTCGAATCTGCCTTAAGGTTTCTCGTGCATAAACTAGCACTGCAGTACTGTTATCAAACTGTATCAGTTCTCCAATTGAATGGCAGTGCAAGAAGAACAAAAATTGGGCCTCAAAAAGGAAAATATGTATAACAATATCATACTGCACAATTAAGTACGACTGATCAAATAATACTAAAGTCTAAAGATCCCAAGCATTTGAGTAGATTCTGCAAGCCAAAGTCAACCCTCCTCTGTATTTCTCAGTCTGTAAACATGCCAGGACATAAAATTTCACAATGGACAAACAAAAGAATGGTCGGAAATCGGTAATATTTTCAAACGTTCTAACAGTAAACAAATTCAGCCAAATCTCTAACCGATTTTCATCGGTGCTGAAAAGCACATACATCTTTGTAGTGACAAAATAGCTCTTCTTTAAATCCAGAGTACGAATCCAACCCTTCCAACTCAAGAGTTTCACATCCATAAACTAAAACTGAACCATGTGCTTGTAACTGCCAGAAGAAAACTTTTTTCCAGAATTTCATGATACTGAGGCACAGGGAAGGCACTGAGACTGACGCATAGGACTGTCTCAGAATCGGTACTTTTTGTTGCTTTGCACCATATCCATCTTTAGGAGCTGTAACTCTACAGAGTTGTACTGAGTGGCCCAGCTGGCTTCTGAACTGAATGCTCATGGAAACTGGAAGCCACCTTAACAAACATTGCTAGCGTATATGCTCTTATTGTATTCTCAAACATCCAGACCTGATGCCTGCAGAAGAAAAAAAAAAAAAAAAAAATGTTAGTTTTATCCAGACTTGAGTTGCCCAAGTCAATTTGCAGTACAAACACTTTCAGAGAAAGATTTGTGTTCAGTGCTGCTCAATTCCAAAACCAGCAGAAAAGTGAGGGATTTTCCCCCTCAAATACCACACACATAACTCGATTCCCGCTCTAAAATTTCAGACCAAAAAGCAGTGTCTGAAGAAAGCATAGACAAAAAAGCCATTAGGCCTGTCTGCTTTTGAGTAATAAGTAACAGTGTAACTATATGGGTGATCATACTCTGGCACAAATATTGCTAACATAGGCAGGCCACTAAGATGAGAATAGCTTTATTTCCTTAGCTACTGCAGGAAGCCATTAGTGTCTGTAAGAAGAATAATAATTCAGCAAGGTGCTAACATCACAGGAAGTTTTTAAAAGAATTTATCTTATTACAAGCAGAATAGACACATACTCTGCAAAAGTAGGAAGCAAAATGTATTATCCCCATTTTACAGTCAGAAAGACTGTAAAAAATAAAAGTACAGTAAACTAAAAAGTAAAAATAGAAGGCCTGCCTTTTCGAAATTATTATTTTGAATGCTCAGGTTGAGGCGTGGATACCCAGACCTTTTGAAAATCAGGTCTCAAATGCCTGCAAGTCACAAGGTCTGCAAAGTGACAGCCAGGAATGGCTGTTCAGGAGGCATGCAGATCTCTGTGGTCTTGAGATTAAGAGCACACATCACATTGGACACAGTAAACCGGGTAAGTGATATTACCCGAGCTCCTCTGTCCTTCCAAATCAATCAGACCTGGGATGGCTTTCCCACGCTATGTGCTGGTTTGCTCTGCAAAACCCTTGTCAAATATGCTCAAGAACAGAAACAAGGCGTAGCTGCGTCTACACCTGAAGAACTTCCAGTCCAGTACGGGACAACAAGGAGCAGACAAAGTTTCAGCATAACTCCCAGAGAGGTCAACATTGCCTGGCTACCACTTTGGCTCCAGTGGGCTCAGGTTTTATCAGCAGAGCATCATCTGATCACGATACCAAGCGCCTCAGCTGAAGGAGCTGGTGCTCCAGAGGGGCAGCTGGAAGGAGAAACGAGCGTCAGGAACAAAACCACTCCAACAACGGGAGTGCCAGGAGATGGGCAAAGGAGTGGACTGCGGTCCTGCTCTGCTCTTGACGTCCTTGGAGCTGAGCCATTCCAGTCCCATTCCTGTACTACCGCATCCCTCTCCCAGAAAAATCTCTTCTGATCACAGCGAGCTAACAGACCTGAGCTGGTTACAGAAGGGATGCCTCCTCTCCAAAACTTTACGACTCATTGCTTTGGAATATAGGCATCTCATCCCTTCGCTTACAGTCGTAACAGACGCCGGTGATACGAGGGGCCTGTGATTCACGACGAAAAGGCATGCACGAGAGAGATCATAAGTTGCAAACAAAGCTGCCTCTGTTTCAGCGACACGTTCATGTGTTAAAACAATGCTGGAGCAGTGAAAGAGCTGCCTCAGATAGTAAGGAAAAATCACCGGCCTAACTGCTACCCTGCGCAACGGGGGAGGATTGAGGCACTGTTTTCTCAGCGGTACAAAGAAGAACAGCCACAGAGGTGTGCACCCGCATCCCTTCTGGAAACGGTTCCTTTCGACGGGTTAGATTTGCCTTGACTTCCAGAGGATTGCTGTAGCTCCTCATCTTCCACAGGACGGTGCTCTCTCCTACCTCCTCTGTAGGACCGATTAGGCAGGGACGGCGCTTTGAAAGCCCAAAGCAAACCCACCCGTGACCCCAGACCAACTTCCCCGCGTTTAAATCCTCGACCCTCCTACCGGGGCGCAGCCGCCTCCCGGCGGCGTGCTCGGACCTCCCGCTTTAACCCGGACGCACCGGGAAGCGTCTGCAAGGAGAGCCCCGGCACCCCGTGCCCTGACTTACCGGCGGGGGGGAAAAAAAGCCCCAGGAAGCCCCCCCCCC
>NW_009259718.1:520908-526865 GCF_000687185.1 Egretta garzetta | reverse complement strand
CGACGGGTTTTCACAGCCGCGCATCACCGGCGCGTTGGCTGGGCCCCGGCAGGAGGCCCCGCGGGAGTGCCCCGCCTCCCGGGTTGCTCTTTGCTGCAGCAGGAACAATTTTCTTGCGCTAGGCTCGCAAGGAATAATACATCCAGAGGGTGGCACGCAGGGGTGCTCGGGCCAGCCTCCGGCGCCGGGGGGCCCAGTGAAGAGCGAGCAGTTGGGAAGGGACCTCGGGCAGTGTCTGCGGTAGCCACCGAGGGGCAGCAAATCATCAGAGGTTGGCGGTGGGTGACACGGCGCCAACCCACGGCTTGCTTCAGCAGCAAGAGACTTCTGGGCCGGCTTGGAGCTGCCAGCCCAAAGCTCTGGGCTCTGTACTGGTGCCACATCAGCTTCCACAGCCACAAGAAGAAAACTCTCCCAGGGAGCGAGAGGAAATACTGGAGGAAAGAAACAATCTTGCGCATGAGCAATAGACAGTCCTGCATGGGGATGCACCGCTTGAAAGTTTTACCCTGAGAACCTGGTAACTCAGGCCCGGCAAGTCTATGATAAATGGCACAGAGCTGGCCTGACCGACCCTCCCCTCTATTCTGCTTTACTTTTAGAACAGTGGTCTGGAAGGGGCTGTGATAAAGTCTCCTCGGCTTACCGGTGTGGTTGGGCTCACTTCTGACACAGAATTCTCCCTCCTCATGCCCTGAGGGCTGATCAGGGTCTGCCCCTCGTGCATTCACTTTCCTTCCTCCAGCCTCAGCAGCACCTTCAGATAATCTTCATGTCTATAAACTGGACCATGGCTGCCGCACTCTGACCAGTCCGCATATGCCTGCCCCACTGCCCCCCCACCTCAGCTTTGCTCGCCCTTCTCCCTGTAGCCGCAGAAATGACCAGCGACAGCCCAGCTGTACCAGCAGATGTGGCCGTAGTCCCTGTGCCTGCACGTCTCTCATACGTACCCCGTACTAGGAAATCTGCCAAAGCGTTCGACTGTTACGGATCAGCTGGAGAAAAAAAACAAACCCACATTAAAAGGTGAAATCTTTCAAAAAATACAATGTTCTTAACTTCAGTCCAGGTGTCTCCAAGGCCTGAGGCCCCTGCTCCGAGAGAAAGCTGCTCTTTGTGTAAAACATGCCCAGGAGATCATAGCTGATGGAGCTACGGGGCACAGTAAGGTAGGAGACGGAGGTCTGTGCTGATTTCACAGGGGGGAAATTCCTTCTCTGCCACAAATCTGAACACCAGTTTAAGTCTGAATACGTGCAGAAGGATCTTATAGCTGCTACGCATTTTGACTCAAAGAAGGAACTTTCTGCTAGTCGTACAAGTTAGGTTAATGACCTGACAACAACTCTGACTGGATGTTTTAAGGTTTACACACCCTCCTCCCCAGCATCCTACTTATTAATGGTTATGCATGCAGAATTCCTCCCCAGCATCCTACTTATTAATGGTTATGCATGCAGAATTCAATGATATCGTATGGAAACTTGGGTGCCTCATCTTCTTTCTCATTCTCGCACACTCACAGTACGAGCCTGGGACAATTACGGAGTGACAGTTTATTCCCTTCTATTCTTGATATCGCTGTTTCAGAAATACCTTGTATTTATCTGCCAGGGTCCTTGTGGCCAACCTATGGCGTGTTGTATTTTTATCACTGAATTAATCAGAGACACACATGAACATTTGGGTCCTTGCTCTCCTCATACTTGCAAGGGAACTGTAATCCAGACTGAGCTGAGGAGATGAGCACTGAGGAACAAGGAGCAGCTCAGGCAGCATGTGAAAGATGAGACCATCCTTCTTACATTTTGTGAGGTCCCCCTAGCGTTCTAACTGATTCCTTGCATGGGACTTTATCGTGAAACGCTGGGTTACATCAGTGAGAAACCCGGGAAAGTACAGAGGCTCGTGTTTGAATGGACCCTTCCTCTCTGATTAAACGTGTAACTGCTACAGGGACTTCGATGAAACACTTGTACAGAGTCGCCGTTCCACCACTTTCCCAGCTGGCTGGCGCACCAGCAAACACCAACGGTATAAAACTTTTTACACTCTCAGCCAGTAGCACACTTGATTTTTCTTATCTTTACCTCTGTTCCTGTTTTTTTTTTTTTTTTTTCTAATTCTCATTTCCTTTCTGGTATTTGAGGTTAATGCCCTTTACATCTGCTTCTCACTTCTGCCATGCTATCTGTCTGTTTTCTGCTGTCCCTTAGAAGACCTAGCCTCTTTTTCTTTGTCACTCACTCTCCCTCCCGTTTCAAATCCCTTTCCAGTCTTACTGATTTAACTCCTTCCTTTTTCATTTTATCAAACATCCCCTCTATCCTTTTACTCCGGGGCTGTTGCCCCACAATCTGTGGGACATAAATGGCTGTGACACTGAACAGTCCTGTAAATATACCCGGGGATACGGCTGTCATTTAACGCAGAGTCAAAGCCGTACCTCGACAGAGCAAAGACATCATTTCCATCTCCCGTGCATGTACCCAGACGAGGTTGGGTACCACTAACAGTGTAGCAGTAGTGGCACGGAATTCAGCATGAACCAATTGCTTGAACATCCACCAGTCACTGGGACGACTTTTGAAGCCTGCTTCAAACTCTGTCCTGCTGACACCACGCTTTTACCAGCCACCTGGGCCACAGTAAAGTCGCTCTGCTTTGCTGAATTGTACAATCATGATGGTAAGTCACCACTGCCAGGGCATATTTCCATGACTCTGTGCCGCAGAATTCTTACTTAGTGTGCGCTAGGATTGGGCTCCAAGGTTTAAAATAGGGTGCAGCTGAATAAGACATGGGAAAATAGGAACACGGAACGCTGGATGTAACACAACTATCTTAACACTCTTACAGAAAATACTGAGTGTCACGGGGATCGCAACTCACTGATGTCTAAACACTCGAGGCGGAACTTCCTCTTGTGCCCACACAAACACCGGCTGGATTTTGTATGCAAAACACTGCCCAGGAAGTCAAATCTCCCTTTCAAAAGTTCCTTTGTGTCACACCTGCATGCAGGAAAGGGTCGCTGCTGTCGTTCACCTTTCGAGGCCACGTTGCATCAGGCAAACAGCTTTCATCTAAAAGATCTATCGGGCAAAAGGCCTGTGTTTAAACTGTGAGACTTGAAGAATTGTATCTGCATCCAAGAAAACAGCGCTCCTGTATATCTTCTACAAGCCGTGTTAGGGAATGATTTTGCTTGAGATCACTGATGCCTATGTGAATAGGAAACTAACCTGCAGGGCTTTAAAATCTGCTCCTGCTCAGCAAATAGCGACGCTAACAGAACCAGACCCAAATGACTTGTGTTCTGATTCTGTTTGCTCAGAAATTCCGCTATTTCTATGACGCTGTGTTGAGATAAACTACATCCAGGGGCGCTTCAGCAGTAATTTTTTAGTAGCACTAAGAACCTATGGGTATGGATTTTATTTCTGAGGGGAAACTGTTTATGCCGTGCTAGGAAAACAGATGAGGTATCAGGTTTTCCGCCTGATATCATTGCCTCTTCCCAGACAGGAAAAATAATATGTCTGTTTGTCACCTCAACATAATAACGTTACTCAAGATGCCATATACCCTATGTCCTTCTCCAAACTGGAGATGTAGCATTCCACTGAAATACCTACTACTAAGTTTACAGAAAATTCTTTATTGGATGGCATTATTTCCACAACTAATGATCTTTGGTCTTTTTCAAAGATTTCAAAAATACTATTTCACAGTTTTGAAAACCTTGAGTCACCGAGTCATTTGGGGAAAAAAAGAGCTCGTACTGCATCTGCATGTGGCGTGGTGCCCAAAGATATGTGGCTGATACCCTGGGTAGCTTAAGTTCAGTTCTTGTCATACTCTACAAGTGAGATTAAAATCAACAGCTAAAGATCTCATCTAGGACAAATCTGAATTTTTGAGGTAGCAGAAAATGTAAGGTTTTGCCTAATAAAAGATTAAAGATAGGTCATTGAAGGAGACCCCCGACTCAGGACCCTTCTCAATGCAGACTCTGTTCCCATGAGATCCACAAGAGGGTTTTATTTTATAGAACAAGCATAACATTTAGTCCAGAGGAAAGAAACACGATCAAAGAAAAGTTTGGCAAATGTTACATTTGCCAGACAAGAATGCTTGTGGAGGAAACCATGCAGAGGGACTTCTATAAAAGTGTAGCCACAGAAGTGCTTGTATCAGTTAACACAGTGTTCCATGGGCCATAAATGGGAGTTAATTGCTGTTCTCAATGCATTTCTTTCCCGCAGCCCCCGGTGATGCCTTCGCTGCAACCAGCCCAAGTTTCTCGCACATCCTTTATACCCCTGTAACACAGTAGCCCTGATCCCTCCAAGTCCACACCACACTTGCAGATCGGCTGCCAGCATCTTCACACAGACCTTTGGCCACCTCTTCCCTCCCCTTATCCATCCTGCGAGATCACCACCGTTAGGAGCGGCATGTCTCACCGTTTGCTTACCTGTCTCTGTTGGCCTGTAGGATGAGCGAGAACATCATTTGCTGCGTGCATTGGGACTTCAGGCACGCGCTGATTAAATCTGTGGTAAGCCTGTGGGCTGACAAGCCAGATAATGCCAATACACGCTCGCTGGGTCAAACGATGACTAAAGCTCTCGGTCACTCTCAGCGGGGTGTCTTCTGCACCTACAGCTGTGATCCTCACAGCACTATTGGAACCTTACTGTCTTTGAGGCCGATGCCGTTTTGACAGATTTGATTACAATCAATTACGTAACATTATAAAACCCGACTAAAACTATGAGTAGGTGTGGCTGATACCGTTAGAAAAGGGGTCACTTGTACAGTTTTTACTGGACAACTACTCTTACATCTTTCAGTTTTTGGATTATCAACATCCTTCACTATTTACAAACTGAAGGAATTTAAGGATATCCTTCATTCTCCCTTCAGATCTAATTTCTGACGGTTTCAGCGGAGGTCATTTTTTTCTTGCAAAAACATTTGCAACATTTTTCTTCATTTAATTCCTTACACTTTTAAGCAGAATTTTTCTCCTCTCTGGTTCTTTTAACAGAAGTCATTCCTTCCCACAAAAGAAGATGAATTTTGCCTTTTTTCTTGAAGGGCTTTTTTAGCGCTTGGCAGCAGATTCCCTCATGGGTTGCAGCTTCATGAGGTCTGGGTGGAACTTTCCAGCTTCTGACGGGCACGTCTGCAGGCTTACCCCAGAGCCAGGTGGACTCAGCAGGGCAGCACCCTGGTCAACCCTACTTGTCCCCTTCTGCTTTTCTTGCCATTGTCGGTGAAATGCCTTTGACGTTTTGACCAAATAATTTAAAATAATTGTTTATTTTCTGCGGGTAGCGGCAGTTACGCTGGGAAGTTTTGCATGGAGAAGCAACAAAAGTTACGTTATAGCAACACAAACTTTGGTTAATCCATACAGTGATCTAATTTGTACTGCAGGCAAAAATACTTTGATTTTGAGGCTTTTTCCAAATACTAAGAGAACTCGCTGGTAACACAAACACAGCCACCTGCACGCAGGCATGCACGCTCAGAGGGGTTTCCTCTGCACTCCGTTAGGGTTCAACGCAAAAAAGCTCTTTTGTGATGCCACATACGATTTAGGAAGGGGAACACCTTTCTCTTTCCTGAGCGATTAGGTTTCGGAAGCAGGTTAACGTAAATTCTGGGATTCTAAGAGCTCCTCCCAAGCCCCACCTCATTTCGCTGTGAAGCGGTGCTAAACACAATAACGTTTTGAGAGGCAGCCAAACTCTCCCAACTTTTGACGAGGACCAGCGATGCAAATGCATCGATTTGCAAATGCAAATGCGGCCCCTCAAAGCTCCCCTGCAGCTTCAAAAAAAAAAAAAAAAAAAAGAAAAAAGAAAGAAAACCAAACAAGCAAAACAACCCAGGGACTTCTGCGTGCCGGCAAATGGCGAGACGTGGCGGAGCGCCGGCAG
>NW_009259718.1:496304-520364 GCF_000687185.1 Egretta garzetta | reverse complement strand
GGCGGGCCTGCCCCCTAAACCGGCGAGGGGGGAGTGGGGGAGGTGAGCGGGGCAAGTTGTGGAGGGAGGGGCAGTGACGGCGGTGGAGGTGAGGGTGTGGGTGTGGGTGTAACGCATTCGCGGCCGGCGTTTCGGTTTTAGACCCTGAGCGAAAGAGCGAGGGGGGTTTGGTTACTGGTGCCTCGTACTCTGAGCGCCTGGTACGCAGGAGGGAACTTTGGCTCCCTTGTCTGCGGCTCCTGGCTTCGAGGGCCTCCCCCGCCTCTGCGGGCAGCCCCTCACGCACATCAAAGGCAGGACTCGGCCGTGTGATCCTGCAAATGCATCAGCCGGTATGTAATTTCGTTACAGTGTAGCGTTACCGATGTAATTGGGAACAGTTAGGTACCTAAAAACTATGTATCAGGTGGAAGTACTTACTGTATTGGGCTCAGAGGTCCTAAGTTAGGAGGGTGGATGTAGTACGCTGGTGTTCTTACTTTCACTAAAGCTTTTGAACGGTTTTGTGGTAAATTCAGTACTTGGTATTATTTTCTCCAGTTCAGGCATAGAGAAGCTAGAGCACAGGCGAGTGATGCTGTTCACTAAAATTTTCTTGCTGACGAGACGTAAACTTCTTCGCTCATTGCTCTAGGTGTTCTTTTGGAGGAGCAAGAAGAGTGAGCAGAGGGCTTGAGAGGAGGTTTGCACAGGTTCATGGGAGCCCTTGTTTGATGAAAATGCCCCGGGTGGGCTAGTGATGGTGGAAATGTGTTTGTAGGTCTTGAGGGAAAGCAGAAGTGGGACTACTAGCAGGAGTATTTGAGAAGGTTTGGTTTCTGAGTCCTAATACAAACTCTTTATTTTAAAGTGTAGCTCTGATATGATTAGAAACCTTCTAGACTTAAGACTTTCACAGTGCTGTGGTAGTAATAGTCAAAAAGGAGAATACATGTATTCAATTTCTTACTAATACCTGCTGTCTCAGAGCATTAACAATGAAGATCTCTTGTCAATTTAACATTCTTTCCCACCTGCCACTGAACAGGAAGTTCCCAAGGGGCAGCTGAGTCAGTTTAGAAGAGCTCAGTTTTCAACAAAGAGGACTGGAGAGAAGGAAGGTGGAAGTTTGATGTCACTGAGATGGCCAACATTAAAAAAACCCAAAGAAATAAACTTTAAAATCTGTTTTACATGCTTTAAATATTTACAGTTTTTATCAGTAAGGTTTGTAGTTATGTGAGATACTCTTTCTCTAAAGCCTTTTTTTTTTCTCTGCAACTCGTTGATGATTCTGTAAGACTTCTGTAGTTAATTACAAATACTTTGATTAAATTTAGAATACTGAAAAGCATGGCTTCAGAGTTTTGTATTAGTCTCTGTCACTGATCAACTTAGACAATTTTCATTAAGCTTTCTTTAACACCGTGAAGTGTATCACCTTCCATCCAAGATACTGTTACTGTAAATGAGTTTTCTTGATAAACACTTTCTTTAAGTATGATCGATCTTGTTTTTGATTTATGTAGGTATTTTCTTGTAATTTTTGTAATGGCTGCATTTCATTTTCGCAAATACTTTTCAGTTAGAAGTAACAAATTTGTTGCTTCAACTTTGGAAGGCTTGGGTTTTTCTTTTTCTCTCTATTTTGAGTAGCCACGTTCTTCTCTTTTAAATAACATGTAGGAAAAAAATAGAAGTTGATGGGTGTTTAAATCCTACTTTTATTGTATGATCCTAAATTTAAGTTGCCTGAAAGAGTTTGGTGAACTTGCTAGTTTGAAGGTGGTATGCCTGGAGATTCTGAAGCCTGGTCTAATGACTGCCTGCTTTGATGCAAGAGCTCAGTTAAAAACCTGCTTGTTTAGGCAAATATTTAGTCCAAAAGTCACCCAGCAGGTATGCAACTGAACACAATGAGGTTGGGTCATTTGCAGTAAAGACTCTGTATTTGCTTAGTAAAGGAAGGATAAGCTTTTTCTTTGGTAATCTCAGAAATCTTAATGTGATATTTTAGGTGCTGAGTGTTTGCCAAGAGTCAGGCCTCTATTTTGTAAGTCAAATGTGTTGTCAAGCACTAGAACGGGCTGCCCAGGGAAGTGGTTGAGGCCCCATCCCTGGAGGTGTTGAAAAGACAGGTGCTTAGGGACATGGTTTGGTGGTGGAATGGCAGTGTTAGGTTATGGTTGGACCTGATGATCTTAAAGGTCTTTTTCAATGATTCTGTGATTCTCTATAAAAATGTCTGCTGCTTGCTCACCAAATTGTCTGGAGATGTTAAATGTAGCTGTATACTCACTATCTAATAATTGAGGTAGATGTAAAGTGCTGAAACAAAAGTAATGCTAAAGCCAAGATTCCTCTAGGGCCCTATATTAAGTGAAAATGTCAACTGAAATTTCTTCTGCATTGGTGCAATTGTTGCCTGAAGTTTGTCTACCTGAAGATAGATTTGCATAGCTGTGTCAAGAACACTTAGGCCGTGCAGCACTGACCATCTAGATGAACAGTCAAAAAGTTTCAGTCAGTTAAATGGGGGTGGTAGAAGTGTGTAGTTACTATTCTGGACATCAGTAGAGGACTGTGAACCTCACAGGTGCGTGCTGTGGCTGGAGGTACAAGGTGGAGAGAACTGTCACCTGGGCGTACTAGTAGCCAGAAAATGACACACATTCGGGGTATATAGGTATGTGTAATCATTAAGAAGCCATACACCTCAAGCAACGCGCTGGGTCTTTTAAACTGCTTTTAAGTCAGTGTTTCACTTCAGAGTGCTGTATCGGGTGTAGGTGGCAAGGTGTTGGCAGGAAGGGTGGTGGTGCAGGTGTGGCCTCTGTGAGAAGAGGCCAGGGGCTGCACCTGTGCTGAACACAGCCAGTTCTAGCCAGCCCTAAAACAGACCCACTGCTGGCCAAGGCTGAGGCAGCCAGCCAAGCTGATGGTGCCTTGGGGAAAATGTTTTTAAGAAAGGGCAAAATGCTGTGCAGCTGCTCTGAGAGAGGAGTAAGAGAGAGTGAGAGAGAAGGGGGTGGGGGGAGGAAGTTAGAAACAGCTCGGTGAACACCAAGGTCAAAGAATGGCGGGGGGGAGGTGAGAGGCCTGTCTGTTGCAGAGGAGATATCTAGCCTGTAGAGGGGACCACGCTGGAGCAGATATCCACCCTGCAGCCTGTGGAGGACCCCATGATGCAGCAAGTGGGCATGGCCTCAGTCCTGTGCATTCACTGTGGAGCAAGTTGTTCAGCTCTTTGATTGTAAACCAAAGCACGTTGGAACACAGGAATAGCACTGAGTCATCTGGGGTAACACGGGGTGGAAGAACAGTGGTGTTAGGGACAGGTGAGATACTGAGACACTCCTGTTTTCTTCTCTAACCTGCATGTCAGCGTTAAATATGTATGGTCCTCTTTCAGTGCTTTTCTACTATGATGTTCCTTCTGTGTGAAATGGATTTGTTGTATTTGCTTGCCAAGCCTTTCCTCATTTGCATCTGTTGCAATCACTTCTTCCATGATGCCCACATGCATGGAGACAGGAAGTTATTTAAGTTAAATATCTAGGTTATTTCCTGGTGCATTATGTATTCTTTACCTATAATGTGGGGAGTTGGAGCCACCAGTACTTTTTTTTCTTTTGCATTGAGTATCAAGCAGTTACCAAGTAATAAATAGAAAGGGAAGAGTGTGGAGCCAGCACATCTGCTTATATTCTCCACACACCTGGAATGTTTTAACTGGCAGTGGCTGTAACTCTAATCAGGCTCACAAATGCACCTTGCTCTGTTTCTTTTTAACTCGTATGTTTCCACTTTAAAATTGTCTGGTTTGTAGAAGGTTAGCAGTTATTGCCGTGAAATTCATATTGTCATCCCCCTAAAATAGCTTTCAGTTGAATAGGAATGGTTGAGCTACTGTTTTTCTGCTGGTAGTTGTACCAGGTCTTCTGACATTCTTCAGTGGGAAGGGTGGACAGTGGATCACAGAAGGTTGCTATAGAAATACTGCTTGCCTCCTGATCTGGCTAACCCCACATTTGCATGAGAACCGATGCCGACAAAGTATAGTTTGGGGGCTGGAGTGGAGAGGAAGGTGAGACTGTGACAGCTGAGATCCAGGCTGGTCTTTGTGGCTGACCAGTTAAAACACATGGTAGTCCTAAAAGTTTTTTTCAGACACTGCTAAGTGTTTCAAACAAGGAAGTTTTTCCCCAAAACTCTTGTGCAGTCCTAATAATGAATAAGACCTCTGTGGCATAGAGGAGGCTTACTGGGGAAGCTTTGAAATGTCTACCTGCTTGGAATGTATGTATTGCACAAAGAGCTCAAACAGGCTTGAGTTACAGGAGATAAACGCTTGTCGTGAGGCTGCAGCTATCCTTTTGCTCCCCACCTCTAATACAGTCTGTTTTAGCTCTGTCCCCTGTGTATACTCAGGCCTTATCCTTTCTATATGTTTTGTCATTATATTGACTAGAAGCATGAGAAAATCCCACCCCTTACCTGACGTAGGTGTGGTCATAACTTCCTCTAATGTAGGTACAACTCTACTGGAGGATGTGTGTTTTTCAGCTTAATACACAGCAGCTAGGGAGAGGAGGCTTATGTAGGTTGGCAGCAAAACTCTTCCAGGCAGCTGTGTGCCAGACCGGGGCTCGGCCAGCACGGCTAATGTTGAGGTGCTGCTGCCCCGGTAGTCTGGGAGAGCCCCAGACTGGCAAGATGGCAGAGACACGTATCTGTTGTTTCCATCCTGCTGATTCTGCGAGGTTGCTAGAGCAGTGTTAATGGGGCAAAGTGGTAGAAAAAGAACCATCGAGGGACAGCCTTGTAACAGCAAGTTACCTTTTGTGAAAAGACTGGTCAGTAAGCCAGGCTAGTTGAAAGACCCTTGCATAAAGTACACGCTTCTGTCTGTGGTGGCACTGTCATTGGCAAGGATGTCTGGGTGATAATGGACAGCAGTGCACTGGGAGCGCCTGGACTTCTCCACAGCTATGGATGGACAAGAGGGTGGGCAGCTTGGTCTACGTAAGAAGAATGGCATCTCTAATGTTAAAAAAACTCTAAATGGAGCAGATACTAAAACGGCTCCAATCGAAGTTGTGGTTTACTTTTAGGAGCAAAGACTTGAGCCTTTCTTTCTAATTGACTGGTTTGTTATAGCAATTATTTGTATGCAGTATTGCTCTGTCAAGTGCCCCCTGTGTTGGAGGAGAGAGGCTGTCTGCCATCCTGGGCTGGGACGTCAGCCGAGGGAGGAGCGTATGCGACAGCACTAGAGAGCCTCTTAGGGCTGAGGAAAAGCAGTTATGTGTTGGTGCTCTTTTTTTTTTTTTTCTTTTCTTCTCTCTGTCAACCTGCAAGTTTTGAGCTGACTCTTTCCTGCAGCATGTGAAAGGTAACAGAGGTGTCTTTATGGTGTGGGGTTTCCTGGATGAAAAGCGTTTGCTGCTTGCGTAGCACTCTCCATACTTCTTGGAGTGACTGCTCTACAGGAAGGAGGGATGTGGCAGTAGCATCGAGTGGTTTAATGCTCTTGCTTCATTTGGCTTGAAATCCTGAGAAGTGGAAAGGGTGTTTGTCTGAGGATTGGGTTTCTTTTCTTTTGTTTGTTTGGTTGTTTTTTTTAAACAGCCTATGACTTCATTTCTCATGCAGTTGGTGGGTTTTTTTAATAGGAAGAGGTAATAGGATTATAAAACTGTTGTGTAAGAGAGCTGTTAAAAACTGTTAGCTTAATGCCCTACTAAAAACTAATCTGCTGAAAAGAAGGAAATGCCTGTGAAAGGAGCAGGTTTAGACTCTTGTAAAACTTGAGGATTTGAACTGTCTTGCATAGAAAAGCTGATGCTGTACAGTGATCTTTCTACCTTGTCAGCTGTAAAGAATTTAATTCTTTCTTGGAGGGTTTAATGCAGAAGATTGCTATACTGCTTCATGATAGTCCCAGAGCTAATCTATTGCTGCTTTTGACTTTGGCCTAGATAAAATACTAAGTAATAGTCTGCACAGTACAGACCTTATAAATGCAGTCCCAAGGAACTCTTTCATGCTTCATTCCCTGCCTGAATTTACGAGGGCTTTTAAAGTTAGATTGAAATGAACCTTTTTCATGCTGAACCTGTTCTGCCGTCTGTGAATTTGTGTGTGAGCTTGAGGAAGTTGTAAGGGCTTCTGGAAAATTCTGCATGATGGGAAACCTGTCCTTACTAGGCAGTGTGAAGTAGGTAGAGTGAGAAGGTTAGTGTAAATTAAAAATTAATTTTCCATGTATCAAATGAAAGTATCTCTCTGGAGCTCTTCTGCAGATGTTCCATATAGGATGAATTATTTTAAATATAAACACACAGAAAATAAAATTTAGGCAGCCAGTATGTTCTCACTGATTATTTATACTGTTAAATGTAACTTTTTTGGATAAGTAATTGTGTGACTAGGCTTTAGCATAGTTACCATAATGACAATTTTTATCAAAAAACGTATTGGAGAAAAATAAGTGTTTTGAAAAAAATGAGTTTTTATCAACTCCAATTACATAACAAATTTTGTTTATAAGTTTACTTTCCTTCACTAATGTATTGATCAGGGCTACCAGCAATCCATTTTCCTGTTGATACCGTCTTCGTCTGCCTAGGAATTTTCCCTAGGTGAAAAAGAACAGCCTTTAGTCTAGAATTTCTGTTTCATTTCTTTTTCATGGATTTTGAAATGGGTACTGTGGTATTTTTAACCTTGTGGTCTGAACTGTTGTGCCCTTGTAGTCAGCTGTAACTTTCTAGACTAGCTTTGGTTATGCTTCGCTGAGAATTTATTTCACAAGAAGGGCTGCACTTTATGATCCTATGAAAGTTTCTTGGCAGTTTTGATGAAGATGAGATCTAGCTAGAGACAGGTTTGAGAGCTATGAGAAGAGTTTAGTTGCACCACAGACATTTTCCCACCCATATCTGAGGGATAGTCATCCTGAGTTACAATCTATAGAAGAAAGAAGAACCGCATTTCCAACATCCTGGGGATTATTGTTTATAGCAAGATTTGTTTACTATTGAATTTTTGATTGAATTATTGTGTGCACATGTTTTAATGTCTGACTTGGTGGTCTTTTCACGCACACACACGCACACCCCCCACAATATATCAGCTTCTCTGAGTACATAGGTAACAAAAGGAAAACGAGAGAAAATGTTGCTCAATGGGATGGGGGACTTGGTTACACAGGACATGAAAAAGGCTGAGCTACTGAATGCCGCCTTTGCCTCAGTATTTACTAGCAAGACTGGAGTTCAGGATCCCAGGTCCCAGAGACTGGGAGGAAAGGCTGGAACAAGGAAGATGTACCCTTGGTGGAAGAGGATTGCTTAAGAGGTCAGGGAATACTTAAGCAAACTGGACGCACGTAGGTCCATGGGCCATGGTAGGATGTACTCATAAGTGCTGAGGGAGCTGGCTGATGTCATTGTGAGGCCACTCTCAGTAATCTTTGATCACTCATGGCAACTGGGAGAAGTGGAGGAAAGACGACTGAAGATTGGAGGAAAGCAAGTGTCACTACTGTCTTCAGGAAGGGCAAGAAGAACAACTCAGGGAACTATAGGCTGGTCAGCCTGACCTCAATACCTCGGAGAGTGATGGAGTGGCTAACCACTTCCAGACATACGAAGGGCAAGAAAATCATCAGGAGTAGTCAGCATGGATTCATCAAGGGGAAGTCATGCCTGACCAACTTGATAACCTTCTACAGTGAAATGACTGGCCTGGTAGATGAGGGGAGAGCAGTGGATATCATCTGCCTAGACTTCACTGTCTCCCATAAGATCCTCACAGAGAAGCTGTTGACGTATGGTCTGGAAGTGGATTGAAAACTGACTGAACAGCTGGGCCCAGAGGGTGGTTAGCAGCAGCATGAAATCTAGTTGGAGGGCGAAAGAGCGAGGGGGGTTTGGTTACTGGTGCCTCGTACTCTGAGCGCCTGGTACGCAGGAGGGAACTTTGGCTCCCTTGTCTGCGGCTCCTGGCTTCGAGGGCCTCCCCCGCCTCTGCGGGCAGCCCCTCACGCACATCAAAGGCAGGACTCGGCCGTGTGATCCTGCAAATGCATCAGCCGGTATGTAATTTCGTTACAGTGTAGCGTTACCGATGTAATTGGGAACAGTTAGGTACCTAAAAACTATGTATCAGGTGGAAGTACTTACTGTATTGGGCTCAGAGGTCCTAAGTTAGGAGGGTGGATGTAGTACGCTGGTGTTCTTACTTTCACTAAAGCTTTTGAACGGTTTTGTGGTAAATTCAGTACTTGGTATTATTTTCTCCAGTTCAGGCATAGAGAAGCTAGAGCACAGGCGAGTGATGCTGTTCACTAAAATTTTCTTGCTGACGAGACGTAAACTTCTTCGCTCATTGCTCTAGGTGTTCTTTTGGAGGAGCAAGAAGAGTGAGCAGAGGGCTTGAGAGGAGGTTTGCACAGGTTCATGGGAGCCCTTGTTTGATGAAAATGCCCCGGGTGGGCTAGTGATGGTGGAAATGTGTTTGTAGGTCTTGAGGGAAAGCAGAAGTGGGACTACTAGCAGGAGTATTTGAGAAGGTTTGGTTTCTGAGTCCTAATACAAACTCTTTATTTTAAAGTGTAGCTCTGATATGATTAGAAACCTTCTAGACTTAAGACTTTCACAGTGCTGTGGTAGTAATAGTCAAAAAGGAGAATACATGTATTCAATTTCTTACTAATACCTGCTGTCTCAGAGCATTAACAATGAAGATCTCTTGTCAATTTAACATTCTTTCCCACCTGCCACTGAACAGGAAGTTCCCAAGGGGCAGCTGAGTCAGTTTAGAAGAGCTCAGTTTTCAACAAAGAGGACTGGAGAGAAGGAAGGTGGAAGTTTGATGTCACTGAGATGGCCAACATTAAAAAAACCCAAAGAAATAAACTTTAAAATCTGTTTTACATGCTTTAAATATTTACAGTTTTTATCAGTAAGGTTTGTAGTTATGTGAGATACTCTTTCTCTAAAGCCTTTTTTTTTTCTCTGCAACTCGTTGATGATTCTGTAAGACTTCTGTAGTTAATTACAAATACTTTGATTAAATTTAGAATACTGAAAAGCATGGCTTCAGAGTTTTGTATTAGTCTCTGTCACTGATCAACTTAGACAATTTTCATTAAGCTTTCTTTAACACCGTGAAGTGTATCACCTTCCATCCAAGATACTGTTACTGTAAATGAGTTTTCTTGATAAACACTTTCTTTAAGTATGATCGATCTTGTTTTTGATTTATGTAGGTATTTTCTTGTAATTTTTGTAATGGCTGCATTTCATTTTCGCAAATACTTTTCAGTTAGAAGTAACAAATTTGTTGCTTCAACTTTGGAAGGCTTGGGTTTTTCTTTTTCTCTCTATTTTGAGTAGCCACGTTCTTCTCTTTTAAATAACATGTAGGAAAAAAATAGAAGTTGATGGGTGTTTAAATCCTACTTTTATTGTATGATCCTAAATTTAAGTTGCCTGAAAGAGTTTGGTGAACTTGCTAGTTTGAAGGTGGTATGCCTGGAGATTCTGAAGCCTGGTCTAATGACTGCCTGCTTTGATGCAAGAGCTCAGTTAAAAACCTGCTTGTTTAGGCAAATATTTAGTCCAAAAGTCACCCAGCAGGTATGCAACTGAACACAATGAGGTTGGGTCATTTGCAGTAAAGACTCTGTATTTGCTTAGTAAAGGAAGGATAAGCTTTTTCTTTGGTAATCTCAGAAATCTTAATGTGATATTTTAGGTGCTGAGTGTTTGCCAAGAGTCAGGCCTCTATTTTGTAAGTCAAATGTGTTGTCAAGCACTAGAACGGGCTGCCCAGGGAAGTGGTTGAGGCCCCATCCCTGGAGGTGTTGAAAAGACAGGTGCTTAGGGACATGGTTTGGTGGTGGAATGGCAGTGTTAGGTTATGGTTGGACCTGATGATCTTAAAGGTCTTTTTCAATGATTCTGTGATTCTCTATAAAAATGTCTGCTGCTTGCTCACCAAATTGTCTGGAGATGTTAAATGTAGCTGTATACTCACTATCTAATAATTGAGGTAGATGTAAAGTGCTGAAACAAAAGTAATGCTAAAGCCAAGATTCCTCTAGGGCCCTATATTAAGTGAAAATGTCAACTGAAATTTCTTCTGCATTGGTGCAATTGTTGCCTGAAGTTTGTCTACCTGAAGATAGATTTGCATAGCTGTGTCAAGAACACTTAGGCCGTGCAGCACTGACCATCTAGATGAACAGTCAAAAAGTTTCAGTCAGTTAAATGGGGGTGGTAGAAGTGTGTAGTTACTATTCTGGACATCAGTAGAGGACTGTGAACCTCACAGGTGCGTGCTGTGGCTGGAGGTACAAGGTGGAGAGAACTGTCACCTGGGCGTACTAGTAGCCAGAAAATGACACACATTCGGGGTATATAGGTATGTGTAATCATTAAGAAGCCATACACCTCAAGCAACGCGCTGGGTCTTTTAAACTGCTTTTAAGTCAGTGTTTCACTTCAGAGTGCTGTATCGGGTGTAGGTGGCAAGGTGTTGGCAGGAAGGGTGGTGGTGCAGGTGTGGCCTCTGTGAGAAGAGGCCAGGGGCTGCACCTGTGCTGAACACAGCCAGTTCTAGCCAGCCCTAAAACAGACCCACTGCTGGCCAAGGCTGAGGCAGCCAGCCAAGCTGATGGTGCCTTGGGGAAAATGTTTTTAAGAAAGGGCAAAATGCTGTGCAGCTGCTCTGAGAGAGGAGTAAGAGAGAGTGAGAGAGAAGGGGGTGGGGGGAGGAAGTTAGAAACAGCTCGGTGAACACCAAGGTCAAAGAATGGCGGGGGGGAGGTGAGAGGCACTCCTGTTGCAGAGGAGATATCTAGCCTGTAGAGGGGACCACGCTGGAGCAGATATCCACCCTGCAGCCTGTGGAGGACCCCATGATGCAGCAAGTGGGCATGGCCTCAGTCCTGTGCATTCACTGTGGAGCAAGTTGTTCAGCTCTTTGATTGTAAACCAAAGCACGTTGGAACACAGGAATAGCACTGAGTCATCTGGGGTAACACTGGGTGGAAGAACAGTGGTGTTAGGGACAGGTGAGATACTGAGACACTCCTGTTTTCTTCTCTAACCTGCATGTCAGCGTTAAATATGTATGGTCCTCTTTCAGTGCTTTTCTACTATGATGTTCCTTCTGTGTGAAATGGATTTGTTGTATTTGCTTGCCAAGCCTTTCCTCATTTGCATCTGTTGCAATCACTTCTTCCATGATGCCCACATGCATGGAGACAGGAAGTTATTTAAGTTAAATATCTAGGTTATTTCCTGGTGCATTATGTATTCTTTACCTATAATGTGGGGAGTTGGAGCCACCAGTACTTTTTTTTCTTTTGCATTGAGTATCAAGCAGTTACCAAGTAATAAATAGAAAGGGAAGAGTGTGGAGCCAGCACATCTGCTTATATTCTCCACACACCTGGAATGTTTTAACTGGCAGTGGCTGTAACTCTAATCAGGCTCACAAATGCACCTTGCTCTGTTTCTTTTTAACTCGTATGTTTCCACTTTAAAATTGTCTGGTTTGTAGAAGGTTAGCAGTTATTGCCGTGAAATTCATATTGTCATCCCCCTAAAATAGCTTTCAGTTGAATAGGAATGGTTGAGCTACTGTTTTTCTGCTGGTAGTTGTACCAGGTCTTCTGACATTCTTCAGTGGGAAGGGTGGACAGTGGATCACAGAAGGTTGCTATAGAAATACTGCTTGCCTCCTGATCTGGCTAACCCCACATTTGCATGAGAACCGATGCCGACAAAGTATAGTTTGGGGGCTGGAGTGGAGAGGAAGGTGAGACTGTGACAGCTGAGATCCAGGCTGGTCTGACTTTGTGGCTGACCAGTTAAAACACATGGTAGTCCTAAAAGTTTTTTTCAGACACTGCTAAGTGTTTCAAACAAGGAAGTTTTTCCCCAAAACTCTTGTGCAGTCCTAATAATGAATAAGACCTCTGTGGCATAGAGGAGGCTTACTGGGGAAGCTTTGAAATGTCTACCTGCTTGGAATGTATGTATTGCACAAAGAGCTCAAACAGGCTTGAGTTACAGGAGATAAACGCTTGTCGTGAGGCTGCAGCTATCCTTTTGCTCCCCACCTCTAATACAGTCTGTTTTAGCTCTGTCCCCTGTGTATACTCAGGCCTTATCCTTTCTATATGTTTTGTCATTATATTGACTAGAAGCATGAGAAAATCCCACCCCTTACCTGACGTAGGTGTGGTCATAACTTCCTCTAATGTAGGTACAACTCTACTGGAGGATGTGTGTTTTTCAGCTTAATACACAGCAGCTAGGGAGAGGAGGCTTATGTAGGTTGGCAGCAAAACTCTTCCAGGCAGCTGTGTGCCAGACCGGGGCTCGGCCAGCACGGCTAATGTTGAGGTGCTGCTGCCCCGGTAGTCTGGGAGAGCCCCAGACTGGCAAGATGGCAGAGACACGTATCTGTTGTTTCCATCCTGCTGATTCTGCGAGGTTGCTAGAGCAGTGTTAATGGGGCAAAGTGGTAGAAAAAGAACCATCGAGGGACAGCCTTGTAACAGCAAGTTACCTTTTGTGAAAAGACTGGTCAGTAAGCCAGGCTAGTTGAAAGACCCTTGCATAAAGTACACGCTTCTGTCTGTGGTGGCACTGTCATTGGCAAGGATGTCTGGGTGATAATGGACAGCAGTGCACTGGGAGCGCCTGGACTTCTCCACAGCTATGGATGGACAAGAGGGTGGGCAGCTTGGTCTACGTAAGAAGAATGGCATCTCTAATGTTAAAAAAACTCTAAATGGAGCAGATACTAAAACGGCTCCAATCGAAGTTGTGGTTTACTTTTAGGAGCAAAGACTTGAGCCTTTCTTTCTAATTGACTGGTTTGTTATAGCAATTATTTGTATGCAGTATTGCTCTGTCAAGTGCCCCCTGTGTTGGAGGAGAGAGGCTGTCTGCCATCCTGGGCTGGGACGTCAGCCGAGGGAGGAGCGTATGCGACAGCACTAGAGAGCCTCTTAGGGCTGAGGAAAAGCAGTTATGTGTTGGTGCTCTTTTTTTTTTTTTTCTTTTCTTCTCTCTGTCAACCTGCAAGTTTTGAGCTGACTCTTTCCTGCAGCATGTGAAAGGTAACAGAGGTGTCTTTATGGTGTGGGGTTTCCTGGATGAAAAGCGTTTGCTGCTTGCGTAGCACTCTCCATACTTCTTGGAGTGACTGCTCTACAGGAAGGAGGGATGTGGCAGTAGCATCGAGTGGTTTAATGCTCTTGCTTCATTTGGCTTGAAATCCTGAGAAGTGGAAAGGGTGTTTGTCTGAGGATTGGGTTTCTTTTCTTTTGTTTGTTTGGTTGTTTTTTTTAAACAGCCTATGACTTCATTTCTCATGCAGTTGGTGGGTTTTTTTAATAGGAAGAGGTAATAGGATTATAAAACTGTTGTGTAAGAGAGCTGTTAAAAACTGTTAGCTTAATGCCCTACTAAAAACTAATCTGCTGAAAAGAAGGAAATGCCTGTGAAAGGAGCAGGTTTAGACTCTTGTAAAACTTGAGGATTTGAACTGTCTTGCATAGAAAAGCTGATGCTGTACAGTGATCTTTCTACCTTGTCAGCTGTAAAGAATTTAATTCTTTCTTGGAGGGTTTAATGCAGAAGATTGCTATACTGCTTCATGATAGTCCCAGAGCTAATCTATTGCTGCTTTTGACTTTGGCCTAGATAAAATACTAAGTAATAGTCTGCACAGTACAGACCTTATAAATGCAGTCCCAAGGAACTCTTTCATGCTTCATTCCCTGCCTGAATTTACGAGGGCTTTTAAAGTTAGATTGAAATGAACCTTTTTCATGCTGAACCTGTTCTGCCGTCTGTGAATTTGTGTGTGAGCTTGAGGAAGTTGTAAGGGCTTCTGGAAAATTCTGCATGATGGGAAACCTGTCCTTACTAGGCAGTGTGAAGTAGGTAGAGTGAGAAGGTTAGTGTAAATTAAAAATTAATTTTCCATGTATCAAATGAAAGTATCTCTCTGGAGCTCTTCTGCAGATGTTCCATATAGGATGAATTATTTTAAATATAAACACACAGAAAATAAAATTTAGGCAGCCAGTATGTTCTCACTGATTATTTATACTGTTAAATGTAACTTTTTTGGATAAGTAATTGTGTGACTAGGCTTTAGCATAGTTACCATAATGACAATTTTTATCAAAAAACGTATTGGAGAAAAATAAGTGTTTTGAAAAAAATGAGTTTTTATCAACTCCAATTACATAACAAATTTTGTTTATAAGTTTACTTTCCTTCACTAATGTATTGATCAGGGCTACCAGCAATCCATTTTCCTGTTGATACCGTCTTCGTCTGCCTAGGAATTTTCCCTAGGTGAAAAAGAACAGCCTTTAGTCTAGAATTTCTGTTTCATTTCTTTTTCATGGATTTTGAAATGGGTACTGTGGTATTTTTAACCTTGTGGTCTGAACTGTTGTGCCCTTGTAGTCAGCTGTAACTTTCTAGACTAGCTTTGGTTATGCTTCGCTGAGAATTTATTTCACAAGAAGGGCTGCACTTTATGATCCTATGAAAGTTTCTTGGCAGTTTTGATGAAGATGAGATCTAGCTAGAGACAGGTTTGAGAGCTATGAGAAGAGTTTAGTTGCACCACAGACATTTTCCCACCCATATCTGAGGGATAGTCATCCTGAGTTACAATCTATAGAAGAAAGAAGAACCGCATTTCCAACATCCTGGGGATTATTGTTTATAGCAAGATTTGTTTACTATTGAATTTTTGATTGAATTATTGTGTGCACATGTTTTAATGTCTGACTTGGTGGTCTTTTCACGCACACACACGCACACCCCCCACAATATATCAGCTTCTCTGAGTACATAGGTAACAAAAGGAAAACGAGAGAAAATGTTGCTCAATGGGATGGGGGACTTGGTTACACAGGACATGAAAAAGGCTGAGCTACTGAATGCCGCCTTTGCCTCAGTATTTACTAGCAAGACTGGAGTTCAGGATCCCAGGTCCCAGAGACTGGGAGGAAAGGCTGGAACAAGGAAGATGTACCCTTGGTGGAAGAGGATTGCTTAAGAGGTCAGGGAATACTTAAGCAAACTGGACGCACGTAGGTCCATGGGCCATGGTAGGATGTACTCATAAGTGCTGAGGGAGCTGGCTGATGTCATTGTGAGGCCACTCTCAGTAATCTTTGATCACTCATGGCAACTGGGAGAAGTGGAGGAAAGACGACTGAAGATTGGAGGAAAGCAAGTGTCACTACTGTCTTCAGGAAGGGCAAGAAGAACAACTCAGGGAACTATAGGCTGGTCAGCCTGACCTCAATACCTCGGAGAGTGATGGAGTGGCTAACCACTTCCAGACATACGAAGGGCAAGAAAATCATCAGGAGTAGTCAGCATGGATTCATCAAGGGGAAGTCATGCCTGACCAACTTGATAACCTTCTACAGTGAAATGACTGGCCTGGTAGATGAGGGGAGAGCAGTGGATATCATCTGCCTAGACTTCACTGTCTCCCATAAGATCCTCACAGAGAAGCTGTTGACGTATGGTCTGGAAGTGGATTGAAAACTGACTGAACAGCTGGGCCCAGAGGGTGGTTAGCAGCAGCATGAAATCTAGTTGGAGGCCAGTAACTAGTGGTGTACCCCAGGGGTCAATACCGGGTCCAGTCCTGTTTAACATCGTCATTAATGATCTAAATGATGGGGCAGACTGTGCCCTCATCAAGTTTGCAGACTACTCCAAATTGTAAAGAGTGGCAGATAGGCCAGAGTGTTGTGCTGCCATCCAGAGGAAGGACCAGCCCCATGCACCATTACATGCTAGGGACCACCCAGCTGGAAAGCAGCTTGGCAGAAAAGGACCTAGGGTTGGTGGCACCAAGCTGAATGTGAGCCAGCAACATGCCCTTGGGGCAAAGGCGGCACGTGGTATCCTGGCCTTCATTAGGCGAAGTATTGCCAGCAGTTCAAGGGAGGTGATCCTTCCCTTCTACTCAGCACTGATGAGGCCACAACTGGAGTCCTATGTCCATTTCTGGTCTCCCCAGTACAAGAGAGACATGGACATCCTAAAGAGAGCCCAGTGAAGGGCCATGAGGCTGATGAAGGGACTGAAGCATGAGAAAAGGCAAAGAGAGCTGGGACTGTTCAGCCTGGAGAAAAGAAGGCTCAGGGATGAACTTCCCAATGTGTATAAATACCTGAAGGGAGGGTGCGAAGAGGATGGAGCCAGGCTTTTCTCTGTGGTGCCCAGTAACAGGATCAGAAGCAATAAGTACAACTGAAAAACAGGAGATTCCATCTGAACATCAGGAAACGCTTATTTTACTGTGAGGATCACTGAGCCCTGGCACAGGTTGACCAGGTAGACAGTGGATTCTCCACCTTTGGAGATACCCAGAAGCTGTCTGGACACAGTCCTGGGCAACTGGCTCTGGGAGGCCCTGCTTGAGCAGTGGGGGTTGGACCAGATGACCTCTAGAGGTCCCTTCCAACCTCAACCTCAATTGTCCTGTGATTATGATTTGTGTATCCCTAACCTGTTCTTAATTGGTAAGGGTTTAATTTTATCTAATTGAAAGTTACAAAGTACAAAGCATCTGCTCCATTATTTCATGTGAATTGCAGGACGGCTGTTGGGCTTTATTAAGGTTGGAGTAGATTCTGCATGACTTCTAATCAGTATTTTATTAAGGCTGTTCTATTAGTAATGGTTTTATGGATGTGTTGCAACCCTGGCTTTTATAATGCTTCTCCAAGTGTGGCTTTTTAACAGCAGGCCCTGGGCCTAACTTTTAAAAATCTTTAACAAGGCCCAGACTATGGTATTCTTGACTCTGGGTTAGCTGCCTGACTTAGCAACCCATGTATTTTAAGCTTGCTGGTGAAATACCACTTTTTCAAATGAAGAGTCCTTAGCATGAAACAGTAAAGCAGCATTCTCCAGAGAGTCAATGATCAGGTTTTCCTTTTGTTTCTCTGACAGGCAAGTTTTTATTGAGCCTTAATCTCTTGCTTGTCCCTTTATTTCCAGTTACTGTCCTCTTAAGTTTGTGAGTTCTCCATCTTTGGGAGTCATAAAAGTGCCAGCTCTTCACTGTGTTTCTCAGTCACATTCATTCTTGTTTGGTAGTAGAATCAGATGTTCCTTTCTGTGCACATGTCATTCTTGTGTCTTGGGGGGGGTGGGGTGCAGAACCTAATACCTTTTAACCTATGAAGTAATAATGTAAGGTAAATTGATGGCTAAATTGATCCGGGTACGTTTTTCCATTTAAAATATCCAAAATATCTCCATGCTTCCCATGTTTTGAAATACATACTATATTCTCCATAGCAAACATCAAAATACCAAGCTGCAAGTTTATGAAACATGAATTATGCCCTTCTGCGTGTGTGTTGTGATGAGTTGGAAGTGACTAATTGTTGTGATCATGCATGCATATTTATGCTGCTCTGTTGAAGTGCTCAAGTGTATTTTAAGCAAGAGCAGCATTCTGTTGCTGCCATAGAACTCGGTGAAGATGTAGTTTTTAGTTGTATGAAATAATTCACACTTAGTACAGTCTGAATATTTGTCAGAGGCAACTTCTGTGAACTTTTAGTAACATCTGCTCATAAAGGAATCTCAAAAAGCTGACAAAGAAAATTGGTGTGTGAGATTTCACCTAATTGAATAGGAGAGGAAGAGGGTAGAAACAAGGTTGGTGCAGTAAGTTCAGAGTTTAAGTTTATAACTTAACATCCTTGTATCTTAGCAATTTTACACCTGTGTGCTTCTCTTAATATTAAAAAAAAGTATTTTGGAAGCTTGTTCTTCTGACTAATACTGCCGATTGCTTCCTGATATTTCATTATGTCTTTTTTCCATGGATAGTTCATTTTTAATATTTTATTTGTGGAAAAAAAATAATTTCTTGGGGGGATAGCCCATTTGGACTAGTCTGTGCATCAGAGGTAAGCAACTGTCTTAACTCTTTTTAAAGAATGCAGTCCAATTCTGATAAAGTGGGAGGCTATGAATTTAATAAATTAATTTTTAGCAAACACCTGTTGATAGTCATTCCCTGCACATTAAGTTCAGTATCTTAACTTCATGTTGTCCTTTTCAGACCAGGTTAATCTTGAACACATTTGGATTGGGCATTGGAGAAGGAAATTCACTCCTCATGCACACACTTTCTGCAGTGAGACCTTTGGTTTATTGTGGAGAGATTACCTGCCTTGGGGAAGTGCTTCACTTGCTGAACGCTGCACAGTAACTGAGAGGTTATGAAAAGCAGCAATTTAGCGTATTCCATAGAAAGTTGCAAGTGGAGTTTAGATGAGCAAATTGTAAGGTCTTTGGTTTAATAATTACAGGCTAATATTGCACACAAGGTCCACAGTGTTTACTGTTCTTGGGTTGTTCATATAGCTTACCACTGGTTTCCTGTGTGCAACTACTGCAGTGTATAAGCTGGTAGGGGGTGGTGGACATTTTCTCTTTTATTTCCGTCCCTATTATTTCCATGATGATACACAGTGGGATAATAGGGTAAAGCATTTTGGACCATTATTTCCTCAGTTGCTGCAGTTGTGAATCAGATTCCTAAGCGACCGAGCTGAAATTTGCACAAAGCTGCTGTTCAGAATTGCTTCTATCCTGCGAAAGTCTTTCCCTGTTATGACAGCTAACTAGGGCTGAAAGGCACACCCGGATGTTTCAGCTGGAAATAGTAAAAAATGTTATCCTATTTACTGCTCATTAGCCAAGCTAAAAACTGGAGCTATTTAACATGGTGTATCAATATGATATTTCTGCTGTCACCTCTTAGGGCACCATGGCTGCTAATATGTATTATTATGGCACGTATGCCAGCAAGACTCAGCAAAATGTAAGAAGTAGAATTCATTGCTGAAACAAATATATTCATTGAATATCTCAGCATTTTTGTCTTCCTTTCCATTCATGTAATTTTCCCATTTAATTTCCTTCTACTTACTTTTATTTTCCTGTTTAGTTAGGGGGCTTTTTCTCCACACCTGTTGCAGAGACTGATTGAATTGAGACTCTAGAAACATGGGGAGATTTTTAACTGGGTTTAATCCATTTTCTGCTTGAGCCCACTTGAAACTTTTTTGTTAATTTTTCTTAACTGTAAACCAGCTATTACTGTCCTCTATTTTCCTGGGCAAACTGGAATGTCCTATTTGCTGGAAAGTGAATCTTCCTGTCCCTGTGCTTTTTTTCCTCCTTCCTTAACTGAGATTTTTCCTCTTCCCTCTTTTCCTGTTGCTTTTTTCACATTTTAGTCCCCATGCTCCCATCTGCCCGCATTCCCAGTAGTGTGTTTTGTATATTGTTTCAGTACTTCAGCTATAACCTACAGCTGTTATGAGGAAAAGCAGAATAAGACTGTCAGAATAAATAGTATTGGTTATTAACAGCAACTGCAGGAATACTTTAAAAAAAAAAAAGTGGTTAAACCAAATTAGTATTCAGGGCTTATGGACATTCTGATCTTGCAGGACCCTAGAGATAATGACTGTAGTTGGTCTTGGTATGGAAAATAGTGGATTGAGGGGTCCATTTCAATATCTGGTTTTAAAATACACGGTACCAACCACCACACTTTTAAAAAGATGATGAAGCTTTTGTGGAACAGATCTGTCAGATCTCCGCATTGAGGGGTGTAGAAGCTGGAGAGTCCCCCTTCATTGCTGCCATCTCCCTCATCTCTCTGGATTCATGAATTCTGTTCTGAATACCACTAAGGCTGTGTTAGGAGAGTTGTTCATAAAAAACAGAACCAGTAGGAGGGTTAGCAGGTCAAAAGAAGGTTTGTGTGTTTAAAGTGGCCCTTGGGGGGGTGGGGTGTGTGTAGGTGGAATAACGGAGAGAAATCCTTGCTGTTCTTGCATTGATCTCCAGGCCTTGGGATGTCTACGTGACTCTATTGATCACCATTAATCTCTCCACCTGGTAGCATTCCAGTCCAGATTTGTTTGCAATATTGAGGATAAAGTTGCTGAGCACTGCAGAAAGACCAGCGACTTGAAATTTGGTTTCACAGTGGTACTGGTACCCACTCCAGCGCTCAGCCAGCATGTGTCGTACCCTGTGCTGTGAGTAACAAAGGTGGTGTGACAGGTACCAGAAAGAGAATTAGGCTGCCAGGTAAGCTGGTGCAGATAGGCTCGTATGCGAGCTGCTCAGTGTGAGCATCATCTGGTGTTTGGAGCAGATTGTCAGAAAGCATGGCCCAAAATTCATGGGGTGGACTTCCTTTGGGGCATATGTGGTGGCTCTGAGACATTGCTATTTTGCATGTGTATTTTTAATACGAGACTGTATTGTGCCTGCCAGAGTGGTGATGGTACATAGTATGATTTTGAGGCTGCATGTTGCTTGTACCAGGGTTGTGGTGAAAGGAGTATTGAGTGTTTGCAGAAACATGGCTGGTTGGGGTAGCTGTCAGCAATGAGAGCAGTGCTCTTCTAGGGGTATGCAAGACCTCTACCAGCTAATTCGGTAGTAAGGATTTATTGAACAACTCTGATAATGCAGAAGGAGAAAAAAGTTTCTAGTTCTCCTCACTGTTGTTAATGTTGGCTGTGTAGGAGAGGGAAGTGATGGAGGTATGGTTTTACCACAGTATGTAAGTATATACGTCAAGGAGGTGCGCTGAGTGAGTGTGAAGATTTTTGTAAGTGAGGCCTGGGATCTGTTTGCATTTGGGTCTGCAGTCTCTATTTGTCCTGTTGGATAGTGCAGAAGCTGGATACTGTTTTACTCCTCTTAGCATTATAAAATGAGTTGCCCTCAGAAACAAGTAGTTGAGTTTACCATATCTGTGAATGTGTTACTGACTGCCCCTCAAAGTTGCTTTCCAGTTGTTTACCACAGGCTGACAGTAGATGTATATGGTTGTCCTGAACTGTGTAGATTTCCTTATTCTGTGGGTCGGCTGGATGTTAGGTGTTTCTCTGTGGCTCATGTTTTCTCTCCTGTTCTGACAACAGAGCTAACGGGTATCAACAGAAGGAAAACTAGTTCTGTTCATTCTCAGGTTTGGAGAGTAGTAGAGACTCATGCTGTCAAATCCTTACAGGCTATTCTGATGGTTTCCCATGTGGAAAATCAGGGGAAAGGATGTAAATTAGAGCACTAAACTAATTTTTCTGTGTCTTTTAAAACAATGAGGCAGAGACCCAATTGGTCTCCAGTGTAATTTACCTAAGAACAGAAAGAATTAATTGGAAAATGTGGTCTCCAGGGGCAGGAGACAAGGAGGGGAGAACTAAGAGGAACTTGGGCTTCTCTTCCTGTTTGTTTTTGTGATTCTGTCCTTGTTTTCTTGAAGACCAGAAAAGGAAAAAAACCCTAGCAAAACCCCTCAAAAAACTGTGGTTAATTTTTTGTTTGGTTGGTTGGTTTTTTCCCCCTCCTTTCTCTTTTTTTTTTTGGTTCTCTTCTCTGTTTGTGAGTGAAGGATCTTCACACCCACTTCAACATTAGTGGTAAAGTCACTAAAAACTCTTCTGTCACTTCCCGCTGAGAGGGACAGCAGCCGGTCATTCCCAGTGAACCCTGAGAAGCTCAGGAAGTGCATCGAGTAGTTAACTTGTCAGTCCTAGGTCTGGCTCCCACATACATGCCTGTGAATCAGCAAACTTTTCCAGAAGACACCTGGGTTAAATTAGTGGGAATGTAGAGTTACTGTATTCCTTCAGCCTATTATATCTCTCCGGGGTCTCATGTATATTTTGAAAGCTGCTATAAAATAATCTTCTACGGTTTTGTGTTTCTTCTCTTTGATTCAGCCTGTTTTGTGTGTGCTGTCTTTAATCACTGCCTTTGCTTCGCTTAGCCTCAGTCCTTGTTCTTCTCACAGGTGGCCATTTTCTTGTGTATTTTCCATATCAAAGCTGTCTGTTATTAAAATTTAAATCTTTCTCTGCTAGGGGATGATAATAACAGACAAAAGTATTAGCATGATAACTATATAGTATGGTGGCAGTGAGATGCTGTTTGAAAATGGAGCTCTTGAAAGAGGGCAGGAAATAGAACAAAGGATTGGATCCTCACAGACCCAATACTGAAAAACTGAACCTTTCCCTTGAAAAGCAGGAAGATTTGCCTCCTGCGGCAGCATGTGAGAGGGGAATACTGAGCAAAGACCCACTAGGTGGTACTGGCAGGCAGCAGATACGGAGGAATGATTTCTGATGCCAGTCAAGTATTGCGCTGTTCACAATGTGTTGTGCAGAGCAACATAGCATCAGTAATACTATCTTTCAGAAGAAAACAGTTTAGTTCTGCAGAGATTCATGTGGTTTTCGTTTTGGTGGGGGAAGCTGACTTCACTCATAGCTAACAGAATCCCTTGCCTTGCAGCTGTTGTTAATTTTGGTAGGAATAATAATAAAGTCTGTGTATTGCAAGGCACTGTACACAGACATAATAAAGGGTAGTGGTTGCACTTTCTGATCTGGGGAAAAAAAAAAAAAGATGACTGGGAGTGGAGAACAAAGCAGGAAAGTGATTTGCCTAAATTCATGCAGCTGTTTTGTGGCTGAGCTAGGACCAAAATCCAGTGTTTTAGTTTCTGACAGGTAGTTCATACTTGCTGTTTCTTTCATGTTTTGTCATAAGCTCTTTTCATGAAGCTACAGCAGTGGAGGGTAGTAGAAACTAACTCTCTCTCTCTCTTTTTTTTTTTTTTTTTTTTTGTCTTTTTTTTTTGTCCAGGTTGTAATATTTTATGACATTTGAAGAGCAAACAGCACCAGGGCTTCATGAATTGCAAAACCACAGGAAGCGTGGCAGCCCCCCCTACCTCCAGCTTCCGTTCCTTACTGTGACATTCTTCTCAGGATCTTTGGTTTCATCCCCTCTGGGTGCGCAGTGGCCTGCCTCAGCATCAGAGCAGAGGAAGCAATTTGTGGATCAGGGAGAGCCATGGCCTTGAGCTTGTATGTCTTTCACCTCTTCTATAAGTTCAAAGTGTTGGTGCTTGTCACTTTGTGTCTGATGGTGCTATGGGCCACATTCAGTTACTTTGTGGACTCCAGACAGGAAATTTCTAAAGCTAAGAGCATGGTGGAAAATTTCAGAAAGGTAATTAGCCTGGAGGACGGTCAAAAGGAAGAGAAGATGGAATCAATTGCAAAAGTTCCCACAGTGAAGTCATTTCAGGGTCACTGCCCAGCTCTGTCTCCATACCTGCGTAAGTGATGGTACTTTCTTCTCCTTTCTAACAAGCAACGTCTGCTTTGGTACTGCTAACTTGGTTTTCTTCCTAGCCGTTTTACAGTTAGATGCTTTTTCTGTGAAACAAACACAACACAACCAGTTGCAGTAAGTACTTCTGGGTAAGGAAGCAACTTGTGGCACAGAGTGCCTGTGCTGGGCCTGGCTGGGATAGCAAGCCTCATGGTGCGGTGTCTTGCATGTGTGGTTAAAACAGCTTTGGTAACGCACTGGAGACTTGGCTACTGCTGAACAGTGTTTGCACACTGTTGAGGCTTTGTCTCTCTCTTCCCTGACCCGCTGAAATCTGGTAGGCTGGTGTTGGGCAAGAGATTGGGAGAGGACACAGCTGGGACAGTTGACCCCAACTGACCGAGGGGACATTCCATACCATATGAACATACTATTTATCATGCTCAGCAATAAAAGCTCAGGGAAGGGAGGAGGGGGCCTGTGTTTGTGGTTATGGCGTTTATCTTCCCAGTAACTGCTATACGTGCTGAAACCCTGCTTCCAAGGAGGTGGCTGGATGTCTGCCTGCTGATGGGAAGCTGCTTTACAGGGGAGTGCTCTAGCATGGCACACAGGGTTATGGCGTTTATCTTCCCAGTAACTGCTATATGTGCTGAAACTCTCCTTCCAAGGACGTGGCTGGATGTCTGCCTGCTGATGGGAAGCCGCTTTACAGGGGAGTGCTCTAGCGTGGCACATGGGTTTTCCTGAACCAGGGGAATCCTGAGGAGCAGAGAGGCCTGCCAGGAGCCCACAGTTCATGGGACAGCGGCTGGCGAGACCTGGGTGG
>NW_009259718.1:475318-496181 GCF_000687185.1 Egretta garzetta | reverse complement strand
CGTGGGGAGCAGAGAGCCCTGCCAGGAGCCCACAGTTCATGGGACAGCGGCTGATGAGACCTGGGTGGGGCCAGGAGCAATGGCAGCCAAGCCCCCACATGTATAAAAGAAGCCCCTGAGGAGCGCCACAAACAGGGCATGGCGCGGCAGTTTGTGGGGCAGCTCCTATGGGAGGGTGTGCAGGAAGGGTGCTGAAGGTCTGCCAGCTCAACCAGGGAGTGATGGCATCTGCCCGGCAGAAAGCCATGGCTCTCTAAGCTCTGCACCCACCACAATTGGCGCAGCTTCCCAGACAGCTCCGGTGGGAAAGTGCTGCCACCCAGGTGCCAGGCTGCAGGCTGTGCCCTGCTCTTATGCCAGTATGGGACAGCAGCAGTGAGCACACGTGTGGGACCTGCGCCCAGGGAGAGGGACTCCTCCACTTAGCGACAGAGCCCTGGGAGGAGGTGAGTGGGTTGAGGAGTATTGGGGGGTGGAGAGAGAGAGAGATGACTGGAATCACACCCTACCTTCCCTGAGACACACCCAACAGGCAGACAGGAGGCACGATACAGAGGGTTCCCTGTCCTCTCTCCACCTGGCTGAACACAGTCACTTAAGGGACCAGGGGCAATGGTGATAAGTTCTTGGCCGGCACAGCAGGCGCTTCTCCTCTGTGACTGCCCCACCTTCCCAGGTGCCCTTGCATGATAGGTATGAGGCTCTGCAAGTGGAACTGAATAATAATGAGGATGACGGTTCATCTAGCTTGGAGATGTTGCTGAGGTTAAGTCGGCCTATGCCCTGCATCAAAACCACTTCTATAAAGAAAAACAGATGGGTCATTGTCACAGGAGACTCCCTTCTGAAGAAAACAGAAAGCCAAATATGCAGACCAGACCCCTATGTGAACAGAAAGCTTCCTACCCTGGTATGGCCCTTGGATTACTATCCATTGTTTATTTTTCAAGTAGGCTGTGATGAATTTGCAACTAGAAGTCTGAGGGCAATGAAGAGAGACTATAGGGCCTTGGGTTGACTGGTTAAGGGATCAGTAGCAAAAGCAGTGTTCTTTATCCTTCTAGTTGCAGTGAATGATGAGGAAAGACACAGGAAGAGCCAGCAGATTGATACCTGGCTCTGAGCCTGGTGTCATGGGCAGAATGTTGTGGGTTTTGATTGTGGGTGGGTCTGTGTGACACCAGCTGACAGATGGGGTACATCTGTCTCAAAGGGGGGAAAAGGATCTTTGCACGGGAGTTAGCAGGGCTCATTGAAAGAGCTTTGAACTAGATTTGAAGGGGGAAAGGGATAAAACCAGGTTTGCTAGAGATAAGCCTGGGGGTGACACACCAATGTTTGAGGGACAGTGTGCTAATGAGGTCCTTTGGTCTGCCAGCTCAGTGGAGGTAGGGGATGGAGATCCATGCAGCAGCAAAGATGCAAGGGTTATGAGTGCATTAGAAACCACGGAAGTGCCTGAGAATCATAGAATCATTTAGGTTGGAAAAGACCTTTAAGATCAGAGTCCAACCATTAACCTAACCCTGCCATCCCACCACCAAACCATGGCCCTAAGCACCCCATCTGCCCGTCTTTTAAATACCTCTGGGGTGGGAACCTAACCATTTCCCTAGGCAGCCAGTGCCAATGCTTGACAACCCTTTCATTTTCATGTTGACTTCTCTTTTTACGTTTATTTGTTCTCAGAAGTGTCACTTATCTGGCACTGTGGCTGAAAGCAGGGGCCAGGGCACTTCCACGCAGCAGTGCTGTGGGAAGTACCTCTGCCAACAACAGCTGAAAACGGCCAGGTTTCCCCTTTGTCTCCTCCTCAGATTACAGCATCTCACGATATTATCGCGACCGATAGCAAGGATCCATACCTATTATAGGAGAGAAAAGCCAACAGAAAGAGTAGACGGGCTATCATGGAAACATGGTGGAATGACTCATGCAACTGGAGCGATGCAATGCATGGCTATAAAGTCATTGGAAGGGATAGGCAAAGGAGGAGAGGCGGTGGGGTAACGCTGTGTGTTAGGAAGTGTTTTGACTGTCTAGAGCTTGATGATGGTGACAATAGGGTCAAGTGTTTATATGTAAGAATCAGGGGAAAGGCCAAGAAAGCAGATATCCTGCTGGGAGTCTGTTATAGACCACCTAAGCGGGACGAAGAGACAGAGGAAATATTCTATAAGCAGCTGGGAGAAGTCTCACGATCACTAGCCCTTGTTCTCGTGGAGGACTTCAGCTTACCAGATGCCTGCTGGAAATACAATACAGCAGAGAGGAAACAGTCTAAGAGGTTCCTGGAGCATGTGGAAGACAATTCCCTGACACAGCTGGTGAGTGAGCCAACTAGGGAAGGTGCCCGTTGGGCCTGTTGTTTGTGAACAGGGAAGGACTGGTGGGTGATGTCACGGTTGGAGGCTGTCTTGGGCATGGTGATGATGAAATGACAGTTTTTGGTTCTTGGAGAAGCAAGGAGGGGGTCAGCAGAACTGCTACCTTGGACTTAGGGAGGGCAGACTTTGGCTTGTTTAGGAGATTGGTTGACAGAGTCCCTTGGGAGGCAGTCTTGAAGGGCAAAGGAGTCCAGGAAGGCTGGACATTCTTCAAGAAGGAAATCTGAAGGGCACAGGAGCAGTCTGTCCCCATGTGCCAAAAGACAAGCCAGCAGGGAAGAAGACCAGCTTGGCTGAACAGAGAGCTTTGTCTGGAACTCAGGAAAAAAGGAGAGTTAATGACCTTTGGAATAAGGGGCAGGCAACTCAGGAGGACTACACAGATGTCATGAGGTTATGCAGGGAGAAAACTAGAAGGGCCAAAGCCCAACTAGAACCTAATATGGCTACTGCTGTAAAAGGCAATAAAAAATGTTTCTGTAAATACATTAGCAACAAAAGGGGAGGGCCAAGGAGAATCTCCATCCTTTAATGGATGTGGGGGGAAACATAGCGACAAAGGATGATGAAACAGCTGAGCTACTTAATGCCTTCTTTCCTTCAGTCTTCAATAGTAAGACCAGTTGTTCTTGGGGTACCCAGCCCCCTGAGCTGGAAGACAGGGACAGGGAGCAGAGTGAAGCCCCCATAAGCCAAGGGGAAATGGTTAGTGACCTGCTACCCCAGGGTACTGAGGGAGCTGGCAGAAGTGCTTGCCAAGCCACTTCCCATCATTTATCAAAAGTCCTGAAAAACTGAGGAGGTCCCAGCGGACTGGAGGTTCACAAATGCAATGTCTGTCTACAAGAAGGGCTGGAAGGAGGATCTGAGGAACTACAGGCCTCTCTGTCTGATGTCGGTGCCAGGGTTATGGACAGATCATCTTGAGTGCCACAATGTGGCAAGTACAGGATAATCAGGTGATCAGGTCCAGTCAACATGGGTTTATGAAAGGCAGGTCCTGCTTGACCAACCTGATTTCCTTGTATGGCAAGGTGATCCACTTAGTGAATGAGGGAAAGGCTGTGGATGTTGTCTACCTGGACTTTAGCAAAGCCTTTGACACAGCTTCCCACAGTGTTCTCCTGGAGAAACTGGCTGCTCATGGCTTGGACGGTTGTACTCTGGGTAGAAAACTGGCTGGATGGCTGGACCCAAAGAGATGTGGTGAATGAAGTTAAATCCAGTTGGTGGCCGGTCACAAGTGGTGTTCCCCAGGGCTCAGTATTGGGGACAGTTCTGTTTAATGTCTTTATCGATGATCTGGATGAGGGGATTGAGTGCACCCTCAGTAAGTTTGCAGATGACACCAAAGGGGATGGGAGTGCCGATCTGCTTGAGGGTAGGAAGGCTCTACAGAGGGATCTGGAGAGGCTGGATGAATGGGTCAAGGCCAATTGTATGAGGTTCAACAAGGCCGAGTGCTGGGTTCCATGCTTGGGTCACAACAACCCCATGCAACGCTACAGGCTTGGGGAAGAGTGGGTGGAGAGCTGCATGGCGGACAAGGACCTGGGGGTGCTGGTTGAATATGAGCCAGCAATGTGCCCAGGTGGCCCAGAAGGCCAATGGCATACCGGCTTGTATCAGAAATAGTGTGGCCAGCAGCACTAAGGAGAAGATTGTCCCCCTGTACTCGGCACTGGTGAGGCTGCAATTCAAATACTGTGTTCAGTTTTGGGCCCCTCACTACAAGAAGGTTCACTGAGGTGCTGGAGCATGTCCAAAGAAGGGCAACAAAGCTGGTGAGGGGTCTGGAGCACAAGTCCTATGAGGAGTGGCTGAGGGAATTGGGGTTGTTTAGCCTGGAGAAGAGGAGGCAGAGGGGAGACCTTATCACCCTCTACAACTGCCTGACAGGAGGCTGTAGTGAGGTGGGTGTTGGTCTCTTCTCCCCAAGTAACAAGTGATAGGATGAGAGGAAATAGCCTCAGGTTGCTCCTGGGGAGGTTTAGATTGGATATTAGGAAAAATTTCTTCACTGAAAGGGTTGCAAAGCATTGGAACGGGCTGCCCAGGGAAGTGATTCAGTCCCCATCGCTGGGGGTATTTAAAAGATGGGCAAACGAGGTGCTTAGGGTTTGGTGGTAGCCTTGTCAGTGTTAGGTTAGTGATTGGACTTGATGATCTTAAAGGTCTCTTCCAACCTGAATGATTCTATGAAATAGTGAATGAATTTCTCTTTTTGCCTTGCCTGTGCACACAGCTTTTGCTTTTTTTCATTAAACTATCTTTATCTCAGCCTCAAGTATTTTGATCTTCCCTCAAATTTTTGCCTTTTCATTATTAGATGTACTTCTGTCTATCTTGACAATTGAAGGACTTCACAGCTGTGTTGGGGTTCGCACTACTTAGGGTGAAGGTTCAAATAGGTGACTGTTTCCTTGGTTGGGCCGTTTTTTAGTCCTTTTTTTTTGGTCTTGGATTTGCTAGCAGCACCTGACTTCTGCTTTGCAGTACCACGTCATTGTCTTCTACCTTTTTGTGAACCTGATTAGGGATTTGTTTGGGAAGCTGGATTCTTCCCTCATCCCTGATGTAGTCCAAAAAGCTGCTGTCAAGCTGCACACGTCCACCCCTGCCCCCAGGATGTATTTGCTTAAGTAAGTGCACTGTGGCTGTAGCTGTCACAGTTGCCTGCATTGTTCTCTTTCATGGGTTTGCTGAGTCCAGAGGGGTGATGGAAATTTCATTTGGCTACAGAGAGCCTTGGGTACATTTTATCTTACAAATCTATAGCCTTCATTAAGCCTTCGATGCTTTTGTTCATCAAGTAGAGATGACTTCTCACAGCTGCAGTCCTACATCTCTTTCCATTTCCCTCTCTTTTGCTTTGCCCGGGCAGCCATTTCTGGCCAATTCTCCTGTAGTAGGGTGGAACTTATCTTGATTTTATTTTTTTTTAATACTTCTGTATCATCATTACTCTATAATCAGTTTAAGCAACTAAATGATTGATGCCCTCTCCTTCCACTGCCTGTGTAATGTCCTCGTAGCACTATTCTCTTGGAAAGGCAGGGAAACCAATTGTGGCTTGAACCTGGGTTTCTTTTGATGGTTACAGAGTGTGTTGTTAGGTGACTGCACTAGCCACAACCAGAAATGGCTTGGGAAAGCTTCTTGTGCTTCTCCTACAGGAGGTGCCAGCAAACTCTCCTTCAAAGCATCTCTCACACTTGAAGAAGTTCAAAAGGAGAACCCTCAGGTAGCCAAGGGCCGGTATCACCCTACAGAGTGCTCAGCATTGCAGCATGTGGCCATCCTCATCCCACACCGCAATCGAGAGAAGCATCTGCTGTACCTCCTGGAGCACCTCCACCCCTTCCTACAGAGGCAGCAGCTGGACTATGGCATCTATGTTATCCACCAGGTGAGGCAACTGTGCAGAGATGTGTCTGGGTGGGGATGATGTCAGTGCTTTGCAGTTCGAGGAGAGGCATGCTGCTGCCGCCTCTGCTCTCTTAACATCAGCCCTCCAAGCCTCCTTCGAATACTTGTTGAGGGACGCAGTGGTGCACACAGCCTCTGCTGGTAGCACTACAGGATCTCGGCTGCTGTTAGCAAGGCTGGGAAGTATTAAGTGTCTTTAACTGGTGTCCATTTCTCAGTCTAAGTAACTTACTATTTCTGACTTAGCATTCAGGGTAAACATCTTTTGCATTACTAATGCAACTCTCTCCTCTTGCAGTATACACATAAGTAACTAGGCTGACATGTTTTCTGTCTTTAAATTTCAAGTTGTTTGGATTGAAGACCTCAGTTTTTATCTAGCTCTTCTCTCCCATCTGCTTGCTGGCTGTCATGCTTAGTAAGCTGTGTGGTTGTGTTTAGTTCTGCTGTCTCAAACTAAACACCCCAGCTACTGCTTCTAGATGCTTTACTTGCCTGGCAAGGGCTGAGGGAAGAAGTAATCACGGCAGAGCATTTGGTTCCTAAAAGATCTATTTTCTTTATTTGCCTTCTTTCTAGCTCTGCTGAGTCAGCAGCTAAAATTTGAGCATACGGACTTGTGCCACATTGTCTTTCATCTAAGGTGTTTATGTTCTGGTCACACGAGCTAAAGGCAGTATAGATTCTCTTTTGTAATATGTTGTCTTTTTCTTGGTCTTTTATTGTGTTAGCTTTCTTTTGCTATCACTTACATGTTCTGCTTTGACTCTAAGCAGATTTTTCAGACAGCAGGAGAAAAAGGTGATAATATAGTTTCTCATCCCTTCTGTTTAAAGAGGTTAGAGTCAATTAATCAGTATGAGGCAGTGCATTCTAGGTGAAAGCTTTTACACTTTTGCTCAGTGGCAATCCCTTCTGTTTAAAGAGGTTAGAGTCAATTAACCAGTATGAGGCAGTGCATTCTAGGTGAAAGCTTGTACACTTTTGCTCAGTGGCACAACAGAACAGCAACAGAAGTAATGGCAGGATATACACTTTCAGTTGGAATAGACTGTTCTTTCATTGTTCAGAGTCGCATGGCCAGTAGAGTGGAAACACTGAGGCTTTTTTTCTGCGTTAGTATGTACTGTAATTGTACATATAATGGCTTATGCCAGCTAGCAAGCAGTCATTAGCAATAAATCATTGAGAGAATGGGCATATATTCTTTATTTATTGAGATACATGAGGTGGAGAATGGCTGTTGTCAAGTTAGCAAAAAGTAATACAGTTGTATGAAAGTTTTGTCTGATGTGAGCAGCAACGTAGAGTCTGGACTTGTTCTATCAGAGTTTTTACTTGGAAGATTGGAAGCTTTTGCTTAGTCTTTCCATGTAGACAGACACACCCAAAGACCGGAAAGTGGGTCTAACAAAGCTCTTCTATGGCAAATCCATTTTCACTCTCCCTTTGTGATGTCATTAGTTGTTTTAAGTATCTTTTGAGGAAAGAAATACTTAAAACCAGGATTTAACTATTAAAATACACAGTTTACTTTGGAGGAAGATGAAGAAATGGGCCTTTTATATTTTTCAGAAAGCCTTCTACAGGCTGACACACGTGTACAGCCGAATAAAAGATAAATAGCGAGATAAGCACACCGGTTGCTGCAGAGTGAATGGTGACATGGTAAGCTTACAGAACTGCCAGGTGTGTGTATATGTATGTATACTTCAAAGGTGGAAAAATGGTATTTTTGAAAAGCGAAGATGCACTAACTTACAGCAAAAGCAATCAACGAAGACTAGTAAAAGTGAAGCTCTGTGCTAGGGGGAGTCCCTGTGCAGCATAATAATTAGGTTATAAACAGTTTAAAATGAAGAGACCTGTTTTTTATTTCCCACTCTGCCACCTACTGTGTGTCCTAAGGAAATACAGTGAACTCTCTAAGCATTGCTATCCTCTAAACTGAGTGGACAAGCATAAATCATCTGGCAGGTGCTCTGACATCTATAAACCGATCAGTATGGGAGTAATGTGGGGTTTTTTTTTTTTGTGGTTTGTGTGGGTTTTGGTTTTTTGTTGTTTGTTTGGGATTTTTTTTTAAACTTCCATAAGCCTTACTGACAGAGTTGTATGAAGCAGCAGTTTCTAAAGTATTTACTGATATCTCTTGTTATGTACCCTGATGGGGACTCTGGGACAGCAGCAGCAGTGAAATTGCATCATGCAGCAGGCATGCTTCTGGTGCCCAGATAACTGTAGGCTCTCCTGACCCTGGCTGTGTGGGTTTGTGACATGTAGAAACTGAAAAAACACTTTCCATCATTGGCCACTCTGATGCTTCATCTAATGTTATGGAGTAGCTCTTTGTGTAGTTATTGCTGTTAAAGACTGTGATGCACAAATACGGTTGCAAACTGTGTGATTAGAACAAACGCCCGGGAGCAGTTCTGGTTTAAAAGGTTTGACACCTTCTTCAGAGGTTTTTTCCATTCTCTTCCACAGGCTGGCAGCACCAAATTTAATCGAGCTAAACTGCTGAATGTAGGATACCTAGAGGCCCTAAAAGAAGCAAACTGGGACTGTTTCATTTTCCATGATGTGGATCTGGTGCCAGAAAATGACTTTAACATTTACATGTGTGACAGACAACCAAAGCACCTTGTAGTTGGCAGGAACAATACTGGATACAGGTAGGAAACCAGGAATATGGAAAGAATACCAACTAGGAAATGCCAAGTTGCTGATAATGTTCCTCTTCTGATGGAGCTGTATGCTGGTATCTATCCTTCCTTCCGACACCAGGTTTCTGGTAGTAATGTTCTGCCTGTCCGGAGCACCTTCTGATAACTGTACAGACATCTCTGAAGTCACCTCTGTGGTCAGCTGTACAAATCATCATTGTCATCATTCTGGCTTTTGGAGTGAGGTGAAGGGCATTTTGAGAGGAAAGCAATGTCATGGAGGTTGTGCGAAGACCTTCTGTCAAAGCTAGAAATACACTTGCAGTCTCCTGGTCCTGCGATCTGACAGTGTGATCTTGCTGTTGTGCTGGTAAAACTTGCCACTTGGCTTTTGCTGTTGAAGAGGTAACTTCTGATGGTGAGAGCTCAAGTGTGGGAATTTGCCGAGGGATAAGGTTATCCTTTAATTATTTGGCTGTACAGCATCTAATACAGGATCACTCTGATTTTTAAATGGGTCTCCTAAGTTGATCATGTAATGTAAGTATTTTAAAGTGAAAAGTCAGGTTCAGTCTGCCTCAGAGAGAAAAAAAGGTTCATGTGCTTGGTGAATTTAATCACTAGAGTGGTTTCATTGAATGTGTTTTGTTTTTTTCAAGAGTCACATCTTACGTCCTGTCACCCTAAATATTAATTAGAAGTGGGTTTTCAAAAAGTACCTTGAAGTAAAACTCTGCTTTAGTTCTGGGTTTCCTTCGTTAAATATATGAGAAAGAGGTGGGATGTGCAAATTCTTATGCAAAATAGTAGTAACTTTCCAATTATTCAGTGAAAAGGGGAACAAGCACAAATGAACTAAGCTTGTGACGAGTTTTTGGAGCACTGCACCAGGCAGAGAGAATGATGAGGGCTACAGGATGTTCGTGCACCAAAGCAACAGAAACATTGCTTTGGTTAACTGGCAGGGATGTAGAATCCAGGCTAGTAACACGGCACAAAGCTTGAGGTGCTTTACGTAACCTCCTGTGCTTAGTTACTGCAAGTGTTTAGCATAACCAACCATGCAGATGGATTTTTTTTTTTTTGTGCTTTTACTAAGGTGTCTTCTAACTATTAATTTCTTCAGGTTTCTCCTCTTTGTGGAAAGGAGCTGTTAGTTACGGCTCAGCTTTAAGCTTTGGCTTTAAAGAGTCTTATACTGAGAAAATGTTTTTGTTGTGAATACCCTGCATTTGGGTGTTGTGAATACCCTGCACCAGTATTCACCAGGATACTGGTGGTTTGAATTGGATTCGTGCTTTCTTTTCTGTGTCACTGCCTCTTTACTCATCTGTGAAGTGGGGATAATATTGCTCTGCTTCCAAGGGAATTCCTGGGTACGTCTGAAGGAGTTCAGACCCTGCGCTCAAGAATGATACCTAAGCTGAGCTGAGACCACAGGTTGAAATCCCACTTGGGTGACCTCAGTATTTTGTGTAGGTTGAGGTGAGCATGCTGAGACACGTTGCTCAGATGGGATTGAACAAAGGGAAGGTACTCGTGGTCTGCATTAACACAAAATATGCTGGGCAGGAATGTGGATTTTCTGTGGGTTTCTTGGGTTTTTTGTTTGTTCTTCCAGGGCAATATCCTCTATGCTAATCTTAGCAGCTGTGCTTCTCTGGAGAGCAAATACCCTATGTTTAGTTATATAAACTACAACTTGTGTTTAGATGCTTTAGGAAAAGGTTTATATATTCAAACTTCGAAGGTAAGGGTGGGGAAAAACTTTCCTAGCATAGCTATTTCCTTGAGACCAGCACAACAACCTTTCCTAATGTTTCTATTGTATGGTTTCTTCAGTCCATTTTTAAAAATCCCAGAGGAGCTGGTATTCTCTTGTCCTCAGGGAAGAGGTGGTTGAACACTGTTACAGAGCTGCCTTTTTGAAGACCATGTCACCAAGATATGCCTGGGCCCTGCCAGTTCTGCTCTGCCTGAGGAGGGTTGAGTGGGCAGCACTGTCCTGGTTACAGCTCTGGCTCCCTCAGTGCCTGCCTCTCCAGTGGTGTAGGGGAATTATGGGGCGTGTAAGCAAGCAGTGGGGTGCATATATGGACGTGTGGGTGGGCAGTCAGTTCCCAAACCCTACCAGGCTGCTGGAACGGGGGGATGTGGGACTGTTGGTGACTGGCAGTGCAGCCTGAAAGCATGGTTGGGGAGGGCTCTTCCCTGCTGTTTAGGGAACCTCCTTGCTGTCTGTTCCACCTCTTCACTGTATTTCTCTAGAGCACCCCTAGCAGAAGTCTCAAGGTGGTGATGCATAATTAAAACTTGGTAGGGCTTCTGCTACCTTGTGGTGGGTCTCCTCTAGGAGAGGAGATAAAGGGTGGAGAGCAAGGAAGAGTAAAAATTCCAGAGGTAGAAAAAAACCACAGGTAGAGCACATGAGAGACTGCATCTGCCTAGAACAATCCTTTTTTGTATGTTTATATAGATAACATTGTCTTTTTGGGAAGTATATCACAGTCCCAGCAAATGACAGTTGAAGCTTTTTTCAGAGAACTGGAAGAAGCTTCATGTATACGGGCCCCAGTCCTCATGGGAGACGTTAATCATCCTGGTACCTGCTGGAAGGGCAACAGAACAGGGCAGAAGTAATCCAGGAGATTTCTGAAGTGAATTGATGATGACTTCCTGACACAAGTGATCAGAGCTGATAAAGGGAGGTGTTCTACTGAACTTTATACTTAGAAAGAAGGAAGAACTGGTCAGGAATGTGAAAGCTGGGAACAAGGAAGGAATGAGGCAAATAGCAGGATCACAACCCTGTACTTCCCATTCAGGGATCTGCTTGGAAGACTCACTTGGGAAATGACCGTGGAGAGAAAAGGGGTTCAGGAGAGCTGGTAGATCTTCAGGGTTTGCTGCCTCCATGCTCAAGAATGGTCCATTCCTCTCTGCAGGAAGTCAAGCCAAGTTGGATGGAAGCCTGCATGGATGAGCAAGGAGCTCCTGAAAAAACTTGGAACAGAAAAAAGAAGCATGAAAGAAGCGGAAGCAGAGTCAGGTGACTTGCAAGGACACACAAGATGCCATCTAAACATGCAGGGATGGGGTTAGGAAAACCAAAGCCACTCTGGAGCTGAATCTCACAAGCAACATGAAGGGCAATGTGAAGGGCTACAGGTGCATCAGGTGCTGGGAAGAGTAGGGAAAATGTGTACCTGCTGTGTGGCAGGGGACCTGGTGACAAAGGACAAGAAAAAGGCCAGGATACTCAATGCCCTCTCTGCCTTGGTGCTTACTGGCAAGATTTGCCTTCAGGATTCCCAGGTTTCTGATACCAGTGGAAAAGTCTGGACATAGGAAGACTTACCCTTGGTGGAGGAGGATCCAGTTAAGGAATACTCAAACAAACTTGGCATACACCATAAAACCATGTGACCTGATGGGATGTATCCCTAAGTGCTAAGGGAACTGGTTGCTGTCATTGCGAGGCCATTCTGTTATCTTTGAAAGGTCGTGATGACTGGGGGAGGTTCCTGAGCACTGGAAGAAAACAAATGCCACTTCTGTCTTCCAGACAGGCAAGAAGGAGGATTTGAGGAGCTACAGGCTGGTCAACCTCAGCTTTTAAGCCCTGAGAAGGTGATGAAGCAAATCTGTTCACAAGTCATGCCTGACCAACCTGATAGCCTTCTCTGATTTGATGCTTGGTGGGTGAGGGAGGAGTTAGCAGATAATGTTTATCTTAAGGCGGCTTTCAACACTGTCTCTCCTAACATCCCCATTGACAAAGTGACGAAGTATGGACAGTGAGATGGACTGAAAACTGGCAGAACTGCTGGGCTCAAAGTGTTCTGATCACTGGAGCAAAGTCTGGCTGGAGGCCAGTCACTTGTGGTTTACTCCAGAGTTTGATATTGGGGCTAGTACTGGTTAATATCCTTATTAATATCCCTGGGTGATAGGGCGGACTGCACCCTCAGCAAGTGTTCAGAAGATCAAAATCTTGGGAGGGGTGGTTGATGTAATGGGGACCTTGTCAGAATGGAGAATGTGGCCAACAGGAATCTAAAGAAGTTCAGCAAAGGGAAATGCAGAGTCCTGCACCTGGAGAAGAGCAACTCCATGCACCAGTAGGTGCTGGAGGCCAACTGTCTGGAATGCCGCTTCACAGAAAAGGATCTGGGCCAGCAGTGTGCCCTCATGACAAAGGTCAGTAGCATCTTGGGCTGCATTAGGAGGGGTATTGTCAGCAGGTGACTGTTGCCTTCTACTCAGCACTGTTGAGACGATACCAGGAGTGCTGTGTGCAGTTCTGGGTTCCCCAGCACAATAAAAACATGGACATATACTGGAGCGAGTCCAGAGAAGAGCCATGAAGATGATTAAAGGATTGCAGCATCTGACACATGAAGAGAGGCTGATGGTGCTGGGACTGTTCAGCCTGGGGCAGAAAAGGCAGATGAGGATCTTGTCAATGTGTGCACATACCTGATGGAAGGGAGTAAAGAAGGTGGAGTCAGACCTTTCCAAGTGAAAGGCAAGAGGCAATGGGCACAAATGGAAATACAGGGAATTCCATTTAAACGTACTGTGAGGGTGGTCAAATACCAGAACAGGCTGCCCAGAGAGGCTGTGGAGTCTCTACCCCTGGAGACGCTTAGAACCTGAATGGAAATGGTCCTCAGCAGCTTGCTCTAGCAGACCCTACTCTGAGCAGAGGGGTTGGGCTGGCTGATCTCCAGAGGCCCCTTCCAACCTCCACAATTCTCCTGCAATGCTATGACAGGAGCAAAAATCAGCCTGGAAAAATAGTCTGTGGGGGAGGTTGTGTGTGGTGGTTTTGGGGTTGGGGGGTTTTTTTTGTGCTTTTAAATTGGATTCATGGTAAACCAGAAATAATAATAAGCCTTGCACCTTTGCTTGTCTGGCTTGTAAGTTGCCATAATGGGTACTTTCTAGAGCTGGCAATTTGTTCATCTGTTTAGATTCCCCTACATCTAATGCAGTCTGCAGCCATGTGCGCATCACCTCTGAAGTTGGCAGGGGCAATGCAGTAGAGACTGTGTTGTAGGTGCTTACCTTAAGAGCCAAGAAAGGGGAGGGCATCATAAAAAGCAATTAGCAAAATGGTATAAGATAAATCAACATGGTATGTAAATACCATTTTAAAGTAGGTGGTTTCCAGGAGAAGTTAGAAATTAATCTCTTTGAGACCTGAGCTCCATTACATTAGGTTACTAAGTAACTTGCACTGTACCTTACCTTGGAATTGGTCCTGCAATATCCCATAGCACGTGCCCCCTTGCCGTGATCTGATTTCGTTCCAAGTTTTTCAGATTCAGCCCCAAGATAGTCGATGGTTTGCTATCATTATTGCAAAGCTTCTGCTATATTAGTGCGTAGCCTTGTTCTTTTTCAACTCATCGGAGTCCTTGAGGTGAAGTGCCTTTTTGGCTGGCAAGGGGAGTCGTGTGAAGAGAGAGAGAAGCTACTGAAGGTGGCTACGTTCTCTCAGTTGGAGAGTTCTAGCCTAAAGCAAATCACCACCTTTTTGTGAAAAGAGGAGGAGAACAAGACCTGCCTCGTGGGGTTTGGGCACCCTTAACTCCATGGAAGACAGGTCTGGATCCAGAGTTTCAGGGTGATATTTTCATTGTTGGTAGATCTTGGCTTTTAATTCTTCATTCTCTCTTCTTGTGTACTTCCAGGTTACGGTACCAGGGATATTTTGGAGGAGTAACTGCCCTAACAAGAGATCAGTTTTCCAAGGTGAATGGATTCTCTAACAACTACTGGGGTTGGGGTGGAGAAGATGACGACCTTCGAATCAGGTAACAAATGAATAAATAAAAGGCTATAGGGAAATGGATGTGAGAGGGGGAGGCATTGATTTAAAAAATAAAAAATAATCGGTGTGACTTCACACCTAGCCTCCAAAAGTGGAATGCCACAGGAGCCTTCAATTCACAGCAGTATTGCAGCGGGGATTTGGAGTGTGAGATGCAGTTCTGTGAATGGTTTCCTCTCTGAAAAGGTTAGGTGTGCCTGAGACCTGGTCCTACTCCTGACAGCATTGTTGGTTGGGTGTGGGGTTTGGTTGGGATTTTTTTTAGCCTGTGTGTTTGGTTTTTTGTTTGGTTGGTTTTGGTTTTGTCTTGGCCACACAGTATTTGTATTCTCACTTGAAATTGGTATAACAGAAGCAATAAGATTGAAGTCTGGAGTGTGATTTGCCAGAGAGACACAAATGTATTCAGTTCCAATACTTCGCAAGAGTGTGGGGGTGTGTTGGGTTTGGTGGGACTGGGTTTTTTGCATTCATTGACTACCATGATTTACTCCAAGCAGGGCTTAGTTTGTATGTGGGTGGTGTTGATGATAGTTAAGATAGCGAACAACTTGAATTCTAGAAAGACTGCATGCATATGCTCTTTGCTCTTGCTAAAACTAGTTTTGCAGACATGCCTGTCGAAGTAGGAGAAACTTGTTAGTTTGAGAGGTTTAGTGGGACAAAGAAATCGACAAAACTTTCGTATTGATCTTTTACCTTTTGCCTAGGAGGAAACCTCTAATCCTACATTGCTGTAAGTGATGGAAAGAAAGAAAACACCACCAAAAAACCCCGCAGCCCTGCAAGCTCTGCTGGCAGAGCCTGTCAATTTGTAACTTGGGTATACTCTCTCATTCTTAAATGTTTATCCTTTTCAATTGCTTAAATATGCAAACAAACATTTGGGGGACATAAAATCCATACCCTTGGTGATATTAATTAATTACACTGGTGAAATCAAGTGTGTTGAAGTAAGGAACTTCAAATGAAAGGGTTTTTTTCTGTGTCAGTTCAGCAGATCAGTGAGGTGTATCTCAAGAAATCTAAAAGGTCTACTGGTGACATGGATTTCTATCCCTTCTTAATCACGACTTTGTCTTTTTATCTCTACCCCTAACTAGACACAGCAGTTTCTTCTCTGTGACCTCTTGGGAGCTGGCTTTTATAGTGGTAGGGGATGGCTTGGTACCATCTTCCTCCCCGGCTTTCTAAGAAGTGTCACAGTTAATGAGCGAACAAGGGTGTTGGTGGTGTTCTTTCAAATGTTCCTGCAGGCAGCTGAGAGCCAGCAGTGCAACAGATCAGCAGGATTTACTGAGGGTCTCCCTGATGTTTCGAAGTGGTTGGAATCAAGTGATGCTTGTGCATGTCACCTCATAACTGTGCAGCTGTTGTCACCTTGGTGTGGAAACCCCATGGTATGACCCAGAGTGCATGCTGCAAGGGGACTTAGCTCATGCCTTTCCTCTTGGGTAGATCTTGGACTGGGCTGGTCATGGAGTCTACAGGGGGTGGGTAATGGGAAGCTTGCTGACTCAATGGGTTGTATGGAGAGATCCTTGCAGCCTTCCTGTGCAAAGACAGCAGATGGCAGCATCCCCTTTGGGATCCTCAAGAACTCTGGGCTGGAGAGCTCTTGGGTCCTACTGCTTGGCCTCTACACTAAATGTGATGGTCTCTTTTGGGCTCCTTCCCAAGGTGTGCATCACAAAGAGGCTTTTCAGACCATTTGTTGTATTTGTTTCATAATATACTGCTACAAACAGTCATTGGAAAGCTGTAGGGGCTCAGTTTCTTCAATTCTTGGCTTCCTATTGCTCTTTCGGCTGCTGATGTGACTAGGAAAGACCTGGACTATTCCTTAATTCTGTTGTTGTGAAGTTAACCCTTTCTGCTGACAGAGCAAAACTGTTGTGCTCCACAGGTGTTGAAGGCCAAAAGCTCCAATCAGATGCCTGATGTCAGCCACTTAAGTCCACGTGTGGGGCTCAGTGTTTCTGGCACTGTTCTCAGAAAGTCATCTTCATGTCAACAAATAAAAATTTTGCAGCTGTCTGACAACTGTTAAAAAAGAAAATATTATTTTTTTTTTTTTTAAGTGGAGGGGCTTTATTGCGGGAGTTTATCTCAACTTGTTGCGGAACGTGTGGAATCTTAGTGCAGACCTTCTGGTTTTAACACAGGGCAGTACAAACTAGACCAGACAATATTACTTTAAATGTCCTCTGTTGTATAATGTGTGCTTAAAGCTCTAAATGATGTCTACTGTAGTAGCTACCTGCTTCAAGTTCAAAAGAAGGGGGATCTGTTACCCTGCTGGACCTGTTCTCCAGAAGCACAACTCCAAACCCTCATTTCTCTAGCAAAATGCGTTGTGGAAGGAGATGAAGATGCAGTTCCTGCAGTTCTCTGTGATTGCTTTGATGGCATCTACAAGAGATGAAGTCTCTCAATGTTGGGGGTTTTTTTTCCTTAAGAGCTTGTTTTTACAGGTGATGTCTTGCTCATGGCACTGTTGTTTCTTCCAGGGTTGAGATGCAGAAGATGAGAGTGGTGAGGCCGTCTGCTGATGTAGCCAGGTACACAATGATCTTCCACAAACGAGACCAGGGTAATGAGGAGAATAGAGAGAGGTGAGTCAAGAGCAGTGTTCCACCTTGCATTGTCTTCGTATGTGGCTAGGAGCCAGGCACTAGGGGGCCCAAGTTCTTTGCTGTAGGCCAAATGGGCATTTTGAGGTACACAGAGGTGCTGGGGGACACCCCTATGACAGCACCGTTCACAGCTGGCAGCAGTTGTTCTGTTTGTGAGATCTGCCTAGAATCAAGTGGGTGATGTTCCTTAGAACCTTCCAAAGTTAGTTACATGGATATTATTTGAGCATATGATTTCAGAGATTAAACCAAAGGACTTGCTTCCCCATGTCTGATTGTCCATGCTGAGGACAGGAAAAGCACCCCTTTATATTCCCAGTAGGTACAGAATGGCTGTAGCTCTGCCTCTGAGTTTACTAGTAGTGGGAAAGAGCTCAAAACTCTTCCCCTGTGCATGTCAGTGAAGATTTTCTCCTCTTTGTCCTCAGGATGAAGCTTCTACGTCAGGTATCTAGAACGTGGAAAACAGATGGGCTGAACTCTTGTTCATATAAACTGCTCTCGGTGGAACATAACCCTTTATACATCAACATCACAGTGGATTTTGGCACAGAGCCGAAGATCTCCTAAGGGTGAACACCACACAGGTTATAGGAAATGGCAACAGATTGATTTGTGGTCGCTGTTACAACAGATGTCTCCTGCCACTCTGCTTGAAAGAGTTTTTCTTCACAGTGTCTAATTGATTGGTTGAAAATTTCCTTTTGTGAGGATTGGAGCTAGGGACTGACCAGGGGACAGGTCATCCTGTTCTGTGTGCTTCCTGCTGGGACATCGTGCAAAAGTGTCCTTGCTTGGGCTGGTCCGGTGGAAGGACTTGAACCAAGTCTCCTGAAAAAAATTCTGTTCTTGCAAATATTCTTAAACTTCTTATTTGTTGTAGGGGGAAGGCAGCCTAGCACTGCCAACACTGCTATAACTTCAAGAGGAACAGGCCAGTCTTTTCTTATTAAAAGCACAAAAATTCTTCACCAACTACACCCTTGCCAAGAAAAGCCAATTTTTTCCAGCCTGAGGAAAAACTGCTTGTGTGTGAGGGAAGGGCAATAATGGCAATTGGTGAGGAGATGTTAAAAAATCTCTCAATAAATACATTCCATTGAATTTAAAAGGCTTCTCTTGTCCTTCATTAGCTCAGCTTGCCCTGGCATGGGACTGCTGATGTGTCCTGTGGCAAAACGAAAGTCTGAGTTGTGGAAGGAAATGCAGTAGCCAACTATGTCAGATGGAAAGAAATTGCTGTCCATGTTTTCTTAGTGATTTGGGCTACACTGTTAGCAGAATGCATATTTGTATATGTACCCAGGCCATTATTATTTATGATTCTTGTTCTGGAAGATTGGTGAAAGTCTGTGGTTAATTAATTGTTCCAGTGTGCTGCAGGCTTTCTGCAAAAGTCTTGATTAGAGCATCTTGCTTTTCTTGCTGCATTATACCTAACTAACTGCCCTTACACCTGCTTGTTGGATATGCATCCCTTGCAGGGAGATGCAAAGCCAGGGTCTGGGGAGTTTCTTTTAGGACACAATATCTTTAGAAGTACAAGACAAAAAGCAACTTCTGGGGTTGTTCTCTAGCTGGTTGATGCATTATTCTAACTGTAGAGAAGTTAATGAATTCTTAGGTGGTAATGGGATAGATGCAGTTTTTCAGTGAACAGGGAATTTCAGTATCTACAAGCACTAAGAAAAAATACCCTGTTGTCATGCTTGGAAAGTAATTGGACATGGTCAGCAGTGCTACTGCCTGACTTCCTGGAGAAAGGAAGATTACAGAAAGGGGAAGGTCTTGGGCAGACTGTGTCAGTCTCACAGTCAGGTAAGCACAAATGCATTCCTGTTTTTAATGTCATTCCTGCCAGGGTCACAGCTCTACTGTTGACATGTTTCATTGACTTAGTTTTTCCTCTAGTATATCACTTCTCCAAAGTATTTTATGTTTAAGACAGATCAACCTTGAAAGATAATTAATGTTTGAGCAACAGCTGAAATACTAGATTGAGCAGGAGGTTAGAGCAGGTGACAGGCTCGGGTCCCCTTCAGCCTGAATTACTTACAGCTACAGTAAAAACCATTTAAACACTGATGGATCAGGTCAGAAGAAAACAAGGACTTAAGCTCTGGTTTTGTCTGGTATCAGGGCAGCTTTCTCCTTTATTACACTCTTATTACATATTCTAGAAAAATCTTAACCCAAACACTAGCTGAATTTATTTTACTCAAATTCACAAAAGATATTTACAGAACTGTAACTGGCTTCAACACTTTCTCAAAAGGCAGCACTTTGGAGGCCTGCCTGCCTCAATGGCTTGCATCCCAGTTAACGCTTAAGTACAAAGCAGGACAGAGCTATCCACCTACAGAACAATGGTTCCAGAAAACTTGGGTCAGCTTACTGTGAAAGAGACCATGATCCCTAAGGCCTGAGGGCAGGTCTGGCTCAGCAGTTAGTTTTATAGTGCTTTGACAATTTTTAGAGTAAGCCAGAGCCTGTTTATTAGCTATCATACCCTATTCCTGAAGCCTTTTCTTCTAAATCTTAAACAGTCAGAAGAAAAGCAAAAGGCATGAAAAGACAAAAGGATTCACCTCCGGTGTTGCTAACTCCACACCACACAAGGAGGTAGAGGCAGAATGCCCATATGCATGCTGAGCCCAAACTCTGCTTTTGTTTCATTCTCTTAAGAAAATGGGGGAACATATCCAATGTCCACAGTGATGTTGGTATAAAGGGGATGCTTTGTCCGGGAAAGGAGCTTGAACTCTAACGAATTCATTCCATCATCCTTCCATGTTTTTCTGGTGTTGTGTCGGGAAGTAGGCCTGAAGAAGGAAGAATACCTGCAGTTAGAAGAACAAAGGTGATGTTTGCAGCTGAAGCTGCAGAAGAAACAGACCTCCAGAGGGGGCAAGGGCTCAGCAGATGAAAGCTGCTAGCAGAAAAACCCCAAGAACATTTTTCTCACACAACACAGACTAGAGAGAGAAGGCATTTCAAAAGACTAAACAGCTTAAAAGTTCACATTGAGTATTCTAAACAAGGATGATGATTTGGACTGGAACCTAATCAAACAGGGAGACCAGTGAGGTGGCAACTACAGTCTGCAAAAAAACTCAAGAAACTGGCAGCAGCTCAGAGACCTGTGAATGCAGCAGAGGCTCGCAGCAACGGTGTATGCAGGCTGCCATAGGTAGGCTTTAAAACAGGGTTGTTATGGAAACCTGAGTTTTGAGATGATAGAGGGAAGTCTGCACTGTCGCTACAAGAAGCCTCCACCACACTTGACCCAACACCTTCCTCCAGCTCTTTTATGTAGAACTGGGCCTTTGCCAAGGTCTCTCATAGCACCTGCCTCTTGTCTTCAAACTAGAATGATGCTTTCCACTGTTTTAACAGCACACCATAAATCCACACAGCTTGAAGAGCAAGTTTTTATTATAGGTAAGTTGTAACAAAGTGCCTTTTCAAACTGAACTCCCTATTTACAAGGCAGGCAGGTTTTGGTTCTTTCTCCAAGTTTTATTCCCTGAATAATTTGATTCTTAAGTCTGATACGTGTTAGCTTCCTAGCTAGCACATCTCCTTAACAATAGGGAAAAAAGTAGGAAACTAGGAGAAGCCCTTCACATGCAGACAGGAGCAGAATGATTCAGTTGAAACTGACTGGCAGCTGCCTTTAGCCCCATTAAAGCAGAAAAACAAGCAGCAACATTAGGTATACTTAGTTCCTGTTCTGAGGAAGATGATGGTAACAGTCAGCCTGCTACAAGGCAAAGAGTAGCCTCCTAACTGCCCCCACCCCAGAACCGTTACCTTCTCCAAGGCTCCTGTGTCTCTGTCTCTTCATTGTAGTCCATCACTTTGTAGCGTCCAAGGTAAGGTGATGTCCGGACTATTTTCATTCCT
>NW_009259718.1:474377-475185 GCF_000687185.1 Egretta garzetta | reverse complement strand
CTGCTAACAAAATCCTTTAAAACAACAAACAAATGTTTGCTTAGGCATAAAGATGACATGGTTATAGGGAAGTTCAAAGTCAGAGATGATTTTCAGTGTTAGTACAATCAAAGCAAAATGCAGAAGCTGAAGGGCATGAGTTTAACACCACAGTGCCGCATTATCTTTAACAGGTTCTAACCAGGCCTGGGCTAGAAAGCTTCAAGCTGCAGCACGCTTCAATGGGGTAAAGAAGATTATAGCAAGCAGGGAATGAACCACAGCGTACCGAGCACTCAAGTGCAATTCCCATGAATCTGACAACTGAGCATTATTTTCACTTCCTTGTAAGAGCAGAGGTTTTACTGCCAAGAGATCCAGCACCTAAACTTACTCCCCTTCCCCTCCCACAAACTTGCAGTTTCAGATCCAGATTAAGCCCCCCTCTTTTCTTTGAGAAGTGCCATTCATTCAGCTGGCCCGCTTAGAGGACTGGCTTCATAAAAGATTAGCGATAAATGTAGGCACCAAACAAATCAATCTGAGCTGCTCAGCTGCAGGACAGATAAGAAAAAAGTGAACTGAAGGCTCAGAATTCCAGGACAGAGCTCCTAAAACCAACATTTTGGTTGACTTTCAAATAACCCATTCCTGATGGCATCTATGTTAGTCTACCAATCAAAAGTGCCTGTAATAGTGCCCGGGCTAGCAAACCTCCGTTATCACAGGGCAGCTCTTACGCAGAGAAAATTCCCGTGAATGTAAGAGTGAATGTTTGCTCAGCTGAGGTTACCCAACTGGCATGTTTGCAACAGTTGATTCCCTTCCC
>NW_009259718.1:462940-474337 GCF_000687185.1 Egretta garzetta | reverse complement strand
GAGAAAGAGGCTACAGAACTGAAAATATTTGTTAGTCTAGAGCCATCAAATGATTACAACACTTCATTGACAGTACGACATAACTATTATTTCAGGCTGCATTTTAGACAAGGTTTCTTGTTTTCTGAACATTGCACATTCAATCAAAAAAAGCAAGAACGCTAAACTAGCATTGCTGTTACAGTTTTTGCATTGCAAGATTAAACTAAAGCCATAATGTGAACCAGTTAATACATTCATTTACTGTTACGTAACCACCCAACAGACCTTCCTGTAGTTGATAATGTTAACACATAAGCAGTTCCAATTAGAGCAGCATTTTCTTCTAATAGAAGGTAGATCCTGGTGTTTGCTAGGACTAATATTACAGGGTACTGAAGTCTGCCAGCCATAAGTAGCAGCCAGCAGGTTTTTTCCACTAACTCTGCTTGAATAAGCAGTATCCCAGCAAAAAAAAAAAAAAAAAAAAAAAAAACAAAAAATTTTTCCCCGGGCTTTTTTTTTTTTTTTTGACATTTCACTGTCCAGTTTCAAATGCTAATTGATTTTATTGCTACATGGTAAGAAGTGCTTGAGCACCTCCTAAAATCCAAACCCCAGTAGGTGCATCAAGCTGGCCATTCAGAACCAGCCAGCTCATTCCTAACTTCTGCAGGTTGGGACTTCAGTATGTGAATAAATCATTAACAGGCACTGTCCGTGGCCTCTGTGTACCTGTGGGCCACAACATTGCTAATCATTAGTGTAAGTTTTCAGGGAAACAACACATTATTTACTTCCCTTCAAGAAAGGGCTATTTTGGGATCTACATAACCCACTTGCCTTAAGAGATTTCTGTAAGAAAGTGCACTCTTACGCATAGCTGGAATGACTCTGCCACTGGTCCTGAAAACCCCATTGGATGCCTAAGCTGTACTAAGAACAGCAGAACAGACCCGCACTGTAGCATTTGATTTAAAGATCTGTTTTCCTAGCATTCCATTCCTTTAGTAAATGCTGGATCTTTAAACAATCATACACCCTTTAGTTAGCTTTCTCTGAAAGGAAAAGGAGGAATTCTATGTTAAATCTGACTTTCAATTCCCAGAACAATACTGCTTTGTAAAAACTCCTACAGTCCTCGAACAGAACATTCTACCGAAACTGTGCAACTTGTCACACTGTGCAAGACCAAAAAAAAAAATACCAAAACCCCACACAAGGGCTTTATTGTCAGTTTAGTTTTATAAACTCCCCACGAGCTTGCCTCAGTGCAGGATGATGAAGGTGCACAGCGCAGCTACAAAGCTGAATAAATAAAGAAGCTACAGCCATGATTTTGTACTTGAAGAATTCGCATTAGGCAGCGTACCTGGAACTAAACTCATTGTATTCACTTTCACTTCTATAGCATGCTGCTGCCATGGCAACAAAGTACAAGAAAAAAACATCAGATCTTGCTGTCACCGACTGACAAATAGTACACCGGCTTCTCCATCACCCAGCACTGAAGACAGAAGTTATAATTCCTTCTGTTCCTTAATTCCAGATATTGCTGACTAGGTACTACCTGGAGCAACCTAGGTGCACTTAACTTAAATTCCCAAGTGCCCGAGAATCAGTAAGCACCTTCTTGGGTTTCTTATTTGTCAAGACTGCAGATTCCTTCCTTTCCTTGGGGCTGTTCACGTCAATGGAAGTCACTTGTCAACTACTGGTGGTTATAACCCCTTGGACGTACTCCAGAGCAACTGAAGGTCCAAGGATGTGAAGTAACCTTCTACCCTCCAGAGTCTGAGGAAAGCTTTGTCCTCCCAGCACACAATGACTGGATTCATAGATTCTGAGCACCTTCTGACATTAACCATTCCCAATAGCATTTTGGATTATAATGGTACTGCAAGCACATTAAGGAACAACATTTTAGTTCCTTTCTTAGGGTAATGCTATGTGTTTCATCAGCCAGCTTGGTTCTATTTTAAGCCTGTCCTGTGCCTTAGTACCTTGTAGCAATGTCGTCATTTTCGCCACCGCTTCCCCAATATGTGTTTGGAAACCCATTCATCTTCATGTAATGTTCTGGAGTCAGAGCAGATACACCCCCAAAAAAGGACTTATATGGCAGACTAAATGAGAAAGGAGAAAAAAAACACCAATATTGAAGGGTAATACCAGTCCTCCACAAACTAACAATGTGATTCAAGTCACACATATATTCATCATGCATCTTACAGACACTGCCAAAACCCAAAATACCCAAACCCATGTAATTCCAATCATGTTCCATCCCCCCATCGTTCCCCCACCTCCCCCCTTTAGACCAAAGTAAAGTTGGTTTTGAAGTCCACATCTTGGGTCAGTTCAAAATCCCTGCGTTCTATTGCACATCCTCCACATCATCCAGTAATTCCCACCCTCTATTTTTATTCTGGAAGGAAAGGCAAACAGAAATCTGCCAGTCGTTTGCCAAGCTGAGCTAACAGCGGAACAGGGAACTGCAGACAAGGAACTGTTCAAGATTGCACGCTTAGGTCAAGAATACCCTTTTCTGGGGAACTCACTACTACAAAACTACAAACAGGAACCCTCTTAAAGGCTGTCTCTTTCACTGTCCCCACCATACTTTCTATGCAGAAAGTGAACCAATTAAAATGCACACGTCCAAAGCAAATGGAGGCACTTACGTGTACTGAAACTTATCCATGGCACTAGCCATATGCTTGGGATAGTATTCATCGCAAACATACAGATTATAATCGTTCTCTGGTACGAGGTCGACGTCGTGCAGGAGAAGGCAGTCCCAGTCTTCGTCCTTCAGGGCTTCCCGGACACCAACATTAAGCAGCTTTGCTCGGTTAAATGTACCATTCCCCACCTGGAAAAGAAAAAAAATGCATTTCTTCACCAAAACAACGACTATAATTAAAATTTATGTTAGTAAAAATGCCTTATTCAGCTGAATGACACTGGAATGAATCAATACTGGCTGTAAATTTCATGCCCCAAACTCTGAAAATTTCACCTATTCTCTTCACAATATTCTCAGCAATTGTAAGCTTTGCTGTGTCATGGGCTACACACCATGGGCACTTGAAGAAGGCTGACTTAATTTTATGAGACCAGTAAGTCAATCCTCAGATGTACATATGCACATCAACACTTCTGCCCTGATGACTACTTAAAGCTTAGAAATGAAGGGGGGGGAAAAAAAAAAAAAAAAAAAAGAAAAATATCTTGGTTAAACCAAAAAGCTTCTTTTCCCTCCAATCAACTATCAGTTTTAATTAATGAATCCAAAACTTGCTCTCTTACCACTGATCTTTTGCAACACCTGTCCTCGTTAGTTAAAAATGGCTGTTTGGCCTTCACAGGCTGCCCCCACAGCAGGGTCACACCAGATATTTTTATTTGACACAGACTAAAAACATCCAACTTCACTTTAGCATTCAGTCTCAACAGTTTTGCTCAGTAGCCACACTGACAAGCTACAGACAAACCACACTGAGCTCTTGTACAGCTGAGAATACAAGTTACCACTTAATGACAACTTTATCCCTCTAGAAGAAAAAAAAAAACAAAAACCAAAAAAACCCCAAGCCAGAACCAAATCAATAGCAGAATGATTATCTCAACAAGTGGTATGATATTTCAATGATTAGCAGCCATGGAGGAGGGACAGCATGTACCTGACCTGCTTGAAACCCATGCATAAAGCCATACTTCCATGTTAGAAGATTCACATTTCTTGGTCAGATCTGAACCCTTAACTGGGAAGCTCAGCTACACCACCAGGCACATACGATTTAGATTTACCTGCTGAATCAGGTAGATACTATAACTGAGCTGCTGGCGCTGCAAGAAAGGATGAATATAGTAGAGAAGATGGTGAAGGTACTTCTCCTGGTTCCTGTAGGCTACAAGGATGGCTGATTTGTAGCGGGCCAAGCAGTGAGGTGGCCTGTAGCGTCCACCAGACTGAACAAAAGGATTTTTTTTGATGATCATTCTCTCACTAGGGAGCACCCTGAAGGTGATGGTTAGCGGACCAACTGTAAGGAGAAACAGGGGAAAAAAAAGAAGTAAGATCAGTAATGTTTCTCAAACCCCAGTGAAACCTATCAGATTATCTACATACGTTTACTACTTAAAGACACCAGCCCTACCCTAGCACAGAACAGTTAACAACGCCACACAGATGTGCCCACATGATGAACTCCACCACTGCCTGCTGGTCACCTCCCCACAGCTCCACACTGAGGGGTGCCGGGCTCAGCACCAGGCGACCTGCCAGAGAGGCACCCCAAGTCCCGACACAGCCAGCAAGCCTCACTGGGCTCTTGCACAGCGTGCTTCTTCCTGGTATTGGCTGCCTACTACACGAGCAAACCTTCTGTCACTTAGGTGGGAACCCTGAATAAATGTATTCATTTTCAACGCTATTCTTACAGTGAATCAAGACGGATAGACATAGCTGCTTTTGCTACCCATATGGAAAAAGTCTCTTCAGCCTCTTTCAGAGGAGATTCAAGGACAAAGGTGTCCAAAAGGATATTCAGCAGGGTTGGTAAGAAATAGTTTAAAGCCTGGATGAATACAAACGCTTTAGGACATGTTAGCTTTATCGTGAAAGAAGTTTCAAGTTCAGTTAGATGTTATAATCACATGCCACAAGGGCATGTGATACACAGCGATAAACAGGCAGTACTTCAAAATTTTGAGAGAAGCAGCTGACAGAACTGAAAAGGAAGATGGGAGATGATATGTATTTTCAGCAACAGGCGCAAGGCCACAAAAGAAACTACATGTGATAGTTACTCTACTCAGTACCTTGATTTTAAATGCAAAACATATCCAGTATGTTTAACAGTTTTTACCTAATTAATAAAAATAATTCTACATTTTTATTTTAATTCTTCCATTCTTCAGATGGAAAAAGCTTGACAAGTCACAAGTAAGAATCAATATAAAGCATCAATCACCGTTTTAATGCAAGTCTCACTTTGTAACAATATGAACAAACAAATTCTGTAATTATTTAAATGCCTATTCTCCTGGGTAGTGAGAAAAGGTTCTAGAACCAGCAGAAGAGTTATATTTATACACAAATCAGTGTGTCTTAATGGTTTCCAACCACTATCAGCTTCTAAGGAAATAAAGCACAAATGTAGAACATGATTAAAATCTATTACTTAAATGAACTAGGAAGAAACCCTTATTTAAATCACACTTAAAAGCTGACAATTTCCAATGACAGCTCTAAGTAGGACCAACAATTCTCTGCAGGCCATACTACCCAAAGACAAAATATTTTTTTTTGTCACCAGAAGCCTATGAGGCAACTTTTTGGGTTTTGGTTTGGGTTTGTTTTTTAAATAGCCATAAGTAAGTTTTTCTTTTCCGTCCAGGCTCACAGCTATTCCTATGGCCGTCTTAAAGCAAGTTTTCAGTATCTTGTAAGTCAGACTCCTTCTTAAACCACTGAAATAAATTCTCTCAAAAAGCTTCTGATCATTAAGCCTGAGAAAGAAGAGCAAATATTGAGGCCTGGTGTTTAGTAGCTTTCATTTGAGCAGGGAAAGGTACAGGTGTGTCTTAAGTATAATTAAATATTTAAGCAGGTGAGTCCACTAGGTAAGTCTTACAGCCCATCCTACATTCAAGTCTCTACTGTATTTCTAACAAAAAACATTGAGCCCGTGTTCACCCACATCCTGTTTAACTGACACAGAAGGAAGCAACATCCCTCCGTGGTTTTGTTTGGGGTTTTTGGAGCACTAACAAGGCTTAGGGACTAAATTCGGCCTAAGATTCAAGTTGTCCATTCAGAACAGGGAAACATTTTGCTAGTATGTGGAAGTTGGTATACTTCACATTTCTGATGGGCAAACCTATACCCGCTGTCTCCTTTTCCTCCGCAAGGAACACACATAATGGCATTTCCTGAAGGTCGGTCTGAACGGCCACGGATCCCATTCCTCACACTCTCAAAAAGGTCTAGCGCCTGTGAATCCCACTTCATGGTTTGCTTTTGTTGGTTGGTTTTTGTTTGTTTTTAAAAGGAAAACCTGAACTTTGCTTGTCATCTTGCAATAGCTGACTCTTAAGGATCACTTTTCAATCCTTCCCTAAGTATCTAAAACACAGGGGGAATTTGATTCTGACTGTGCTAGCCTCAGTAGGAAACCAGAGTACGTTGCCATGCTTTTGTACCTGCAACAGGAGAGTAGTTCTTCAGAGACTCATGCTGTGGCTCCATGAATCTAGGTCACATTTATCATTAAGATTTTATGATGTTATTACCTACTTCTATGCAGACAGTTTCCTGTTCTGCCTTTAAGACCACCACACTCCAGTCCAACATTGTTTTTAACCTATAATTTATGCTGCTTTTTAGATTTATGAACTTCCCGATTATCAGATCTTTTAACTAAAGCACCATTAACCACTGATTTGATGACAAGTGGAGCTTGCTAAAGAAATGTTATATTCAGATTGGATTTCAACTCCAGATCATTGCTCCAAGGAAAATACAAGAAAGGGAATTAATCCCTTTTGTTCTCTCACAAAGGCAGTTTTATTTTCTATAATTGCAGAGTAAGATCTGTAGCGATAATCCTTAAATTCCAAAAAAATCAAATCTAAATTTGGACATAAGGGTATGAGTAAAATAACGTGCAACGGTTTCACTCCTGTTGTCTCCTTCCATGTACCCAATCATACAATTCATGAGGGTAATATCTGTATTTTTCAGGTTTTTCAAGATGTCATGAGCTCCTGAGCTGCCTGGCTCCATACCTCAAACAGCTCAGCTCAGCAACTCAATCTAACACATGCCAAGGAAGCACAGAAAAAGGAAGTTAGTCTGTGACTTATATCCCCAAAACCGCTGGCTGCCCTACACTCCTTGGCTATAAACTAAATTCTGTCTCTCTGGTCTCCTTCCTACCCAACTAACAAAAGGCTAATAATGCACTGCAATCCAGTTAAACCCCAGATGTGAACAGAGCAGTTGCAGGCTGGACAAAATAGGAAAAAATAAAACTGCTAAAGCGTAGCTTTGGGAAAGGAGGACAAGCCCATCTCAGACATGCTGGAAAGCACAGGATCCCAATTCAGACAAGGTACAGAATCAACACCCTGAAGTGTCCAAGCAATTTCTCCATAGCCTGGTTCCTAAACTCTTTCCGTGCCTGTTCCATCACACAGAGGGCATTTAATGAAACTTCAGCGTGTAGAGCTAAAACTCACAACTGTCTGTCTGTACTGCTAGCTGGTGCCAGTGACAGCATACTCCCCACTTGCTTTACTTTCCAGGCAATACATTTTTGTATCAGGAGGATCTATTGATTTTGACTAGATCTATCCCATCTTAAGAAAGAAACGGCATGACTTCTGAGCTCCTTGCTAGACATTTAGAGTTAGCAGCTATAATTACCAAGTTCAACCAGAATAAGCAGGACTTACATGAGCTAAACAAACAGGAACGGCAGCACGAATGAACACCTCACTGAGAAAGCGCAGCACCACACACTACATTAACAGTCATATTTGTAAAATTCTACCACTGTTTGAATGAAAGAAAAAAAAACCAGACCAACAGCCTTAATTTAAGCACCAGTTTCTAATGACCGAATACAAGGCTGTCTCAACTGCAGCTGAAAATAAATCTCAGCATTACTACCTTTTTCTTTCTCTTTAAATCCAGAAGAAACTCTTGTAGGAGAGCATCCATTAGGAAATGCAGCAGGAGCTACTCATTACCACAACAGATGGTCACACTCATGAAAAGGTTATGACAGATGGGAGTGAAAGGGATTAACTACTGTAAGAAGGGCTCAGAAAAAACCTCTTCCATCGCATGAGCATCCTTAAAACAGCAGTGTTACAGACAGAACTTGCAACTCGTGAAGTCCTCAAGGGCCAAACCAACTTGTTCAGCACAAACTATACATGAAGTAAGGTGCCTCTTAAAAAAGAAAAACAAACCAAAACAAAACCCAAAACTACCTGAGTCTTCTAGCATCAAGCTTCCCCTAGTAAGGGGAAAAGATGAACCGAAACAAACAACACCTCTTGTGTGCAACATGAGAAAGTCAGATTTTGAATTTAAATGCTACTTAGTCGTTAAGCTACTTAGTTAAGTGTGAGTAAGCACAACTCTAGCGTATAAACATTTTTTTTTCCAAAAACAAAGGAGGAAACCAACAACTGGTTATGTAGAAACTTTAACTTTTAAGAGAACTTGAGTAATTTATTCACGATATTAATGAAGACGCTGACTATCTAGTACAATGTTTTTCAAGTTGTCAGTCACAAAAGGTTCAAGGGACACTCTAGGCGTTAAAAAAGTAACATTAGTCAGCAAGAGCCTAATTCCTCCAAGGCAGAGAGGTTTAGCAATTATACTTTAATTCTTACGCCACAGCCCTGGAAGAACCAAGATGCTGTAGATTCAGGAGGCAGGAAAAAGATGAGCTGCAAGCTGATCTTACATTTAAACAGTTATCAAAATGATCTACTAGATACATAAGTGGAAAAAGTGGTGCGCTTCATAAAAGCCCTGATGCAGAAACCATTTAAGCCATTTGGCATTCTTCCAGTTACTTTAACACGCTTTGGAGTGGACACAGTGACTTATTACCAGCTCTGCACTGGAGACCGGAGTCCTCAAGAATTGATTTGAAATCTCATTTAATGGAGTTTATGAAATTAATATTAAAAGGCATCGTTCTCTCTGATATAATGCTTCCAAGAGAGATCATTCCCATGAGAGATGGTAACAACCAATCAAGACATTTATAAAGTATTTATATATCTAGTCATATGTGCCCATTGCATACAAAACAAAGGGCAAGTACCTTGCAGAGTAGTACGCATTTCTGGAGGGGGGAAGGGAAAGGGGACATGGGGGAGCAGAACCCCAAAAACACCCCGAAGAGGCTGGCATATAGTAACACCAGAAGGAATAATTTACTTCTTATATTTAAAGGGAATTATCACCAAGTAAAAATTAAGTTGTAGCAGAGCGCTCATTTTTATTAAGCTGAATCCGTATCAATGCTCCAAATGATTTGTTTCACAGCAACAATGCTTCAAATGCTCAACTTCAATTTTTTATGCAGTAAAACTTCCACAGTTACTTTGCCTCATGTTTTTTTTTCTCCCAGTCAACTTTACTGCTTGTTTCTGTCTATAACTAATATTATGTTTTCATTTTAGCTCTGAAGTACCACATGCAGGCCAATCCCCTCTGTTCTCAGCACTCTCAGGCATGGGCAGAAGAGGTCTTAAAAAGATTGCACGGCTCTAAGAGCACTGATTAGTGTAATTTTACTCTGCATCTGCCTCCTCCATATACGTCACTGCTCTTGCTTATCTCAAGCTGCACAGAGTTGCACCTAGGTTTGGTTTTCTCCCTCCCCGCCCCCCCTCCCCCAAGACCAAAGATGTCTGATTTGACTCTTTTCCAGGACAGCGGATTCTCGTCAGTAGGGGAGACAGGCAGGGTGCAGGCACATTTCTGCTGTGCTTTTTCAAATAAAACAGTGAAGTTGGAAACACAAATTGTAGCTTCCTAAAAGAACTGAGGGACTGTAGCTAGTAATGAAGAGAGACCACACTAAGACCATTACAACTGGCACCTATGCAAAAAGGTTCAGTACTATTAGTGTTTCAGTATTTGCTTAGTAGAGCTGTTTCCAAGGGAAATGCTGAAGCACATACCCAAAAGTTATCACACAATTTCATCTTACATACTGCACATATTTAACTTCAGCAACAGAGGAACGAAGAAAACTTCCCAACAGAACAAGCATGATTACAAAGACTGCAGTCTAACAAGGCTCATCCAAAGCATCCCAGCAAAGTTCGTTAACCTCAGTAAGCAACTTGACACAAGAGTAGCCCCAGCCCTGGCCTTCCACCATACTTCCACCTGTGAACCGAGGTCAGCCATTTGCTCTTTCCTGTGCTCCACGTGCAGTGACCAGCTCTCCTGGAACAGCAGGGCAACTATTAAGTAGTGCTCCCAGACTAGTTATATGCAAGACTTAGAAATGTAGAAACCCATGCAGATGAGGGTAACTTACTACACAGTACTCAGCAGGCATCCCCAAACCATCTGTAAGCACATGCTTACAGAACTCAACCATTCTTGGCTGGCTAAGAGAAACAGATTCACTGTTATCAGAGGCGCACCACATCACTACCAGCAAACTTGTTTTATGGGTTTGACTTTGTATTTACTTCAAAGTTTCTCAACTGTTTTAGCAGTGGAATAGCTGGATTAATGCCACTTCTAGGCTCAGCTCTGATGTGGTCCTAGTGTAAATACAAATTAAGCTGTGACCAGACTTTCAAGTCTAAAGGAGAAGTTTCTAAGTCTAAAGGACACATAACAATCATAGGCCAAAAAGATCACCATGAAGAGCAAGGTGCCAAGCTACATTCTCATACAAATGATATTTAAAGCCAACTTAATCAATCTATATTAGACTATAGGCTTGATACAAGGTTGAGACAAAGAACCCAGGAGTTACAGTAAGTCAGAGGTCAAAATTACGCAGTTACCAAAGTACAACTGTTGGCACATTTTATACAGGACCACCAAAGAAAAAAAAAAAAGGGCGTTACTAACTTGGTATTAACACCATGCACTGTTTTTCACTCGTGTTCTACAATCGCTATGTAGCCAAAGCCTTAATACGGTAAGTTTTCAGGTCAGTAAAATACTTTTCATTGTATAACCAATTAAAATGAGTTAATTAACACAATAAAGTTTTGTCAGTGTAAGTATTACATCAGTATACCGCTTTTAAAGTGGAAAAGCTTGAAAAATACACAACCTAGATTTACAAAGTGTTGAGCGCAATCAGATACCAAAGCAGCTATTTCAAACACCACCGGTTTATACCTACCGAATATTGGAGACTGCACGGAGCAGTACGGCATAGCTTCTTCGTTAGGAGCTTGGGTAAACAAGCTGAGGTTTGTGTACACATCGTGAGTTTTTGAGTAATCCTGAACCTGATGTGGGTCTAAAAACCCACGGAACACACTTGAAGGTCCACCTCGGTAAAGTATCAGGATAAATATTGCTTGGAAGACAAACAGAGACAGCAGAAAGCAAGGATTTTCGACGCGAGAGAGGGACATCGTTTTTAGCCCATGCTCTGCGCTCGGACCGGTGAGGAGCTGAACTGCCTTCCCGCGCGCTGCCGTTCTGCCTCCCGGGCTACCTCGCCGTGCACGGAAGACCTCGACCTCCTCCTCCTCCTCCAAACTTTCTGAGGCGGCAGCCTGCTCTTCTAGCACGGCGTCGTCAGGACGCTGCGAGCCAGGCCACCCCTTTCCCGCTACGAGCTCTTGCCAGGCGGACTGAAGGAGAGGAAAAGCCGCTCGAGCCCACGCAGAGAGTCA
>NW_009259718.1:440765-462352 GCF_000687185.1 Egretta garzetta | reverse complement strand
TGAATACACTACTCTCTGCCTGCGCCTGAAAGGACTGCAGCAGCTCAGCCTCCACAGCGGGGAACCTCCCGCCATGGCCTCACTGCCCATAAAAATTTTGGCTTTTACACCCATCTCTTTAGTGGCTGATTTCTTAATGAGGTGGGGCTTACGGGATTGCGCTGTCAGTCCGTCTGCCCGGGGTTGCAGACAGCAACTGTCTCAGAGCCTGGTTCTGCTTTATGCTTTTATGCTTGGTTGCGATCCTCCCTTGGGTCACTGTCAGAAATCGCAGTGTAGGAACAACTTGGGCAAGGCCTGTCTGCCTCCGTCTGTCACGGGGGCAGGGAGAAGCCGGACCTGCTGGAACTGTCCTGTGCCAGGAGCTCTGCTAACTTCCCGGCAGCCAGGGCTTAGCTGTAAAAATCGTCACCTTGTGTCTGTTCCTGGGCACAAGAAGCAGGTCAGCTGGAAAGGCAACAGCCTGCCCCAAGCTGTGTTTTTACCTGGGTGTATATATGCTCTCAAGACTGGAAAACTGACTGACTCCCCGCTGAATCGACTGTCTGCAGAGGAGCTGAAGAGGACGGCACATGTTTCTGAACAGAACAGAAACAGCATTTCTGTGCGGGCTGGGAGAGCTGAATCTCCAGGAACGTCTCCCTCAAGGAGTCTTCCAAAACCAAATGTGGTTCCTCTCCTTCCCCTTCAGCCATCATCACCAAAACAGGTGATTCAGAAACCACCACGAGCCTTTTCCTCGCAAGAGAGCAAGCAAGTACGGACTGGAGAGCAGAGTACATATCAGAACTTCATGGTGCCGGCAGGTCTGAGCCTTTTCAAGGTCACAGTGCTCCTGCTTTAAACAGAACTGTTGAAAGCTGGGGGGGTGTTTTGAATTAAAAATGGATCAGATTGCTTAAATGCAAAAAAAATAATTTAACCGTCTCCACCGAAGCGTGGAAGGGAGGTGGTGGGTATTTTAGCAACCCCTGAGCACAGATTTATTGAGGGCAGCGATGGAAGAAAACAATGTGAGACCAGATCTGTAAGAAGCAGGCGCCAGGCTGTCTTCAAAGTCAAAGGTCTGCCTTTCTCATTTTCACACGTCTGCCTGAGAAATTAAATTGAATGCATACAAAAAAAAAAAAAAAAGACAAACACCATCTTCAACAGAGCTTGAAATTAAGTTTGTGCAAGAGCCTCTGGATCGTCCCAGGGGAGGGGGATTCCCTTCCTCCGAGTGTAATTTCACCTCCAATCAGCCCCAAATGTGATGAGAGACTGATAGGAGTACTTCGCTCCATTTAATAAGATTCATTCTTCCTTGCTCTTTCTCTTTCCCCTTCTCCTCCCTGCTTTTTCTCCTGGGACCTGCACCAGATCCCTGTTGAAAATGCGGCAGAGTGGCTGGGAAGCTTGGCCTTGAAAATGCAGGGCCCGGGGAGGGGAGGAATGATGTGCTGGTGTAACACAGTGATACCAAGCAGGGTGCTCAGGTAGTGTTGGTCTTATCCGCTGCCCTCCCAGTCCCTGGGCTTTCTGTCAAGGGCAGAGGAAGGTAACATTAATCCTTGTACAGGCACTGCAGGGGCTTTCAGACACCGTAGCCAAGCAGAGCTGTCCCTCTTTTTTGAGGGTGACAGTTTTCTAGTGGGGTGGATGTTTCAGGTACCTTTGGCCACAGCAGTTCTTTCTCAGCCTTTCACAGGATCTTGGCTCGTAAACCTCACGTTGCACTTTAAGCAACACCTTTGTGAATGTCATTTTTCTTTTATTACACAGGGATGGATTTGGCTTGTACCCTAGTATGCTAAATTTTTAGCAATGCTTCCTCAAAAAGAGTCTTAAAAGTGCTTCCATGTTTCTGGGAGGTTGGTCCCTGTTGTTAAAAAACCCCAAAGTTACAGATAGCTGATGTGATGTACCTTGGCCAAATGACAGAGTAAGTCAGTGAGAATGTTATGAACAGGACCTGGTCTACTAGCTTCTCCCAGGCTTGTGGATTAGCCAACAGTGGGCTCCTGTCATATAGGCCCATCCATTCTCCTCCAGTCTGGAAAGAAGAGGAGGAACCAAGAGACTAGAGTAGTTTCCCTACCTGATCCCACTGGACTGACATCTAGTGCCCCAGTTAGAGTTTGTACACTTTTCCCAGTGGGTCGTAGCTTACAGGGACTGGCAGAAGCAGGGACTGAAACAGCGTGCAGTTGGTTAGGAAGACTAAGCCTTGCAATGCCTTAGCCTGTGCTTCCTTACCCTACTGGTCCTGCTCCTGGCAGCCTCCCCCTTGGCCCAGGAAATGTGGTGGGCTCCATTGCAGAGGGCCACAGGCTACTGTCCTTGCCTGCTTCCCATCGCTTCCTGCCCTGGGCAGCTGCTCTTCCTCCAGGAGGAAGGAAGTTGAAAAACATCTCTTGAGATGTTTCACGGCCTCCAGAGCTACCTGGGAGAGACTTTTCACAGAGCAGACAGGGCTAAATGGGTATATGACCTTGGATCAATTTTTGCTGACACCTGAGATGTGATGGGTCACCACATTCCTGCAGGAGATCCCTTGTGTCTTACCACACTGCTGCCAGGAGAGCGTGTCCTGGATCTTCCCAGAGGGGAGGACAGCATGTGGGAGCTGGCTGGCCCAACAGAGCTGGAGTGGATACGGTGCACCCTGCAGAGAGTAGACCTTGCAAGGTCACCCAGTAGACCTCCACAGAACTCAGGCAGCTGCTCTCTGCCAGCAGCAGCCTTGTTCAGGCACGGCCGTGCAACTCAGCTCGCCGCTGCACTAAGGCAGTTTGTGGCACCTTTCCCCTCTCCCTCGTGATGGAGAATTGACCACCCACCCTGTGTTTTGACTACCACCCACTTCAGAGTTGTGGTCAGCACCTCTGGAGGGCAATCTCAGTAGGTACGGTCACGACCTCACCAAAATGACACCTTGCTGCTAAAGATGCCAAGACTGTGGAGTTTAGGCTATATTTTCCTGTCTCCTCCTGTCTCTTTCCTTCATCTTCCCTCATCCTCCAATGCAGGCACCAGACTCAGGGAACCAAAATGTTTTCACTTGATCTTCTCTTGTGGCATTTGGGTCAGACTGAAGGGAGTACCCTTGAAATGAGAACAACTAAAACTGATACGTTCTTGATTACGGAGCCTGCTGTGTTTTCGTGGAGAAGAAGCAAGCGCTTACGCTGCAAGACAAGACAATGGTGCAATGTCGTACTATTCACATCATATTTAATAACGCTCAAGTACCATTCAATATAAATAAATAACCATTAAAAATTACTTTCCTGACATTCTCTTTCCTTCGTCAACAGTATTTTCTGCAACAGGAAATGTTAGTAATATTCATTGGTTGGTTAATTGGATGAATCTCAGAGAACATGAATATCAGATACTAATATGCTAGTTAAAAACCAGGCGCTGGGATGCCTTCTCTTCTCAAAACACTTGAGGCTTGATCTGCAGCTTCCCTCCTTATTGCATTCACTGCATTGGCTTTCCCTGAAGCCTGTAACTCTGACCACTGCTCTGCTCCTGAGCTCTCCCACCCAGCTCTGCTAACAAACAGCCATCTTAACTTGTGGTGTCTCTTACTCCCCTACCCTTAGTTGACGCACCTTGGCCGGCAGTAGCACTTGCTGTCCTTAGGCCCCTCTACAAAGAAGAGAAATATTTGTGCTGAACAGGTCCAAAAAGTCTGCTAGCCTGGCATGTCAGCTGCGTACATCCACGCTCTCCATACAAGGCCTTGGTCCTGCACAATTTAGTGACTGACAGAATTTCTTGATTCACGGAAACTCTTCCCAGGTGGGACAAGAATGGAGATGGTGCTGGCCGTGCTCCGACCAGCGCTGAACTGACAGTGCAGCTCGTACCACTGCAATCCACGTCCCCCGTGGGAAAAACGGGAATAATAATTTTGCTTTCTTATAGGGATGCAGAGAGAACAACTCTCTAAAAACATGTGTGTGGAGGGCATCCTTTGCCATGGGAATGGTCCCTTGCTCCAAACACACACCGGCAGTGCCAAAACCCAACGTAGGGCCTGCATGAGATTAAAGGCCAGGGAATTAATCACCATATCCCCTCCTGTTCATACGGGCAGAAACCCTGCCCATCTCGGGGAGGGGGGAAATGGAAGATCATAAATCCTTTATTCCCTCACTCTTGCTTATTCATCGGAACCACAAAGAAGCGGGCTTAATCTTGGTTTAATGCTGGGCAGAAGCATTGAGCCCACCTGCCTGGTGGCAGGGATGGGTCGGCAAAGCCCACTGGAGTGCAAGGCCTGTTACCTCCAGCAGAGGACAGGACACAAAGCTCTGACAAATGGAGAATGAAAAGAGTTTTGTAGATGCCAGGCTTCCTTCATGCTATCCAGTGCCAGTATGCCAGACCCTTGCTCCGTAAGGACCTTTCTGGGGCCCAGAGAAGACACCGCTTTCACGGCCCATTCAGTATTCCTTCATGCGGAGACGGCTGGCAGGGTGGCCTTGTAGTGCGGGCTGTGTTCATCCAGAAAGACCCTGGCCTAAGCCTGACTAAATGCAGCCTCCGTTTCTCTATTTGCAGCCCAGTTTTGATTTCTTCTGCCTTCCTCTCTGACAGAAGGCATCTCGCCCCCTTTGCCCCCTCCTGTAGTTCAGCCCCCTCTCCCCATAGCAGGATGCGGAGCTGCTCGTTCCATACATGAGGGAACATGGACCGACTCTCAGGTATCCTTTGAAGAACCCCCTTCATGGAGACTTCCTGAGATCCCATGGGGACTGTCTGCTGTGAGCCACTCCTTCGCACATGTTTTTACCTCACTATGATTGCTTGGGAGCCAGAAACTTAGTGCCACCCACATCTCTTGCATAAAGGAACTATAATTCCCCGTGCTGTACTCCCCTTCTTGCTGTGTTTCTGATTATTTTGCCGGTTTAAGACACCATTGTAAAGAAACCCCAGGGAGCGCAGAACATACGACATTCGTCAGCGAACACCAAGCTCTACTATTCTTCTGCGAGAGTCTGTGGCAAGGGGAACATATTCTTTCTTCATGAACATGTCAAGTGATCTAAGCTAAAAAATAAAACCTAAACAAGGAATAGGCAGAGAAGAATTCTAGTATAAATAAATCAACAAATAAATAAGTCTCCTGCCAGCCCCGAATTTCTTGGGTGGGGGATGATTCAATTGCTCATAATTTCCCCCCAGCTGTGAAATCCTCAATGTGTTTTGAATGCCTAAGGCCTTGTTTCTCATGGCCTGAGTGAAGATGTTTTTCAGGATGTGCTCAGAGGGGTTTCTGGGTCATTCAAGGAATCTTCCTGGAAAAGTCACAGCGACACCACTCCCCACGCACACACATGGTACCAACACTTGTGCTTTTAATCCAGTGCATCCTTCCTTCAGTCCTCATTTGCCACCTCCTCCTTCGTGGGCTGCCTTCCACCTGGCTGTCTTCCTGTTTTATTGAGGGAAAGGGAAACCCTTCTGCATGACACTTGTCTCCTCTCTCTTCACGGGGCCACACATGCCTTTCAAAGTTCAGTTGGAAAACCTTGTCACATTTGCTATTTCAGTCATCATCTATGTGCTCAAGACGTGTTTCCTGATGATGTCTCTCCACATTCCTCGATGTTCTCACAGGAGACGAGTGCAGGCTGAGAGTTCCTCTTCTTTGAGCACTTTTCACCCACCTCCACCCCAGAGTAGATACCTTCCTCTCTGGAGGTCTAGGAAGCAAGTCCGTACAGTGCTGCAGCAGGGTTCCAGGCTAGGAACAACACTTTCAAGTCCACCCATCTTTGCCCCTGCTTTCTGGCCTCTGCAGCGAGACGTGGAGGCATGGCCTTTGAGGTACAGTACCTGCTGGGTCTCCCTGAGCGGGAGAGGAATTTTATCCAGAGGGCTCTGGGCCTGGGGATCTGGGACGGCATTTTCCAAAACAACCTGAAGCAAGGGCAGTTCAAGTTCTCAGCTGAAGCATCAGCACCAGATCCCTTCTGAACTCCCAAACCCAAAATGAGGTGCTTCAGCACAACTCCCTCCCCAAAAACTGAAGGCTGATCTGTGTAGGTATCTGAGTGCATCCTTCAGAAGGAGAGCCTCTCTCAGGCTAGCTTTGTTTTAAAGCTGTTTTGAGAGCATACCCGTCTCAGGCCGACAGGTCCACCTTTGTGCTTTTGTGACAACTCCTGTCCTTGAACCACTGCAGCTCGCAGCTGCTGTACTGAAGCTCAGGTCTGACGATATGCCAGGAGGGATCTTCAGAGGCACCTACACCCATCCTGGATTTCAGCCTCCGTGCTGGCACAGCCGAGAATGGAGATCGCATCTAATAAATTTTAACGAATGGTTAAAAACACAGAGCCCGCAGGGGAAAGGGAAGCACTCCTCTCCCAGGTGGGGAATGGGAGCCAGGGCACAAAGTCAAAGGTGAAGAGCTGTAGGATCGCAGGGCACCACATCATCTCTGTCCCTGCTTGTTACCACCGTCCAGGCAGTGGGAGCTGATCGGCGTGGCTATGTCTGGGGGTGTTTATCATCCTCCAGTGGTGGAGCGGGGGCCGGGCAGAACAGGCAGTGCACGCAGCTGCTGCGGTTGCTGACAAATTTCGGGAACAATCACCGCCCGCTGCCTCTGTCAAAACAAACACAAGATGAGGTAAAAGGAAGATAGAGGCATCAATACCACATCCAGTACAACAGGGCAGGAGACACGTTTCCAACAGGGTTGTCCTCTGGCTCAGGAGGACACGAGGCAGGCAGCAGTGACCAGGTTCCTCAACCACACTATGCGCAGCTTCAGGCCAGGGATATGGCTGAAGAGCTGCTTGCTCTATCCACACCACAGAGTCCTAGCTGGGATATTTTATTTATGAATTAGAAAAAGTTTTGGCAGTTTTTTTCTTTTTTTTTTCCTCCTGATAAAAATCATTATTTTAACCTCTCTGGTATTTTTTTAAAGAAAGAGCAGGAGGATGAGATCTGAGGATCCCTGTTCAGTCTGGAAGCTCTGAAATGCAAGTGAACTTCTTTCCCTGTTTCCAAATATCACAAGGCAGCAGGAGTCCTATGCTAACCTAAGCAAACTCTTCTCTCTCAGATGCCTGTAAACAGATGTTAGCAATAGGTAGTTTTTATAACACCAGTCTTGAGTGATAATTTTCAGGGCTTTAACAAAGAAAAATATGAAACGAAATTAATTTCTGTCTCCTGCTCTCAGAAGCCAAAGCCTGTGTTTCGAGGGGGTTTCAATACAGTTGTCAGGGTCACATGCTGTGATAGCTTTTGGTTGCTCTGTGGCCCCTGTTGCAATACAGACAAGGATTTCCCCCATCTTCCACATTCCCCTTCCTACTCTGCATGTGCCCACAGTGTTTCTCAGACACCACTCTTACGGCCATTTTCCACAATATCTCCACAATGCAAGCCTTTGCCCAGCTGAAGATGGGCTCAGAGACCCCCTTTTTGTCCCTCCTGCTTCTCCACTTTGCACAAAGAGGCTGGGGATCTCACCCCTGACCCTCAATCCCAGCACATCTCGGATCCTGCCTAATGGTTCTCAGGGCAGCAAAAAAGGCAGAATTTCTAGTGCAGAAGAGAAAAACACTTTCCTTTTTTTAAATGTTGAGCTCTTCTTTTTCTTTTTGTTGTCTCTTGTGAAAAGCAAAACCCTGATGTGTCTTATTGCACCCCCTTTGCAGGTCTGCTCTGATTTGGCATGTGGAGTTTTCTCCCCCAGACTTGCAAAAACTGCCGTGGTTCATCTGAGCACAGCTAGGGGTGGTGGGAATGCGGGCAAGGAAAAGAGTGGACTCCAGCTGGGACAAAATAACTGCTATTTATGCAGCACCCACTGAAGCCCGATCTCTGCAGTTCACATCATCAGCAGATCCCTTTACACTGTGTCTGTGGCAATCCACCAAGCAGGCACACGTGCCGAGCAGCCACGCAAGTGGTCCAGCTAGAGATTAACAGAGCACCAAATCCCACACCATGCAATGTCTGCTGGCTCACATCTGCAGGCATTAAAGGGGAAAGAGGCCTCTGGGAGGTCTGGGACTTGACTGACTTGATCTGAGCCTCAACAAGGACTAATTGCCAGGAGGGAAAGACAGAAATATTCTCCCCATTGTGTTCAAGAACAGAACATCCTCAGGAAAGCAATTTTACCTCTTCTTTTTTTTTTTTTTTGTCTCAGCGCTGGCTTATCTAGATCGTGTCTGTCAAGGTTCTGAAGCTCACTAGCCTTGATAGTAAGGACCTCCAAAACACTGCAGCCATCAACAGAGATCTCAATTTAAAACTTCAAGAGTGGGGGAATGTAATGATTTTGCTCGACTGCCCAGGCCAGGCAATTTACCTTGCAGGTGTCTCCTGCAGTGGATGCCACCTGCCCGCTTGGCAGGTCAGAGCAGCTGCCCCACACGGCAGACGTTGGTGCAGAAGGGACTGTGGTCGAATTCTCTGCTAATGCAAGTGGGACAGTTCCTTCAAAATCTACAGAGCTGGTCCAGCCGAGACTCTGGCTTGAAAGCACCCTGAGAGGATGGCTCTGGATAAGGGTGCAAGTCCTCCTGGTGAATGGGTGGCAGTGTCTTGGTCTCTCAGACTGGCCTCTTCCCTTTCCCGCAACAAATAACTTAGGGGGAGCCATTCCTTTGAGAATCCATAGCAGGCATGTGGCGTTTCTCATGGAGGGTGGCTGAGTGTTTGGCCGGGGAGAGAGGGTGAGGACAAAAGAGCAGATACAGAAATGGCACATTTCTGAAAGCGTCACATCCACGGTCTGTATCTGTAGTGGAGCAGTCGACCCCTCCTCTTCCAAGGAGGCAAGGCAGGTCTAACCTGAGTTTTTATAAGCTTGCTCATCCTTTTACAAAGTAAGTGGTACCCCCAGACCAGTTAACTGGATTCTGAGTCCTTATGAGCTGACCTTGGACAACTGTAGCTGTAGCCTACTGCAGACCCAGCGTGGGTGGGTATGTAAAGTGAGCTCATTACTGCTAGTGGATTCCACAGAAGCACGGGTTAAAAGAGAGGCTGCTGCCTAAGCACAGGTGCCTAGCATCACTTATGGATCACTGGGATATCTGAGATATTAATGAAAACCTGGCAGATACGGTACAGAGTTTGTGCCCTACAGGAGGGCCAGGAAGGCTACCCCAGGGTCCCTGTGGCAGCACCAGGTGTCTACGTTTAGGCAACTGACTCCTGTCCCTCCGATCTGCTGCTGGGTGTGCAGGTGCTGGGATTGCTTTGCACTTTGTACGGCTGTCACTCAGAGATCATGCGATGATGTGGAAATGCTGTATGCAGCTACTAGAAATGCACACAGCAGATCAGTGCAGGAGTTGAAATACTCACGACTGCCTGTGTAAAAGCTGTCCGTTTTATTTCCACTGGCAGAGCTGAGCTGAGGTGTATATTGGGGTCAGGACTGAAAGCAGCCCTGGAATATCTTCCAAAGTAGGAGTAAATCATCCAGCATACTGTATCTTACCACAGATATGAGTCATTCCAGAAAGAGCTGGGTACTCCCAAATTGGATACCTTTATTCTTTTGGGACTTTTGGGCTAGGAATCTGCTAAGGGCAGACACTGGGATCAGAGGGCATGGCAGCTGGCAGAGGAGGTCATAGCTCCCCCAAAGCCTGTTCTTCATCATTCTCTAATTCTAAGAACATATCATGGATCTTGGATACATGCCTGCCCTCACCTGTGGTGGTTGCCATAATCCCTCCTCCTGCTGCCGAACCTGGCTCTGTGGACCACAAAGGCACTACTCCTAGTGCCTTCACGATTTCTCTTCAGCAGTAGATGTATTCCTAGCTCTGGTTGTTGGTACCAAGCCCCTCAAGCTCTGTAAGAGTCTGTGTAGGTTGCTTTTTGCTGGTACCTACTTTGAGGTCACCTAAGTGTCCCATCAGCCTTTCCCTGCTGCATCCACACCACAGTTGTTCATGCAGGACAAAAGCTGAAGGTGGATGTGTGGAGCACTGCAGAAGTGGTGGGGCTGCTGGGGGGGAAGCTCATCTGCAGGTGTGATCTCTTCCCACACTGTAGGACAATTCCCACATTAAAGAGAGCTCGGAGCTGGCAGAAATAGGGGAGCAAGGAATTTGGCTTGTTGTTATTACTGAGTGAAACCACAGGATTCTTCTGCCACATTTTTGTCTGTATGCAGGCGAATCTTCCACGTGAACTGCAAGGAGGCTTTGAACAAGTATGAAATGCAGATTGTAAGCAGATAAAGATGAGGATCTACTTCTTGTGCAAAGGATGGCACAGTAAGGGAGTTACTGGGACAATCGTATATGCAGTCTTCGAGGAAATAATAGCATAAATAATGAAACAGATACAGATCATTTGCAAAACCAATAAAGACAAGGGTACTCACACCCTGGAGCTGGCTCTCTGCTTACACCTCTACTCTGGGGTCTGTAAATCCGCGCTTGCCTTCATTAACCAGAGTGGGCCTCTCAGTTCTTGTGTGCCAGACCAACACCTAGAGGGAATCACAAAGAGTTCAGGGGCTCTGGATGCCATGGAAACGCCGAGAGCCGCGCATCCATCGGGTGGGATCCTGAGCAACCCAGGGCTTGCAGCTGTTTGAAGCATGAGATTCAAAGGGGTTGAACCTGGGAGAGACTTCACAGGCACATGAAACGGTGTCAAGGAGGAGGGATCTTTCTGGACCGAAATCCCAGACTCAACCCTCTGCCAATCCTCCTGGATTTTGGAGAAGCAGCCTGGGTGCGAATTGTACGGCTGAGGCTCTGTATTAACACAGTTAGAGTGCGTAGCACTAACTGGTCCTCAGCGCTCTCTGAGCTTCACATCTGTGAAGAATTTGGCAGGCTCTGCCTGTCTGTCCCAGCACCGTTTGGCGCTGATGTGCACCAGCGCAGGGCAGGCACAGTGGAAGGTGGGGGAGCGTGGCAGGTGGCTGCAAAAGCAGCCAGGACCCAGCAAGGAGAACGTATTTTCAAGGTCTCTTGTCCTGCTCACCTTTGTACAGTTGGCTGCTTTGGGCTCCAGCCCATCCATAGTCACTAAGTCCTTCAGCAGACTGGTTTCCTGGTAGCCTCCTTTGACTCCCTCCAGTTTGAAACTGGCCTGAGGCTTCTCCAAGATCAGCTTGATGCTGATAGCAAATCCAGCCATGTCAATAGCGAAGGGCCGGTTCGGGTCAAAGACGGTTTTCCAGCCCACCACCTTCCCTGCTGGGCTCACTTTTGGGGATTCATATCGCAGCCCCCCAACGAAAGCCACTGGCCAGACTGACACCCTCCTTGTGTAGCGCATCTGCGTGCCAGAAAGAAACAGTGCTGTGAGAATTCAACCCTGCAACGTTTGTCCCACCCCATTAGTCTACCATCATCCTCTGCTGTCATTGGCACCCGTCCTCCCCCGTTGACTTCCCACGCAACCGCATAGCTCCAGGCAGCACAAGTTCTTGTTCACCTGTGCTACTGCTTGAAGAGCTACAGCTTGCAGAGCCACAAGGCTGTTCTAGCACATTCTCTGAATGCCAAACTCACTGCTTCTCCATGCCCGTGTTTAGTCCCTCAGAAGGAAAACCTTTGTTTTCCTGCTCTCATCTGAACTTTTAATCATTTTTTGAAAAATTGTATAATTTTTGTAAATGCCAAATACAACTTCTACCGGGTCTCTAGCTTTGTATTATCAACTCCGCTCACTCCAACTTCACCCTCAGGCAAGTAATCTCCCTCCCTGACTGATGCATCTTTGTCCTCATTTACTGCAAATTCCCCCCACCCTTCGTTTTCCATCCATGGCTACTGCCTAAAAGAGTGGGGCTTTGCTTGAAACTGTCAGAAAGGATCCGGAAAGAAATGAGAAAGGATGAGCTTAACAGAGAAAATTCTGAAAACTGGAGATGTGTTCCAATGCATAACTCTCTATTTCAAGTGGTGTAGTACAGTTTGGCTTAAATTGGTGACAAGGGAGTTTACTGAATAATCATTTTTGCAAGTGTACAATAGACTTGGCATCTCACAAAAGCCAGGTTTCCGGCAGAAGTCTGGGCACGCTTCTGTCATCCCAGGGGCACAGCCCTGTTGTGGTGGCTGGAACACAGAGTACAGAAGGGCAGCCAAAGAGAAAAGGTGGATTAGAAAGTCAAACTTTTCTAACATCCCCTACCCATCACACCCCCTACAACAGCATAGATATATGCTTTGCCAGAAGTTTGTCTTCTGTGCTTATTTAAATCGGGTCAGCTCTTGCCGAGGAGAGGTATAAATTCTGGAGCGTGTATCCTCTGGTCCCTGGCAAAAGGGGCTCTAGCTGGTGCGATGCTGTGTGAGCGGCTATTCACGTCTGCAGCCTACACCAGGGCAGCTGTTCTCTTTGCTCTTTCAGCCGTTTAGAGCATGGCTACTGGGTTTGCATCCTTGTAGGTGCAGGGCGGGAGAGGAGGGCTCTAGGAAACATGCCAGAGCCCTTGTCTCCCAGTTGGTGCTAAAAGTCCACATGGTAGCCCTATCATAGAGGTGTTTGCAAGGGCACCTGGCCTTAAGAGGTTTTGTAGCTGTATCCCACTTTTCTACCCTGTGTAATTTTATGGCTCTTACCTCTTCAAAGAGCTCCAGGCTGTAGGTGTTATCATCATCGGCAAAATATACTACCCCTTCTGGTGGTGCGGTGTTGCTGAAGCTGTCCCTCAGCCAGTGCAGCCCCAGGTTCCTCTGTAGTGTCCCCCTTGGGGTGTGGGATGGGATCCAGGACAGCCCCAGCTTCAGACTCTTGGGTGTCTCCACATTGAGGTGGGTGAAGTTGAGCCCTGCCTTCTCCAGCAGGTTGGATACCAGGTTGGTCCTCCGGGGCGAGTCCTCCACCACCACCCAGTGCAGGTTCTGTACATGTAGAAAGGTGTTGGCCAGACGGGTCAGCTCAGCTTTTTGCACTGGCCGGGTGTAGGTAGGGGTGATAACGAAGATGGTCGGCAGAGTGTCTGACCATGGGGGAGGCCTGGAGTACACATAATTCTGGATGACTTTAGGCGTTACCCCTATGCTTTGCTGCTGCCGAATGCATGATGGGAGGCCTTCTTCTCTCAGTGCAGATGTACCATTGAGGAGAGCTTTGGAGGTGACGTTCTCATCTGTCTCTTCTGGGGCAAGAGGAAGGAAGGAAGAAGAAGAAGAAAGACATTAGAGAACTAATCACTGCCGGGCTGCTTCCTCTGCAGGGAGTGCTGGGGACACATCTGTCTGGAGTCAGTGCTCAGCACATCAGCATCCTCTCCCCAAAGCCACCCTAAGGTGCATGTTTAATGTGCTCTTAAGAACAGTTTACGTGCCTGCTGCAGGAAAACCCTGAGGGGGCCTTAAGGCAAGTTTGTCTTTGCTTAAGCCATCCCGTGAGAGAGCATGTCCTACCAAGGGTTCGCACCAGCAATCATCACAACCACCAGCAGACTGGCAGCAGAGCTCTCGTACTTACTTCTCAGCAGGCTGAGGTAGCGGGTGGTTGGGTACTGGTGCCACAAGGTTAGGAGAAGAGCCCATGGCAAGGCGATCAGGAGCGTGGTAAGAAGGTTACGTCTCCTCAGCATACTGCAGAGAGCTTCCAACGCCCAGGCATCTCTCTACCTTTCAGAGCAGAGAAAAAGAGTAAAGCCTCCAAAATATCAGTCACCACAAACACTAGGACGGTAAGCCTAGAGGCCAAACTAATAGGCTGAGTTTGGCTTGCTTGGAGGGAGGCATGATACCTATTGGGCCCTGATCCAGCAAAGTGTTTGTCTAAGTATAAGTTTACAAGGAGCCCGATTAACATTGCAGGCCCGAACCATTAACCAGCTGCCCTGGCCAATTCCTGTGCTATTGAATAGAAGTTTTTATTTATGTTGCTATAAAGAACCTCCCACCACCCCGTCGTGATGAACCCACTGTCTTTAGGGTTGTTCATGTTGCTGATTCTGAAGCCAGAGAGGACTGTTATGTGCCCCTTCTCTGGGACTGGTATTCATTCCTGAGCTTGTGGCAACCATTTGATTTGCTTCTTCTGTAAAATTTTTTAAAACTGTGTGCAAGATTTGTGTTCCTGTGTGTGCAAGTGGACAAAACAGAAAACATCAGGGCTCCTCAAGATAGCCAGCATCTCCTTCACTCATGCAGTTTTAATTCATCCTCCTTATGCAAATACATTAAGGCAATCAGTACCACCTACTAACTTTTCCACAAAATCCCATGCCTCGTGCCTGTATCGTTCCACAATGCTGGTAACACCTGCTGAAAGTTTAATTATTTCATATCCCTTTCTACTCCTGGCTTGCAGTGTTTGGCCACTGCAGCATTTAGTTTAAATCACAGACTTCAGAATGCTTTAATTTCTTTTTTAGCATTTCTGTAATGTACATGATCATAAGATCTGAGGAATCACATTTGTTTTCAAAAATCCTCCTGGAAGGTGAGAGGACCTAAAAGAAAATAAAGAGATATAAAGGACAAAAGTATCAAGAATAATCAAGAACAGGGGGTGGCTTATTTACAGACGGGCCAAGCCACAGTAGCCCTGTACTTGATTTTTCACAATTGTTGAGCACCTTCAGCTCCCACTAGTTAGCATGATTAATGAGCAGTCAGTCAGTCTGGAAATCAGATCCTTGGCTTCTCAAGATAGCCATGCCTTCAACAAAGTATCCAACATTAATGATCAGTTTGGAAAACACAGACTGAAGTACTTTGGCATCTGTTGCAGACCACTTGTTCAGGGACATAACTCAGCCCCATGTATAGTCACGGCGTGAGGAGATCCCAGTCCTGGCTCTCCTGTTTGAAAGACCCTGAACAGCCTGTGTGCAGCAAGTCATACAAGTGTGAGATCCCAGAGACTATTTCTGGAAGTCCACCATCAAATGGGCTTGCCTAGTGCATGTGCTGCCTTCTGTATGGCTCTTGGCACACTGTTTGGAACATTTTCCTCCAACTTCTGCTTTGGTCCCTCTCTGTGTATAAAATCTCCTATGCTGTTAGTATACACCAGCAACAACAGCAGTGCTCCAAAAACAGGGATCCACTTCTGCTGCTGCAGAACAGCAGCCCACAGAAACACTGAAGGGCACAGAGCAAAGTTGCTTGTTACCATCTGAGGACTTTCTGCTGTCCCTCTAAGCAGGTTGCCTGATGTTTGATAGCTGGATTTTAATCCCCTGTCCCTCCTGGTAACATCTGTAATGCGTTTTTTCTTTCCGATGCCAAATACTTCTCCTGGTGGACTTCCTCGCTCCCTCAGCGATGCTCACTAGGAGACTAAAGGGAGCATAAAACTTCCGTAAGCCTCCTGCAGAGAGCTTTCTGTTGGGAAGCCCCGGTAGCTGGAGAGCTGCTGGATGGCACAGCCCCACCAGGCCCTCTTGCTCTCCTAGGCTGGAGGCAGTTTGAGGGAAGAGGGCGATGGCACCATACTGATACAAAAGGCGGAAAGCGGGTTCAAATTGGTTGCCTTTAAATTCCTGCTCTGCCAGGGATTTCCTAGGTGCACTGAAGGCCAGTTGTCTAAAACCAAAGCCCTCAAAGAGACATAGGCACATTGAATGCAAAGGAAACTCCTTTCCCAGGATCTGGGCCCAGCAGCTCTTCATCTGTCCAAAGGGGAAGAAGGATTGCCCCGCTTTGGCCTTAGAGAATCATCTAAGAAGAAACACAACAACTGGTCCCAAAGGGCTCTGCTTTGCAGTGGCAGCAGCCACACAATACTCCTGGAAAGAGTCAGGGGATGCTATTCTAGATCATCCTCTGGGACCTTCTGGGACCTGCCTTTTAGTTTTTTCCCCTGACGTTTTACCTTGGTCTCCTGACAAAACAAGGATTACGTGATTGCAGGGCGCTTCAGTGCCCCGCCGCCAATAACTATCAAACCCATTTTGGCCAAATCTGACAGAAGACCAGCATGCCTCAGCAAGTCTTCTGGCAGGCAAGAAGATACTCACAAGCCCCGTTAAGGAAATTGCTGCAACATGAGCTCATTCCTTGTTAGACACCAACGGCACCACACTGAAGCAATCCCTCCAGGGAACCTACCTCTGCTGATCCCCAAAGTGACTGTTCATGGTAGTCATCTCTAAAGCTTCTTACCTCCTCACTCAGCGAACACCGTGGTGGCTGTTCCTCTACTTTCGAGCTACGGAAAATGGACTGAGAAGTGGGGCCAAGGGACCTGTGTGGCCAGGGGCACACAGGAGTGTTTTGGTGAAGCCCCCAGAAGCCTTGTGCAGCAAACACGCTGGCTCAGCGTATCTTCATTGCTTTCTGATGGCTGGGTCTCGGGCAGGCACAAGAGCCTCTTTCAAGCTTTAGCGCTGAAGGCATAGGCGTTTGGTAAGCCACAGATCTAGGCTGGACACAGGGCAGGATGATGTTACCCACACCAGGGGCTGCTTTCCCTCCAGGAAATCCTTTCCCTTAGTAGCATAGCAGCACAGAGACAAGCTTCCCATCGCTCAGGGCCATGAGAACAGACAGAACCCCCAAAGAAATCCAAGGAGGGCTCCGCACCGCCTCGTAATGGCAGCGACCTCCTAGGTCCACCCGGGCCCTGGCTCAGGGTCATCACAGCTCCTTGCTTCCTCTGGGATGCCTGCAATTACAAATGTCCCTGCACTAGAGTCAGGCAGGCAGTGTTTTTTCCCTTTTATAAAAGCCCTTAATTGTACAGGCGCAGTTTCTATGCAGCGGGCCTGCCACTGCTGCAAACTCAGGTCGCTTCTGGAGGGAAGGAGAGGAGGAGGCGGCGGCAGTGGCAGCTGTGTTACCAAGAGAGCAGAGAAGAGAGTTGGATCGGAGTTAGAAGAGCTTTAACAAATTCCCTTTCTAGTTCTTTCTCCTCCTCCTCCCCACAGCCAGCCCTGTTCATGCTTCCCGAACACTGCAAACAAGCAGAGATGCTGTCTGTGTGTGCAACTCCCCTGGTGCTCCTTGCTCATTTATTTCTACATGCACTTTCTCTCTACTGCTTTTCCAAAGCATGCAATGCTGAAGAAGTTAAACCCTGCATAAAGCACCAGGTCACTTGTGAACCTCACAGAGGAATCTGACTTCAAGGCCGATTTCAGAAAACCTGTCTTGGAATACTTGATTTTCGCTTTGAAACCTTACCTTCTCTCCCCCACTGCCGCCCCCTACATCCATCATGCTTGTGCTCTTCTCTGTTCCTTTACATCTTTCACCTGCCTTTTCTCAGTCCTAAAGAGTCTCTCTCCTTCCCTGTTTCCAGGACTCGAGGAATCCCCCCGGCCTACTAATAATTTTGGCCTTCGTCTTCTCTCCTTCCCCACACAAAGGCCCTTTGCATTTTCTTAATGTCGACACCGCATGGAGTATTTTCCACAAAGTGGTCCATTAAAACATCAGCCCATCCTCCTGAAAACCCAGCATCAAAACCCAGTCACACGTCAATGCCTCTGGGTAGCCTGCTGATGGCCCCAGTGGGGCTTATGGAGGTTTACTGCACATATTTTTACCTACTTTTTGTAATTAAAACCAAAGTCCCCTAAGTGGCTCAGATTAATTGCATGCCTGGCTGGCCAGCATTACTGTGTGTATTCTTGGCACAACCAGCTACCTTCCTTCTGCCTTTAAACCCATTCAGAATAGATCCTATTAAATGAGATTCAAGATCAGAAGAAAATTTTGTGATCATCTAAACCCATCTCCAGCGATCATCCTGTAATTCCTGGGTTTAAGCTGTAGTGGGCAGGGACTGTCTCTTAATGTGCTTGCACAGTCCTGCGCTGATCCCAACAGGAGCCTTTGGATGTGATTGCAATACAAATATTATCGATTGTACTCTCTTGCTGGCTCTCCTCCTCCCTTGCTATTTCCCCTGTCCTGCCTATTGCCCTTTCTCCTCCCTCTTCTTTTTTTCCTAGTGTCTCCTGCAGCCCTTGTTTGTGTTACACACCCCAAACAACATTAGCTGGATGTTTGATGGATGCCTTCAATATGCTGCCTGTAGCCTTCTTGAGCTGTTTTCCAATTACACATCCCTCTTCTTAATTTCATCCATCAATCTTTGGTTCTCCATTAAAAACTAAACAAACACACACACAGAGCACAAAGCTGAGTACGATAGGGACAAAATGTTTCTCATACTACTCTTGCTTCGTGCTGCTTTGTCAGACTTCTCAATTCCTGGGACACAACAGCATCCAGTCTCCATTTAAGCTCATGTGCTGTTGCAGGGGGCATTGATCTGAAAGGATTTGGGAGAAGCGAACAAGAAAAGCACATGGGGGAAGAGCCCAACCCCAGCTCGGATGCCCCAGACCAATGCTGAAGATCTGGCTGAGGCTCAGACCATCACGTGTGACCAATCCCTTCATCTCCTGTTGACTAACTACCAACACAGGGTACAATTTGCTACAGCCAGGGCAGCTCAGATGTTGGGAGAAGGATAAGGATTTCCAGGCTGGAGAACAACCCAGGCAGCCTCACTGTTCAGGTACAACTTTAAGAGGTCACGTGTGTGACTTTCTCCCTGAGTTGCAGAGTAGTTCGAAAGGACCTGTTGGGTGAACGGTAGAGAAAGGTGAAAGTTAGGGAAGGGCCCAGCTGACCAGGGTTTATAAGGCTGACGTGTGCATTCAGGTGCCTGCGATTTTCCCATAGCCCCATTGAAAAGCTGTTCAATTTACGTCCCCTTTGATAACTCAGAAATGGTTAGGATCACACGGGCTTTGGTAGTTCTGCTCTGACGTTTCAGTTCTGCCCTGATTCAGCATGAGAATCACACCTTTCGAAAAGTTTGCTCTGCAAGAAAAGACGATTTTGCAGCCTCTGGTTCAGGGCAGCCAGCCTGTCTGAGCCAGGCTTACAAGACCCTGAATGTTAGACCAACCCCAGGACTGTGTGTCCGTAGTCTGAGACACAGACTCTGAAGATCATTTTCCTCCCAGAGGGACAAAACTCACAGTTCCAACTGTCCCCCGGGAACATCCTGCCATCCAGTGTAAAGTCTTTCCCAGGCAAAGCACCCAAAGTCTCAGCTAACAGAGCCAAAAGTTTCAAGAAACACCCCCTAACCTTGGTTTGTAGCATATTGGTACCATTCTGTGCACAGAGAGAGGCTTAGAGAGGGGAGGAGAGAGGAGTGCGGGGAGAGAAGGGCAGAAACTGGAGCAGAGCTGCTGGCAGATGCAGATGACTCTCAATTTCATGCACCGAAACTGTCAGCGGGGGTTTTGGCTTGTTTTGCCTGCGTTTTGCTGCCTCTCCCCATCAAGCCCTAGCCACCTTGAGGAAGTCCATGCAGATTTCATGAGTTCCCTAACTCCCGGTGTGGGAGATGTGATGCTGAAGGCAGAGCAGGGAGCTTTCAATTATTGATGAGAGCGACCTCTCTTTAAACAAGGAATGCATAATTCATGGCATCACCGGTATTTGCGGTGATCAGCAACGGCTCTGTCTCTGCTTTGCTGAAATCCACAGGAAGCTGCTGTCCTCTCTCCTCCCCCCACCCTCCCCGTTCCCTTGGGCCCATTGGAGCCTTCAGCCGAAACTTCAATACCATTTAAAATTGAGACACACCAAGATGCTGCAGCGCTTCCCCTCACCGGGCAGTCTCCTGCCTGCTCAAGACGTGCATGATGAAGTGGGAGGACAGATTCAAGGAACCACAGAAGTGGGTGGAATGGGTTATTGCTCTGGGATAAGCAGGGGTAATTACTGTGCAAACACAGCCACAACAGGACACTGCTCAGCATCGGGACTTCTCTGACCCTGAGACAGGTCTGCAGGAACGGCGTCAATGTAGGACAGAAAGGACAGGCTAGATTTAAAGGACAGTGCCTGAGGGTTCATGTCCAGCTGTATTTCTTGTGGAGGTGGGAAACAGAAGGGAAAAAGAGAGATTTGGGTTTCTGCTTGATAAGTAGCAATTTCTCCCCTCAACTCTGCTGGAACTGGGTGGCTGAAGAACAAAGGGAAAAAAAAAAGGAAGAGTACTTTTTTTTTCTAGGAAGGGAAATTTTAACGATGGAACAGGGAAGGGAAAGGCTCTTTCCTAAACCCACAACTGGGATCTTGACCTCCCAGTAGCATAGACAATGCAGGCCACTGTGGTCCTGTACGAAGGTGGAAGGGGGCTCTTCTGCTGGGGGACTTTATTCGTCCTTCTGCCACAGACCTCGACGCCTGGCATCTGAATGAGGTGAGGTCCCTGCCGCTCGTGGGGACAGAGGGTGAGGCAAAATTAACTGAGCCCCCCTGGAGAGACAAAACCCAGAGAACTACAAATAATAAAACAATACGGGGAAGGATGGCCAGATCCTTCCCCAGGGCAGGAAGAGCAGAGCTACCAGCAGCTGTGGGGTTTCAAGGCTCAACCCCATCCACGCTCCGTCACTCGGTGCATGGGCTCCTGTGGGGAAAACTTCCCTGGGAAGTGAGTCACTCCCAGTGAAATAGCCGCCCTTCCCAAGCCCTCACGCTCCTTTCCTCAGATGTAAAGAAAGGCTTCGTCCTCTCCCTGCCAGCCCTGACCCCTTTGCCATATGGGACTGCAGTTACTTCAGCCCAGGAACCACACTCATCCTTGGAGAACGTGCTGTGCACCCTCCACATCCCCATCCCTCCACAGCCCACGCGAACCCAGGTCAAGCGTCTTCCTCCAACTTTGGTCTGTAAACAGCTCGGCAAGGCGCCTTTCCCGAGAGCATCCTTATCCCTGATGCAGGGCTCGTGTCTGAGGAGCATGGAGGGGGGGAGGGTGATGTTTTATACAGGGCTTTGTTCCCAAGTTAAAAAAAAAAAGCAAAAAAGCAAAAAAAACCCAAGAGAAAACAAAAAAGAAACGTTGACGAAGCTAATTAAATCTGCTGGCTAGGTCCCGTGGGAGCCAATACTTTTGAGACAGCACGTGGCTCCGCCTGCTGTCCCCAGGTAGATCAAGGGTATCCAGGCACTATCTGGGCTATTAGCAGGAAAGAAGAAAACCCAGATATAGACTAGACCTTGAACTTGGCTGCAAAGCCCAGCTATGCAGGGAGCCTTCCAGAGCCTACAAAAGGAGGTCTAAACCAGGCTATTTTTAATCAGCCTGGACCCAAATGTCCTTCGTGATCGACCCATGCCTTCCTGTCCCCCTGAGCTTTGGCCGAAGGTGGGCTGTGACTCAAGAGGGACACAGCCCTCCGCCCTGTCCCAATTTCCCTGTGCTGCAGAGCCGTAATCCAGGGATGCCAGAAATACCTGCAGAAAGATTGGCGGCTCAGGCCCAAACAGAAGCAGGAGGCACCAGATGTCTCCTGAGAAAGCCAGCTCTCTCCTGAGACCTCTCGGCTTGGAGTTATCCTCTCTTGAACGGGAAGTCGGGGGCTTAGTCAAATGTCAACTTCTCTCCTCTGCTGCCGAGCTCTGGCAGAACCAAGGTCCTTTTTAGGTGCTGATGACTATTACAAAATAATCATTCCAAGTGTATCAGCGTGAATCAGCCCGATATCTGCATTACCACAGAAAAAAAAAAAAAAAAAGCTTTCTTTTTTCCGAGGAGGCAAAATAATTCTAAGGACGGAAAACCAATACTGGATTGTTCCAAAGTGTCTGTACATTTCATCCAGAGGTTTCCCTCCTGAGTTAACAGCT